>NC_137505.1:6750000-6772500 GCF_041902795.1 Electrophorus electricus | reverse complement strand
GCTCCGGTCCACCCGGACGAGGCGGTTACAGCCAGACGAGGGTGACGCTGTGACTCGCTAACAGAGCGTAGTGTCACGTGACTCACGTGTGAACTACTGAAGAGCACAGCCTCTGTAGCCCCGCCCTCACACACGGACGCACGTGCACACTGCGCTGCCCAATATGTCTCACTCCTATGAATAAGCTACACTACTCGGTCAGTGCTTGAATCTACACACACACATACACACACACACACACACACACACACACACACACACACAATGGTTGATTGACGAGCCATCACGGTCACTCAGCTGGAACGCAGTAAGAGTTATGGCCTCTGACCTTCCCATCAGCCCCCAGGGCCTGGCCACCTACAACGGGGGTGGTTACCTGGGTGACTGTCTGCCCCACCTGCTCAGTGGTACCGTATGTTTTGCGATTCGCCTCGCTTCATGCAAATATGCCCACCCCAGCCAATCAGATGAGCAGGAACTGTGGAGGAGGAGTGGCATGAGAGGATGGGGGAGGGACATTCATGAATCATGGCTGCCCGGTGGGAGAGTGAACCAGGAAAACGCGCAGTGGTACCTTACCTACACGATGCGTGTGCGTGTCCGCGTGTCTTTATGCAGCCCAGTGAGACGTGGTGTTTCCGGAGGAGATGGCGTCCGCCGTGCATGACTGAGGACTTCATAATGGGAAAATTACAGAGCTGTCAGAGCAGAGGGGTGTCCACGCTCGCTGACTGCTGTCGGAGCGAAATCCCGGCGGGTTCCCTCTCCGCGTCCCTGGGTTATGTCACCAACACCCCTGTTCAGCACGTCCGCCAGGCTGTTGTGTTAGCGACGACCCCAAGCACGTCCACTCTAACATCGTGTCCTCTGGACCGACAGCTTCTATGTTTCTACCCGGGTGGTATTTTTCTTTCCTACGTGCACGTTTTGAAGTTCAGTCCCTTTTAGCGGCGGTCTCCAATTACGTGTGTGTCCAGCAAAAAAACTTCGATCCGTCTCTTTCTTAACACTCCTGCCGTCTATGGAGCTACATGGTGCACGACCAATGAGTTTCTCTCTCTCTCTCTCTCTCTCTCTCTTTCTCTCTCTCTCCCGCTTTGGGAATCCGAATTCAAATCTCCCAAACAAAATCTGTCCAAAAAACTCACCAGTCGTGGCTAGATGCAGTAATGGCTGCGTACCACTTAAACAAGGTGATAATGCGTGATAACTTTCGGCTAAGAGCTCTAAGCTCTCTTCTGTCCCTTTTATGCACTTTGCTATAAATCAACTCTTAAGCGCACTCTCAAAGGAAAAAAAACGTCGATGTGGAGTCTGCGCTCGCATCCACGAGGGAGAAGAAAATGACGTGGCAGGGGAAACCTTTGCTCACTGAACAGTGCGGGGCACCAACATTCACTTTAACTCTTCCCTTGCATGAGAAATGTGGGTGGGTTACACATGCATTTGGCCACTCTAAAATCCCATCAGGGGTTTAGGCTGCACAAAGAACAGGTAGTTAATTTAACCCACTTGGTCCATCGTAAACCTCGTAAGACAGAGTTTACGTCTTTATTCAGATGTTCTGCAGTAACGCTGGCCTTCATAGCTACAGTGAACTACTACGAACTCCCCGAAATGCTTTTAGGACTTAATAATAACCACACGCATAAGGCAGAGCAGTGTCTGAGGTTGTAGGTTAAAATTTGTAAAGATTGGTATTTAAAAGTTAAGTCTCTCTTTCAGGGAGGAATGGCAAAGCACTAAACCAACCCTTGCAGTGCGTGGAGGAGTTCCGTCGACGCGAACGGCCACGCGAGTGTCAAACATGTGCCGGTCCATGCACCTCTCTCTCCACATGGACATACTCACCCGCACAGTGACGGAGGCGGGACGGGGTGGAGCGAAGGTGGAGGAGTGGGTCAGCTCCGTGTGGGAGCACACTAGCCTGGGTGAGGCATCTCACCAAGAGCACAGCACGGCAGGCCAGCTCCCCTCAACACGGGAAGCGACCCAACCAGTGCGCGTTCAAAATCATTAGGTTGTCAAAGACCACATCACCAACTCCTGCAATCATGAAGAATCGAGTAACCAAAAACCCTGACGTGCTACAAAAGATTGCAAGTTATCCGTTCAAGGCCTGTGGAGTTCAACAGTTCTTGTGGTACGTTCATGGACCTCAGTGACTTCCAGAGAACTTCCATGACTTCCACAGAACCTTCCTCACATACAGCCTCCACGATCCTCAGAGACCTAACGGAAGTCCGGATAAGAATTTGCCAGAAAATGAATGTCAGCAAGACTGCGTGGAAGAGGGGGACGTCAGGTGTGAGCATGGAGCTCCTGTGTGGCGTCTCCTGGTGGTTCTCCTACCCATAAGGCATGAAGAAATATAAAGGGACTGCGCTAAGGTGAAGTCAGCGTGAAGTTGCGAGGAACTGGTCTGGCTCAGGAGGTCAGAGTCAGACAGCTGTGTTTATATGTTTATATATGCTAAAATATTCCCTGGAGGTGCACAGGTGCTGTCACCCTCTCACGCTTAAGTTATTCTAGAACTTTCTCATAGTGTAGAAAACTCCCACGTCATCTTCACTGAGTTACACAGCTCTCCGTGCGTAGGTCCAAGAAAGTCCTCTTTGAGACTTCCAACCCTAGCCATAAGCCGCACTGCAATCTTCTCCAACTGCTCAAGGTGGACCTCTCCTCGGTAGTACGTGGGTCCATCTCATCCTGCTTTAAGTCGGATCTGTCCTGTCATATTAACGAGTCATATTCTCAGCAGGTGACCCCCCGCCCAAAAGCTGTACGCCGTTTCACTGTCACGGCCTGATCGCCACGATGACGGTGAGCTCTGGAGCGCAGCTTCAATACTGCCACAGGCCAAGAGAGACAGAGAAAGAGGCAGACAGACAGGCTGGAAGGCGGACAGGCAGAGGTAGACACACAGGCTGGAAGGCGGACAGGCAGAGGTAGACACACAGGCTGGAAGGCAGACAGGCAGAGGTAGACACACAGGCTGGAAGGCAGACAGGCAGAGGTAGACACACAGGCTGGAAGGCAGACAGGCAGAGGTAGACACACAGGCTGGAAGGCAGACAGGCAGAGGTAGACAGACAGGCTGGACGGCAGACAGGCAGAGGTAGACAGCAGCTCTCGCCACAGAGATGTCACTTCATCTCAGGTAGACTAGCCGTGACAAGTTCTGTGATTTGCACCTGTGGCATAAATCAGGGATCTGAGAGCCGCTTCCAACATCAGCTCTATAAAACACATCACCTCTACAAACACATCACCTGCACAAACACATCACCTCTACAAACACATCACCTGCACAAACACATCACCTGCACAAACACATCACCTCTACAAACACATCACCTGCACAAACACATCACCTCTACAAACACATCACCTGCACAAACACATCACCTCTACAAACACATCACCTGCACAAACACATCACCTCTACAAACACATCACCTCTACAAAACATCACCTGCACAAACACATCACCTCTACAAAACATCACCTCTATGAAACATCACCTCTACAAACACATCACCTGCACAAACACATCACCTCTACAAACACATCACAGGCACAAACACATCACCTCTATGAAACATCACCACTATGAAACACATCACCTCTACAAACACATCACCTCTACAAACACATCACCTCTACGAAACATCACCACTATGAAACACATCACCTCTACAAAACATCACCTCTACAAACACATCACCTCTACGAAACATCACCACTATGAAACACATCACCTCTACAAAACATCACCTCTACAAACACATCACCTCTACGAAACATCACCACTATGAAACACATCACCTCTACAAAACATCACCTCTACAAACACATCACCTGCACAAACACATCACCTCTACAAACACATCACCTGCACAAACACATCACCTGCACAAACACATCACCTCTACAAACACATCACCTGCACAAACACATCACCTCTACAAACACATCACCTGCACAAACACATCACCTGCACAAACACATCACCTCTACAAACACATCACCTGCACAAACACATCACCTCTACAAACACATCACCTGCACAAACACATCACCTCTACAAACACATCACCTCTACAAAACATCACCTGCACAAACACATCACCTCTACAAAACATCACCTCTATGAAACATCACCTCTACAAACACATCACCTGCACAAACACATCACCTGCACAAACACATCACCTCTACAAACACATCACAGGCACAAACACATCACCTCTATGAAACATCACCACTATGAAACACATCACCTCTACAAACACATCACCTCTACGAAACATCACCACTATGAAACACATCACCTCTACAAAACATCACCTCTACAAACACATCACCTCTACGAAACATCACCACTATGAAACACATCACCTCTACAAAACATCACCTCTACAAACACATCACCTCTACGAAACATCACCTCTACGAAACACATCACCTCTACGAAACATCACCTCTACAAACACATCACCTCTACAAACACATCACCTCTACTATGAAACACATCACCTCTACAGAAACATCACCTCTACAAACACATCACCTCTACAAATCACCCACTCTATAAAACACATCACCTCTACAAATCACCCGCTCTATAAAACATCACCTCTACAAATCATCCACTCTATAAAACATCTGCTCTGGTTACTTTCTCACATTTTCTCATCACACATTCTCACCTGGACTTTCCTGATGGTTTTGTAAACATATTAGAAAAAACTTGCACATATGCACACACACACACAAACACACACACACACAAACACACACACAAGCCATGAGCAGTGCTCGTCAAGGACCCTGTGATGCTGATAGATTCACTAATAGAAAAACCCCTTGACTTGAGCTGAAATATCTCACTTGCACTGCAAGTCCTAAGAGTTTCTCTCACAGTCCTGATGGCGACCCACAATGCCTTGGGGACACTACTTACTGCAAGCAATCCTAATAACGACATCATTTCCAGTTCACCGTAGGCTTGAAGACATTGCTTTGCTATCCCATGTTGCTGCTAAGCTAAACATCGGAAAGCAGTCTGTCTGAGAACTGTGTCGGCCTCCGATGCATATATAATTCTGAGCAAATTACCAAACTAATTAAGAATCAAGCCAAGTCTTTGTTCTGTCTATAACCAAGGAGCCAGCCAAGTAACATTTAAACTGCCATATCTAACTGTCCATGTTCAGTATACGCCTGCAAAGGACGTATATCGCTGTAAGCCCATTGAAATGGAACCTCCTATTCTGTGCTTAAAAACATCACGTATTTTTTTCTGGATGTCTCCTGAAAGCTCCATAACTGTAAAAGCTGTCACTTCATAATAACATAATAACAGAGCAGCCCTATTGTCCTGAGTGGACGTGCCTCGCCCAGTTAGAGAGACGGACGAGAGAAGAGCGCAGTACCAAGCCTGGTTCCTCACGCTCAGTCTAGCAGCGTTACATGAACTGGCCGCCGCTTAAAGACGCGGATATTCAGACCACATGCTAGTCTGAAGATGGAGAGACTAACAGATTTTTTAAAAAAGAAAAGTTTTTTTTTTCAAATGTGAGAGCAGCAATCATTTTGAATGTTGCCATTACAGATAAAAGCAGAAGATGGAACAATAACGTGTCTAAAGTTAGGATAACACAGAGCTTTTGAAACTGGGACCCTGAGGGAGCCATCCAGGTCAAACCCTACCCAGTTCATAAGGGATGGGGCTTCAGTGTAAGGGGTGTGGCTGCAGGGTAAGGGGTGTGGCTTCAGTGTTAGGGGTGTGGCTGCAGGGTAAGGGGTGGGGCTTCAGTGTAAGGGGTGTGGCTGCAGGGTAAGGGATGGGGCTTCAGTGTAAGGGGTGTGGCTGCAGGGTAAGGGGTGGGGCTTCAGTGTTAGGGGTGTGGCTGCAGGGTAAGGGGTGGGGCTTCAGTGTAAGGGGTGTGGCTGCAGGGTAAGGGATGGGGCTTCAGTGTAAGGGGTGTGGCTGCAGGGTAAGGGGTGTGGCTTCAGTGTAAGGGGTGTGGCTGCAGGGTAAGGGGTGTGGCTTCAGTGTTAGGGGTGTAGCTGCAGTGTAAGGGGTTATGTAGACAGCTGCATGCTGAACTGAGAGGAAACACACACACACTCACACACACACACACGCACACACACACACCCAGGAGAACCAGAATAAAATGACGAAGGAAGTGGTTCAGGACAAAGAAGACGAGATACACTGGCATATGACAGAGGTCCGTTACTATGGCAACGCCACACTTCCTTTCTCTCTCTCTCATATCTATCTTAACACATACAAGTTAAAGCCAGAGAGAGGGGGGGGAGGGAGAGAGAGAGGGAGAGAGAGAGAGAGAGGGGGAGAGAGAGAGAGAGAGACTGGGTAAGGAATTAGACTGGTGTAAACTGCCTACCGAGGTTGATGCCAAGGCATCGCCACGGTTACATTTCCGTTATGCTTCATGTGGTTTGGGCTAATGACAGATACTGTGGCCGCAGGGCGTGTTCGTGCCTCATATCTGAAACTGCTCTGAACTCTCATCATCTCATAACACAGTAGCATCATGTCCACAGCACGGACTGCCAAGGCCACTGGCTGTTTCCAATGGAATGTTGTTCCCAGTGTTTCTAATAATGGCTTTACAAACACTGTAGAAACTTACAAACACTAGTAGCTTACAAACACTCTGGTAGTTTACAAACACTGTAGAAACTTACAAACACTGTAATAGTTTGGCAGCATCCAGTTACTTGTCAGCTCCAAAAACTAGCCAGTGCCTCCATCACTCAGTATATAAACACTCAGTGTTTCTTTATTCCCCATAACACACACACACACACACACACACACACACACACACACAGAAACACACACAGCAACACTTCTAGAGCAGGTGCACTGCAACAAAGAAAAGATGCACAAAGAAATAATTGTCTCTAGGCGACGAATGATGAATAAACAATAAACAATAAACCTGACTCTCCCCAGCACACACACACACACACACACACATCAGTGCTCAGTGCTTGCCCCGGGCAGTGGAGAGTAATGTCTCATTGTGTTTTATTGCCATAGTGAGAACAGACTGCCTCCCCTCAGGCTCATCCACACCCCCTCAAACACACACACACACACACACACACACACACACACACACACACTCAAACTTGCTATGAATCACCATGTCAGGATTCCTATATATAAATAAATCCCTCTAACCCTCCGGATTCAAAGACAAACATTTTGGCCCTTTATAGTTTTTCCCGTCATTTCCACACTGACACACATGGTCTCATTACCACGTGAAAACACGTAACACATTCACCATCACGACTATGTGAACTAAACCATCTCTACTCCTGCAGTGCTTGCAGAAGTCTTCAGTCAGCACTTTTTAAAGGTTCATGAATCTCTCAGTGTTCACCACCAGCAAAAGTCTGTACAGCTACAGCAAACAGTGCAGACGATTATTTCCTCTGATCAAAACAGCCAAATCTCAGTTCAAGACATACGTAAGACAGGTTATTCTTTAGCAGAAACTTTACTCAGTTTATTCTGTTTTTGTTTGCTTGTTTGCAGCCTTGTTACCATCGATACAAAAGTGCATTGAAATGTGCGTGTATATCTGGAAAACACAGACATCATGAAGAGACGTTTCTATTCTGTTTCCACAGCTGCGGTTGTACATCTGGAACATGGCTGTTCTTTCATCTTACGACCTTCCCAGGCGTGTTTTGTGCCCAGTTACTGTGTTTTCAAGAGACTGACACTGACAGGCAGGCAAATATGTGTGAATTACTGTATATCATGAAAATAATGGTTTGAGATTACAGTACTGTATTTGTTAGTGAGTACATATATTTTTCTTTTCTGACCTACAGTATATTTCATTTTGAAGTATTTGGCAGACACTACAAAGCAGCTTACAATTATGACCGAACACAACTTGAGTAATTGAGGGTTAAGGGTCTTGCTCAGGGGCCCAGCAGTGGCAACCTGGGAGTGGTGGGGCTTGAACTGGCAACCTTCTGATTACTAGTCCAGTACCTTAACCACTGAAACACCACTGCCCAGGCGCGTGGTCATGCTCTGGAGAACACTGTGGCTTTGTGATTTGTTTCTTTATGATATAAAGTTTTACATTATACAGTAAATATTGTTATTCTGAGTTTCCGCTACAGTCGTTCATTTACAGTTTACTGTACACACTCTCTCATGTCATCTATTGTGAGAGGTAAGACAATAGATCAAAGGTTTCTTTTGCAGGCTTGAAATATTTGTGGATCGATAAATAGAGGAATTGAACACACAGTTTGTGTATTTATCTCTGTTTCAAGGTGTTTGCATTTTGAAATTCATTGTACATTGAGTGACAAAGCAGTCTTGCAGGAGAAAGAATGTTATGTTAAAGTTGTGTTATTGTTCTGTTATATTTATGTTATAGTTGTGTTATAGTTGTAATACTTGTGTTATAGTTTCTATAGTTGTATTATAGTTGTGTTATAGATGTGTTACGGTTGTGCTACAGTTGTTATAGTTGTGTTATAGTTGTTATAGTTGTATTATAGTTATGTTATAGTTGTGTTATAGTTGTTATAATTGTATTTTAGTTGTGTTATAGTTGTGTTATAGTTATGTTATAGTTGTGTTATAGTTGTTATAATTGTATTTTAGTTGTGTTATAGTTGTTATAGTTGTGTTATAGTTATGTTATAGTTGTGTTATAGTTGTTATAATTGTATTTTAGTTGTTATAGTTGTTATAGTTGTGTTATAGTTATGTTATAGTTGTGTTATAGTTGTTATAATTGTATTTTAGTTGTGTTATAGTTGTTATAGTTGTGTTATAGTTATGTTATAGTTGTGTTATAGTTGTTATAATTGTATTTTAGTTGTGTTATAGTTGTGTTAAAGTTATGGCAGCATGAGTCACTTTTGGATGAAATATGAAATGTTTTGGTGATCGACGTGCATTTTAAACCAAAGGTGAACTGATGTGCTGAGGTGTGTGTTTCAGATGTGCAATTTGTGAAGGGTTTTGAAGAAGTGGTACTGAGACAGGGGTGCAAACTAGTAAGATGTAAAGAAGCAGTCAGGACAACTGTACGAAAATGAACAAAAACCAGCAGACATTCACACCACGTTTGGGGAACATCAGTGGCAAATAGTCAAAGACAAGCTGTTGTTTTTTATATCTGACCGTATATCAGAGCCTCGTATAAAGGAGTTTAACAGCGGAGGGCTTGGGAAAAAGCCGTAGGATTCTCAACACAACACCACTCAAAGCAAACCAAGACTGTCTGTGTGTGTGTGTGTGTTTTAACAGCACCCTGTTGTCCAATCCAAACCCAGATCACTAACGTGAGACTCTCTCCCTGACAGGACGTGATGGTACCACACACGTACTGAACTGCGGGATTACACCACTAGCCATCGTCACGTGTGTGATCATGTGTGTCATCACGTGTGTCATCACGTGTGACCTCATGGTTGCTTTACCAAGCATGGAGATCAATAGCTCCATTGATCACACCCCACCCATGTTACAGGATCGTCAATATTGATTTATGAGAGACTAATACAAGTGTCTGTGTGTGTGTGTGTGTGTGTGTGTGTGTGTGTAAAGTAAATTTATTGTTCTGCCCTCCTGATATCTTCTGCACAGCAGGTGACCCTGAATCTGTTCTGCTAATTCATCCCAGTCAGTTCTGTTACTTTCTTTCTCTGAGCGTGTCCACTGAAACCTTTCCTACTACGTGTGTGTGTGTGTGTGTGTGTGTGTACATCTGCTGGTAACTTTAGCATTCTTTGCCTGTACAATACAACATACCAGTTTATGTCCTAGTCAAGGAAAATACTGATTTAATAAAATACTAATTTAATAAAATACTAATTTCTGACTAGCTGGCAAATGTCTGTTATTTTCTTATATGGGAACACTAACTAATAATGCCTTTTAAGACGTAACCATAGCAACAATTACATAATGGTAGCCTATTGATATGTGTGGGCTAAGGACTAGAAAGTTAGCTAAATATAACAATGAGCTATTTTAATATCCTTGAGTTATGAGTAAGCAAAACAAAGCCTGTGTTTTTAAACGCTGGTATGTAGCCACGACAGAACCAGGCAATGCTCGCTAAGCGCCTGATAGCAGAACGGAAGGCAACTTGGTGTGGGAAATAGAACTGGGCTTGGTGTGGCAGTTTTGTTAGCCTCACGTGTTACTGCCTGATATCGGGATGCCTTGTTGGGCCTTATCACTTGAATATCGAGCTTGACCCCCCCCCCGCCACACAAACATGCACACACACACACATACACACACACACACACACACACAAAGAGCTACGCTGTGTTGCTGTGAATGGAGGTGTGGCCTGTTGGGCAAGCAGTGGCAGTAGGGAGAGGAGCTGAAGGAGGAGAACGCTGTGCTCCACACCTGGTTCTCCACAGTCTGGTTCTCCACACCTGGTTCTCCACAGTCTGGTTCTCCACAGTCTGGTTCTCCACACCTGGTTCTCCACACTCTGGTTCTCAACAGTCTGGTTCTCCACACCTGGTTCTCCACACTCTGGTTCTCCACAGCCTGGTTCTCCACACCTTGTTCTCCACACTCTGGTTCTCCACAGTCTGGTTCTCCACACCTTGCTCTCCACACTCTGGTTCTCCACAGTCTGTGCTGCTGTGCTCCTGTGGTGGGTGGGGCAGTTCTACGTGACTTCACCCAATGACCTGCCATAACGTCGAGGGATGATCAAGATAATTCCATCTGAGAGGGAAAGAGGGAGATTAACAGGGAACGGATGTGGGGGTTGCTGCCAAGGACACGTCCCACAGGATTACGTCACTTTTGGTCGACTCTAACAGCAAAGCGCACTTGGGATTACAGACACAAATGGACGCAAGTGCCTCGAGGCAAAAGCTCACATCCTTGAACAGTGCGTTTTAGCGGCTAGCATCATGCCCACATCCAAATCCACACAGACCCACAGTCACTCGTCTTCAGAGCTGCCTGCTCACCACCGAGTGCTCATCAAAATTCACTTCTGAATAAATATTATATGAAGGTGTGAAGCCTGACTGAGGCAGGACAACTGAAGACATACACCGTGACAAACGATGCAGTTCTACTCTGCTCCCAGCTCAGAGAGAGAGAGAACTCAATACTTCCCTTACTCTTAGGACTGAAGTGAATCGCTGAAAGAAATACAGAGGTGGACTCAGTAATACTGTTCACGTTCACACCATTCAGCTGACGCTTTTGTCCAAAGCAACTTACAGTTATGACTGAGTACAGCTTGAGCAAGTGAGGGTTAAGGGTCTCGCTCAGGGGCCCAACAGTGGCAGCTTGGCAGAGTTACTACTACTGCCCCTCTGTGCTCCTGTGCTATGTTTAGGAGAGGTGGACAGATAATGAAAGGGGCACATCTAGATGTAAACACACAGTCGTCATCACACGCACCGTCATCCAGTCATCACACGCACCATCATCCAGTCATCATCACACGCACCATCATCCAGTCGTCATCACACGCACCGTCATCCAGTCATCACACGCACCGTCATCCAGTCATCACATGCACCGTCATCCAGTCATCACACACACCGTCATCCAGTCATCACACACACCGTCATCCAGTCATCATCACACGCACCATCATCCAGTCATCACACGCACCGTCATCCAGTCGTCATCACACGCACCATCATCCAGTCATCACACGCACCGTCATCCAGTCATCGACACACGCACCATCATCCAGTCGTCATCACACGCACCGTCATCCAGTCGTCATCACACGCACCATCATCCAGTCATCACACGTACCGTCATCCAGTCATCATCACACGCACCATCATCCAGTCATCACACGCACCGTCATCCAGTCATCATCACACGCACCATCATCCAGTCGTCATCACACGCACCATCATCCAGTCATCACACGCACCGTCATCCAGTCATCACACGCACCGTCATCCAGTCATCATCACACGCACCGTCATCCAGTCATCACACGCACCGTCATCCAGTCATCACACGCACCGTCATCCAGTCATCACATGCACCGTCATCCAGTCATCACATGCACCATCATCCAGTCATCACACGCACCGTCATCCAGTCATCACACGCACCGTCATCCAGTCATCACATGCACCGTCATCCAGTCATCACACGCACCGTCATCCAGTCATCATCACACGCACCATCATCCAGTCATCATCACACGCACCATCATCCAGTCATCACACGCACCGTCATCCAGTCATCACACGCACCGTCATCCAGTCATCATCACACGCACCGTCATCCAGTCGTCATCACACGCACCGTCATCCAGTCATCACACGCACCGTCATCCAGTCATCATCACACGCACCATCATCCAGTCATCATCACACGCACCATCATCCAGTCATCATCACACGCACCATCATCCAGTCATCACACGCACCATCATCCAGTCATCACACGCACCGTCATCCAGTCATCATCACACGCACCGTCATCCAGTCGTCATCACACGCACCATCATCCAGTCATCACACGCACCGTCATCCAGTCATCATCACACGCACCATCATCCAGTCATCATCACACGCACCATCATCCAGTCATCATCACACGCACCATCATCCAGTCATCACACGCACCATCATCCAGTCATCACACGCACCGTCATCCAGTCATCACACGCACCATCATCCAGTCGTCATCACACGCACCGTCATCCAGTCGTCATCACACGCACCATCATCCAGTCATCACACGCACCGTCATCCAGTCATCATCACACGCACCATCATCCAGTCATCACACGCACCGTCATCCAGTCATCACACGCACCGTCATCCAGTCATCATCACACGCACCGTCATCCAGTCGTCATCACACGCACCATCATCCAGTCATCACACGCACCATCATCCAGTCATCATCACACGCACCGTCATCCAGTCATCATCACACGCACCGTCATCCAGTCATCATCACACGCACCATCATCCAGTCATCATCACACGCACCATCATCCAGTCATCATCACACGCACCATCATCCAGTCATCACACGCACCATCATCCAGTCATCACACGCACCGTCATCCAGTCATCATCACATGCACCGTCATCCAGTCGTCATCACACGCACCATCATCCAGTCATCACACGCACCGTCATCCAGTCATCATCACACGCACCGTCATCCAGTCATCACACGCACCGTCATCCAGTCATCATCACACGCACCGTCATCCAGTCATCATTGAAATAATACAAATCTGGTTTCAAATGGACTTCAGTTTGCTCCTTGGACTATATGGCAGCCGGGGCAACTGCTTCTGAGTGCCCGGCCCTGCCCCCTGACGGAGAGAGAGAGAGGCAGCGGGAGCTGAGGGCTACTGTGTCGGAGCTGATGGATAGAGGGAGTGTCGGTGAGGAGGTGGGAAACCTTTGTGCTCTAACGATCCTCCTCCCTGTTCTCGGGTGAAATATGAGCCTCTCCCTGCTGCCGCTGTCTCTCTCTCTCTCTCTCTCTCTCTCTCTCTCGCTCTCTCTCTCTCTCTCTCTCTCTCTCTCTCTCGTTCTCTCTCTCTCTCTCTCTCGCTCTCTCGTTCTCTCTCTCTCTGTTTCTGCCGTTCCCGAGAGCCCCCCGCACACTCCTGCCCCTGCCTTTCGCGTCCTCCTCCAGTCTGGTTTGTCCCATCGAGACTGGAACCCCAACCCAATCAATGCCATTTTGGCCAGTGATCATTCGCCCGCGAGCAAGCATACAGAGCTCTCCGATTGGCTGTCCAAAGCTCCTCGTGCTGTGGTTTCATTGACGAGTGCTGTAATTGACAGGTGCATGCTCCTGTGTGTTGTGTACCCCTATGCTGCATGACAGATGCCAACTGCTGGACAAACACAGAACGGGTGCGTGGCAACAGGGAACATGTGGATGGGGAGTCAAGTAGGGCTGCGGCCTCACTTGCTGGCCTTAGGTAGGCTGTGGGACTGGGGGTTGGGCAGGAGGGACGTTCCCTCGCCAACCCCCCCTGTTTTCTACAGGACTGAGCAGAGCAAATGCATCAGGTAGTATACAAGTGACATCAACACTGAATGGAAAGCAGCTGATATAGTCCTGTTCTGAATCTTTATATACCCATAACCTGATATAGTCCTGTTCTGAATCTTTATATACCCATAACCTGATATAGTCCTGTTCTGAATCTTTATATACCCATAACCTGATATAGTCCTGTTCTGAATCTTTATATACCCATAACCTGATATAGTCCTGTTCTGAATCTTTATATACCCATAACCTGATATAGTCCTGTTCTGAATCTTTATATACCCATAACCTGATATAGTCCTGTTCTGAATCTTTATATACCCATAACCTGATATAGTCCTGTTCTGAGTCTTTACAGATCCATAACCTGATATATTCCTGGTCTGAGTCTTTACAGAGCCATAACCTGATATAGTCCTGATCTGAGTCTTTACAGACCCATAACCTGATATAGTCCTGTTCTAAATCTTTACAGATTCATAACCTGACATAGTTCTGATCTGAGTCTTTACAGACCCATAAGATGATATAGTTCTGATCTGAGTCTTTACAGACCCATAACCTGATATAGTCCTGATCTGAGTCTTTACAGATTCATAACCAGACATAGTCCTGATCTGAGTCTTTACAGATCCATAACCTGATAGAGTCCTGATCTGAGTCTTTACAGACCCATAACCTGATATAGTCCTGTTCTAAATCTTTACAGATTCATAACCTGACATAGTTCTGATCTGAGTCTTTACAGACCCATAAGCTGATATAGTTCTGATCTGAGTCTTTACAGACCCATAACCTGATATAGTCCTGATCTGAGTCTTTACAGACCCATAACCTGATATAGTCCTGGTCTGAGCCTTTACAGATCCATAACCTGATATAGTCCTGTTCTAAATCTTTACAGATTCATAACCTGACATAGTCCTGATCTGAGTCTTTACAGATCCATAACCTGATATAGTCCTGGTCTGAGTCTTTAAAGACCCATAACCTGACATAGTCCTGATCTGAATCTTTATATTCCCATAACCTGATATAGTTCTGATCTGAGTCTTTACAGACCCATAACAGCAACACAAAGAGCGAATAAAGCCTTACTCAAATGCACAATTTAGCCTCTGTTAAAAATCGTTACAATCGTAATCACAGAGGTAGACCATGTAGCTAAATGGCTAGGTGATTTCCACAAAGGAGCTCTCCCTTAACTCAGCAGAGGGTGGGCTGGTTTCATAACCTCATTATACACAGTCATACACAGTCACACAGGCACACACACAGACAGCAGAAGGCTGTTCTCATTAGAATAGGCTGGATGTGTCCAGAACCTCCGCACACACGTGTCGGACCGGCCGTTTGACGGAGCGCTAAAATATGTTAGTGGCGGTTGCCTTTGTGCCTTGTCCTAGATTGAGCAGACTGCACAGTCAGTCAGGGAGCACGGCACCCGTCTGTCTGACTGTCTGTCTGTCTGTCTGTCTGTCTGTCATCCATCTGTTTCTCTCTGTCCTACATCAGCTGGTACGATGTTATCTGCACTTCCTACATGTCTTTCAATGCTGATACTGGGGGGGGTTGTTAATTTCACATGAATCTTGCTCTGTCCACACCCTTTGAAACCCACCCTGTGGTTCTCCTGATTTTTAGGTTTTCTGCTCACCCAACTGGACTACACCAAGCACAGCACGCTGGTGGCGCTTAGTACAAAACGAGGAAGTACCATCTTATAAATCCTCTAGTCTAGACAAGCCTGCATGAAGTTCTGAAGTTCCCATTCATATTTAATGCATCTAGAAGCAGCTGGGAGCCTGAGCCAATTATCACTGCTGAGCGCCTCACGCCATCAGAAGCTCTGGGAGCGAGGGAGCGGAGCTAACGATGGAGAACCTGTTCAGACAGCGCTTCTGCATTAGCAGCGTGTGTGGGGGAGGAGCGGGGATCGCACAGCGCTTTAGCTTAGTGACTGTGCACTAGCGGACACCCCACTACTGCGCAGGCTCCTGCTGGGATCCCGCGACGGTAAAGGTACACACTTCTGTTTGTTCGCTTGCTACAACAAACCAGTCTGGGCAGACGCAGGCGATGCCGATGTTAACAGCTGCTGTTTGACATACCGACAAGATGTTTCTCGGGTCTTTAGCGGTGGCTATGCTCCTTAACTCCTGTTAGTATAAGTTTTACGGAGTCCGCTCCCTACGGACAGGCCTCCAGAGAGATCCCAGAAACGCACAGTGACTGGCGCTGTTGAATAATATACAGGCAGATCTTCTCTCGGTGAAGTCGCAGGCGTCCTGGCTTCTGACTTCAGTGGCAAGTCCTAAGAGGCATTCCCAAAAATACTGCCTAGTGACACAGTTTTTCTTTTTATGCGTGTTTACTCCAGCGCACAAGCTTTGAAAAGAAAATCCTGTGATTTTAAAGTGCAGAATGTCATCTTCAATTTTCATCTGGCTGGCTGCACAGGAATTACAGTCCGTTTTATCCTTTCCCCACTTTAAAAGACCCAAAGTAATCGGACACTTGGCAGCTCAGTCTTTTCTTGCTAACAGTTTGTGCTCGAAGTTTGTGGTCTCTCAAGAAGTGTTAATCTCAAAATATTACGGGCTGGATTAATAGGCGGATTAAACCCAAACCAGTGACTCACCATTGGAAATTCTTTTTAATCTACATTAAATCTTAAACCTGCAAAAAGCATAATGAGTCTGAAAAGGCTTAATCTGAATCTGGATAATCTGTTGTGTCTCGAGGTGTGACAGAATCTTTTAGGTACATTACGCAGAAGCAAGAACGCAAACATGCAACAGACCAGAAGAAAAACACAGTGGTGGATGACTGAACAGATCAAGAACGATGTTAACGAGATACATGCAGACGTGTCAAAGGTCATCATAACGAAACAAACACAACAACACGAGCTCACAGCGTCACACATAAGACGCAAACCATGTGTAGACCAGAAGAACAGAAAGACCAGGTCACAGGCTGATAATAAGTATAAAGACAAAGGACAAAAGCGTGTGGAGAAAGACGTCACCTGCTCCTGATGTAGAGGATGTCCCCCTCACGTGAGACACAGTGCCGGGAGCATGTCTGAGTGGAGAGGAAGGTCCAAATTTGTCTTTGAGGGACGTAACAACTGCCAGCAGCCAAGGCTGGGTGGCTCAGGATGTATGTAGCTGCTCAGGTTCACCCCAAAACATGAGGACAGTGTCCCCAAACACACACACCAGGAGGACACATCAGGAGGAGAGTGTCCTCAAATGTTTTCTCAAATGAAATGTGGAGTTTGGAACACAACATGGACTTGGTGAATCACCTGATCTGGACTGCATGAATCACATGACCTGGACCACATGAATCACCTGACCTGGACTGCATGAATCACGTGACCTGGTATATGGCTCACAACTAGTAAATTTGTACTTTGTGCCATGAACACTCTACATCCTGTTTGTGTGTGGACAGCAGCCCACCAGACACCCAGATGTCTGTCAGCATCTGCAACTCCTCGACTCAGCATTCAGTTCCTGGCCACAGGGCCGCTATCGCACATGTGATATGGGCGGTGGAAGATTTCCAAGCCAGCAGTGACACTAACGTGATCGAGGCACAGTAGTGGGTGTCGTGTTGGCATGGTGACGTCACACACTGTCGCAATACTAACCCTCCAGCTGTGACCCTGTTATCCCTCCCACTGATAAAGACCTGAAAAATGGCCGATACAGACACCACATGGCCTCCTGTGGGCTGTAAACTCTGTAAACTGTAAACTCTGTAAACTCTGTAAACATGGTACACCATACATCAGTGTGTGTAAATGTAAACGCAATTAAATTCAAAGGTTCATAGACATAGTTTCATTTCGAGTTCAGTGTACTGGAGTACAGCGTCAAAAACAACAAAGCTTGTATCACTGTCCAATCTCTTTTGAACTTCACTGTCCAATCTCTTTTGAACGTCACTGGAATTTTTATTTCATTTAATTTTTTCATGTTCATGTTCTCTGATGTCGGTGTCTTGCTTAAGCAGTTCATTATTACATATAGTTTGAAGCTTTATGTTCAACACACAGATACCACAGGCCTGGGTCCTCGTCCCTATAATAAAGTTCCTTGTGTACATATGCCATATACCATATGCTCAATGAAACATCCAAACTTTTGTTTGGTCTTTTTTGGATAAAAATGGCCTTCTGACACCCTTACATGACCCATTATGATATTTTATGGATGTGGATGTAATAATAGTCATAAAATATTATTATTATTATTATTATTATTATTATTATTATTATTATTATTATTAATAATAAGAGTAATAATGATAGTAATATTAGTAAAAACAGTAGTAATAGTAATATAATAGTATATGGTTTATGAAACATGCTCAAAGTCCTCTGGAGACTAATAACACACGTCTCACTCCTCCAGCTCCACTGGAGTGATGGTTACTGCCAATTTTAATGTTGGACATTTGTATCCAAGTTAAATGCTAAAGACTTTCACTGTAAAGAACTGCAGAGAATCAAGTTACTGAGTGTGAGAGTATAAAGTATACTTGCAGAAAAAATGAACGATGTAGAAGTTTACTTTAATGCTGTTGGAGTACGACAGCAGAGGAGGACGATGCTGTAGGACGGAAAAGATCCCGAGATGTGTGATGGACGCCAACACACACACACACACACACACACACACACACACACACACACACACACACACACACACACACACACTCTCAGCAGTTCCACTGTCCTTCTTCCTCTGAGATCCAGATGTCATGGATGAGTCAACATGTCTGCATTTTATCAAACAGGTGCATTTCAGTGTGTGTGTGTGTTTTGTCTCTCTGTGAGTGGGTGTGTTGCATGTGTGTGGTTCTACGGAACGTAGCTCTCTGTGGGTGTGTGAACCAGGTGAGGTCCACAGTGAGGGCAGAAAGACTGTCCTTCTGACCAGCTACCGGTCCTCCACAAGACCGGTTTCAAGTGCTTTTGTTTTGTGGGACTCAGAAATGCGCTGTACATAACTCACCCCTCGAGGGAGCCCGGGAGGCTCCGGTCATAACGCAGGACAGCGAGGGCAGGCCCAGAGAGGCACGCCAAGCCTCACGGTCCGCACGGCTCAGGAGCAACGCCTCCCCCTCCCCATGTTCTAAACTCTGTCATCTTCCCTCCTGGATGCCAGTTCCTCTCCATACCTCCCTCGACTCCTGGATTTCTCTCCAGATATCCCGTCCTACTTTCCTCTCGACGGACACACCTCTCCGTTTCTCATGTCTTGTTCCCTGTCTAATCCTCCATCTTTCTCCATCTTTCTCCATCTCCTGACCCCCCCCTCACCAACGTTAGATGCAGGCTGCCTTGTTGACAGTGATCTCCTGCAGGGCGCAGAGCAGTAGAGGCAGCATTGCATTATGGGGGCTCACGTCTGAGACACAGCCGCTCCCCAGAAGCCACTGCAGAAGCAAAACCTTATACCTTAATGCCCACACGCCTCTGTTTAACACGTTAAACGTGAGAGGCACAGCACGTGCACGCGTGCACACACACACAAACACACAGATACACACATGCACACACACACACAGGCCTGTGCTGAAAGCCATCATTATCCATGCCTTAAGTCGAAAGAAAAATGAAATGCAAACCACAAGAAAAGGAAGGAAGAACCCAGATTAGTCACTGCACATATTTATAAGATCAGAACAAGTAAATGTATGATCTCCGAGCGCCTGGGTAAACCTGAATAATTCATCTGAATGTTAGTGAGACGCAGCGCTGGTGCATTCAAAAGGACTGCAGGCTATCGCTTCTGTGAGCATGCGGCATTGCACATAACGGGCCCGCATCGGCTCCTGGTCATGGTCGACACAAACGCTTGGGACTGACCGGAGACACGGGACACTGCAGTCAGTCCTTTGTGTGGAAAATGACCTGGAGTTCCTAAGAAGAGGACAAAAGACTGAATTTGGTATCCTTCCAAAAAGTCATCTATCTAAACACAGAAATAGATGATTATAAGGTGAAGGAAAGACCTGATTAATTAAAGAGACATTCTCACAGCTAGGTTATGTGTGTGTGTGTGTGTGTGTGTGTGTGTCTCCACCCCCACTGCATACACGCACGAAGGCGTCTCTCCCTCTCAGTGCTGGACGCACTAAGGAACATTTAACACCGAAACAGTCATAATGGCCGTCCCGCCATCCTGCTGTCCCGCTGCCTGTCTTAATCCCGTTCTGCACCCTAATCCGTTTGACACACAGTGACCAGGGGCACTGCTACGGGACGAGCCTGCGACAGTGCCGCAGGCTGGACACAGCAAGCGTGTGCCCACGTGTACCGGCCATGCCAACAGGCCCTGGCAGAACAGGCGCCCTGGCACGGGCCGCAACGGAGAAGAGGCCAGGGAGACAGCCCGGTAAGAGGGAGCCGTGGCACAAATGGGTCACGGAACCGTTCTCCGGAAAACCGAGGACGGGAGCGAAGGGCGACAGAAGAGACGGCTGAGACGAGGACGAGACGGCTGAGACGAGGACGAGACCGCTGAGACGCCCGTGTCCCCGAGACGCCCGTTTAGCAGAGAACTGGGATGGGGCAGAGTGGGGCGGAGTGGAGAGAGAGAGAGAGAGAGGGAGAGAGAGAGAGGAGGAGAGAGATAGAGAGAGGGAGGGAGAGAGAGAGAGGGGGAGAGGGAGAGAGAGAGAGAGAGAGAGAGAGAGAGAGAGCCGCGAGGCTCTTGTCCATCTCTAGCGAGGGCGGAGCGAGCAGGGTGTCAGGCTCAGTGAGTGCCAGCCTCCATTACCAGCCTCCACCAATCACGCGGCAAGAAGCCCTCTAATCCGGCCCCCCTCAGCATGCCGGCTTTCCCCCTCCACCAACACCTGACCCCACCCCCCTTGACTAAACACGTCCCGCTTGCGCTAACCAGAGCACAGATCCGTTACGCCCCTAGAGGAGGCAGATCGGAAGTGCAGTGCCAACCTGGGCCAGAGTTCAGGTGCTCTGAGGCAGACACTCACGGACCACAAGATATTCAAAAACTAACAATGTGTGATGGATATGGGAGTTTTGAACACTGATCAGAACCTGTCATGTGACACAGTGTGAGTCACTGCCTGCTTATGTCTTTAAAGAAACAGGCAAACGTAGAGTAACCAGGACGACATCGGGGAGGGAGCGGGAGAAACCCCCCCCCCCAAAAAACACAGTCTCTTAGTTAAAGAGAAATCGTCCGAATGTCTAAAATAAAGGAGTTTAAAACCACAGCGGTGCATGTCGCGTTGGGCTTGGGCCAGTCGGCAGCGTGAAGAGTAGCACAGCAAGGAATCCCAGGATGCCTTGCACCTTTTTCAGCCTTTGAAACAGACCCAGGAAAAGTGGACGTGCCAATGAGCTGCGGAGCTTCGCGGGCTCGGATTCGGACCTCCGGAGTTTCGTGCACGGGTTTGTGGGCTGCGTTTCACTGGGACGGTGAGCCGAGCATGTCTGCACGTCCCCGTGCTCTGCTGCGCAGGACAGCAGTGCAGGGAGTCCTGGAGAGCGTGGCACACGTTCGCTGCAGACGTGGACGCCGGCGACCTCGCCCTCCTCGGCGTGGCATACGACGGGGAGGGAGCACTTGGCTGCCATGGCTACGGCATTTCTGCCCCCTACCCTGAAATCCTCAGGGACGAGCACACCTAGCTCACGCAGCTCGGAGAGCCCGAGGGCTACAGCGGTATCGCTTCGCCGTCCGACGCCGTGCTGGCCGTCTCCGTGGTAACATGCCTCGAGGAGAGGGACAGCTGAGGGAGCACGGCTGATGCTCTTCGCCGCCGGTAACACGGAGCTCAGAGCGGTGAGCTGTAAGGGCCCCACCGCACCGAAGAGGCAGAGGCTTACGTGAACATGTGAGCAAACAGGATGAACAAGTCAGGCAGACGCGAGGCTGCGACAGCTTCCGGACGTGGGCCGGCTGCTGGATCGTGTGTGGGAGGAACTGGTGCTCGGGCCACGGGTGCTTCAGCGCGGAGCCGCATGTGCACTGCCGCAATCGGTTCCCATTGCAACAGTCACACCAGCTGCTCCAGGACCGCCGTTCTGTCCCCATGGCGACGACCTCACGGAATGTTTAAACCGGATATCCAGCGCTCAATGCCGGCGTGACTGAGACACTCACCACCCGGCACTCAGGACAGGACGTCGCCCTAAGATACGGTTGCCATGGGTGGGGCCCCTATGTCATGAAGGTGTGGCTCAGTGAGGTGCTTTATCCGTCCGGGTGGGGCCTCGGACCAAACGGGTCTCCGTACCGGGCCTTTGAAAGAGACTGTGGCCGGCCAGGAGGTGGAAGTGGCCACCCACACACACACGCCTCACGGACTTTATTTGGGCTTTGCGGGTCACCGGTACAGATGACCTCTGGGGGCACCGTGTGGCGTCTGATACTGGTCTT
>NC_137505.1:6742500-6747500 GCF_041902795.1 Electrophorus electricus | reverse complement strand
TTAATCATTACGGCTGGTCTGCAAACCGAGTGCAACGGTGCAACAGGCAGGGACGAGGGCGGGACGAGGGCGGGACGAGGGCGGGCCAAGGGCGGGACGAGGGCAGGACGAGGGCGGGACACGATAACCCCTTTCCCGTCTCATTGGTTCTCCTTGCGAGCAGAGATCTTTCTGGTCTTCGCCCCTTTAGGCTTATACATGTTTAATGCTCTGAGGCAGGAGGCAGGACTCCCTTAACAAGCGCTACAGCTTATCTGGTCAATACTGAGCCCTCCTGAATACAGTCGGGCTCTCCAGAGACGGTCTTTTCAGCCGCAAACACCATTATCTTCCCACTTACGCGCAACAAGATGACCAGTAGCACACATGGTGCCAGAATGAGAGAGCGAGAGAGAGAGAGAGAGAGAGAGAGAGAGAGAGAGAGAGAGAGAGAGAGAGAGAGGGAGATGTGATTGTTTCTCAGTATTTTACTCTTGTTTCCAAAAGCAGGGTTATTACACTGACATTCTACATTTCAACCAGAACGTGCCGTGTTTGCGCGAAGGTCAGAGCAAAACAATGCGCATCAAACAGTGCGCAAACTCCACCAGTCCATGTTTAGGTCTCATTAGGTGGCGCTCGGCGGGTCCCCACGCCACTGTGTACTGATCACACCACACAGAGGGGGACGCTGAATACCCTGTGCCTCCTGTCTCTGCCCTACACCATGTACACACCCACACAGAGCCATGCATAGTCTCCCCACAGCTGTACACGTCTGAAATATGTGTGATTGTGTACATCGTTTGGTGGGGATGTAACATAATTTGGCACATAACAGATCAGTGTTTCAAAGTGCTACATATGGGACAGGCTAACTGCCTCCATGAGTGAGCATTTACAGTAGCATTAACATGTACAGTGCAGATTACAGGGAATGTAAGAGTTAGGGTTAGGGTTAGGGTTAGGGTTAGGGTTAGGGTTAGGGTTAGGGTTAGGTTAGGTTAGGGTTAGGGTTAGGGTTAGGGTTAGGTTAGGTTAGGGTTAGGGTTAGGGTTAGGGTTAGGGTTAGGTTAGGTTAGGGTTAGGGTTAGGGTTAGGGTTAGAGTTAGAGTTAGGGTTAGGTTAGGTTAGGGTTAGGGTTAGGGTTAGGGTTAGGGTTAGAGGTAGGGTTAGGGTTAGGGTTAGGGTTAGGGTTAGGGTTAGGGTTAGGGTTAGGGTTAGGTTAGGTTAGGGTTAGGGTTAGGGTTAGGGTTAGGGTTAGGGTTAGGTTAGGTTAGGGTTAGGGTTAGGGTTAGGGTTAGGGTTAGAGGTAGGGTTAGGGTTAGGGTTAGGGTTAGGGTTAGGGTTAGGGTTAGGGTTAGGGTTAGGGTTAGGGTTAGGTTAGGGTTAGGGTTAGGGTTAGGGTTAGGGTTAGGGTTAGGGTTAGGGTTAGGTTAGGTTAGGGTTAGGGTTAGGGTTAGGGTTAGGATTAGGGTTAGGGTTAGGATTAGGGTTAGGGTTAGGGTTAGGGTTAGGTTAGGGTTAGGGTTAGGGTTAGGGTTAGGGTTAGGGTTAGGTTAGGTTAGGGTTAGGGTTAGGGTTAGGGTTAGGATTAGGGTTAGGGTTAGGATTAGGGTTAGGGTTAGGGTTAGGGTTAGGTTAGGGTTAGGGTTAGGGCTGGGGTTAGGGTTAGGGTTAGGGTTAGGGTTAGGTTAGGGTTAGGGTTAGGGTTAGGGTTAGGGTTAGGATTAGGGTTAGGGTTAGGGTTAGGGTTAGGGTGTAAGAGGCCTTATCAGGTGCAGCCTGAGCATGAGCTGTGAGATGAAGTGCAAGAGGCCCCAGCCGAGGCGCAGACGGTCTCCTCACGCACCCCCCCGGCAGGCAATGCAGGACGAACCAGCCAACAGTCACGTTCCTGTTAGAGGGGTCTCGTAAGGGCCTGGCTGAAAGGTGTGTGTGAAGTATGCTTGAGCAATGCTTAGGCAGGGGGCTTTCAAGGCTTTCTAGCTAAAAAACATGTTTATGATTGTAATTCCGATGCTGGCCTTTGCACTAGTGATACCACAGAACACCTCAACATGCAAAATGATCTCACTAAAGAATCACTTTATTCACTGTGTGATGTGAGAATCCTACCCAACCTCAAACGCCTCACACAAGTGTTCTGATTATATTGCGAGGCATATTTCAATCGTGGTAGCAGTATTCAAAAACAATAGCATGAATGCCACAGACCCAGACGGTGCTACTGTCTTAGCTTCACGGGCTATGTGGGCCTGTATTCTGGCTGACCTACACACTCTGCCCCAACGGTGTCCTGTTGGGTCCCATATCCTCTCGACTGGTCTCACTCTTACAGGATGTCTTACAGGAAGAAAATGTGGACATGTCAGGGCGACATCACACACACTCACACACACTCACACACACACACACACACACACACACACACACACACTCACACACACACACACTCACACAAAATGTAGTTGGTTATCTTTACTCACATTCCATTCAGTCTTAAACTCAGACATCCACAGGAAAATCTGCAGCCAGGACTGGTCCTTTATTTTGGCTGTACCATGCAATTTATCGTTACGGAATCGTGAAATAGCAAAAAAAAGTATTGTTTTTAATATGTTTCAGCCATTGTACTTAGCTGATACTTACTGATCTGATCAAGAGTAAAATATTTAAACCTAAGATTAATGATTATTTTCTATTTCCTCTTGAAAATGTTAAATATACATCTGAATTTGCCTTCCATATGGTGTTGAATTAGTCCTTTCAAATTGAAACCCACGTATGGTCCTCACATCCACTGTTCCCTGGATGTGTATGTAACCTATCCACTGATGTTGCTAGCATGTTCATGTTTGCTGATAATGCTCGATGGTGCTTTAGTGAAAGACTTCTGTTTAAAACTGTGTTCCAGCTGTTTGTAGCCAGGGAGCTTACTGATACGTTTTAAGGCAAATGGGTTTTTTTCTGGGTGCTCAACACCACCCCTGTGCCAAATGGATCGGTTATTGAGAGAAACGCAAGTCTGTTGGACCCTACTGTAAGTGGTTATATTTTCAACAGTCTTTTGAATTTTTGCCATATCTGCTCTGCAATATGGCATCTTATTTGGAAAAATGCACAGTGGAGCGTTACATATATTTACCACATTATTTAATATATGAAAAACTCAATTTTGACCTAATTGTTTGTTCAGTTAACAATAGTGACTTTTTATACTCGTGTCTGATCCACCCAGCTGACAGAAGACTTTCCTAAAACCTTTGTTGCACATATTACAAGAAAACACAAGAAAATACTCATTCCAGAAGTACAGGCTAGTTGGCACCCTTTTAAAAAAAGAGCCACACTGGTCTGGGCAGAGTTGTGGGGACCTGAACGTGAACATGTAACTATGAAAGTGTGTCTTCACTCCTGAATGGTTTCCTCCAGCAGCGTTACCCTGAAGTGACTGATCAAATAAACTCATTATCACAGTGCTGTAGCTCCTCCTCTCTCTCTCTCTCTCTCTCTCTCTCTCTCTCTCTCTCTCTCTCTCCCTCTCTCTCTCTCTCTGTCTGTTTGTGTTCTTGTACTTAGTGAACCAGCCATGTAACACATGCACAGAGACATATCCTCCGAAACAGCAATCCAGGGATGCTGTTTGCTAGCACACATATAGCAGCACATCCTGCTATAATGGGTCTTAGGGAACGGGACAGCGTGAGCTGCATTGTGTCAGGAAAAGGGCATTTCAGCACCATGGACAGGGAACAGCAGAGTCATGGATAAGGATTCTGAGAGAGAGAGAGAGAGAGAGAGAGAGAGAGATGCAACACTGTTCTGCACATCCAGTATAATGAATTCAAATCTAGGCCTGATGCGTATAATTTTTTGTTCGTTTGTGTATTAAGGTGTTTCTACACATAGTGTCTAACATACCGCTCAGAAATATGGTGATGTATGTTGTTCTGCTCTCTGATCAGCATATGAAAGGCTACTGGGCTTCTCCCTGGCCTTCATCAAACTACAACGCAGCTGTTTACATGTTTACATATTCAACGTGTGCACTGACGTGGAAATGTTGCTCACAACTGAACAATGAATGTAAAAGACCCCCAGGCAGATGGCAAGAAAAATACTGTTGCGCTGTTAACGTTATTGAAATTCCACAAAAAACCACACTGCGCCTAAACACACACACACACACACACACACACACACACACACACACACACACACACACAAAAGCAGGCAAACAAACACATTTAACTCCGTAGCTGAACCTTTCTTCGTCGTGTTTTGGGCGAAACCAGGCCCCCGAGAACCGAAAGACCCCCGACTGCGTACACAGCTGTCAGACCGCTCATTTCACGTCGCACAGTACATCAGCGCCTCACGTGTGAGTAAATACTCAGTCATTCCCGCTGCACTCAGAGAGCTGGGATGGCGTGTGGAATACCGTACCTTTAGTCACACAGAGCTATGCGATTCCACGCAATGCATTCAAACCACACCGGACCTTCGTTAATCACTGACACATCCCACGCGGAGAAACATGCCCCTTCTTCTTTCTGCGATCATCCACAAGTGCGCGCGCAGCAGCGAGGCACGTCCGCGCACTCGCGCGCACACAGAATATAGAGTGGACCACATACCAAAAAAAACCCCCACAAAAAACCCCAAAACCGTTATTTTATGCGCGCATTTTATGTAAAACATGGGTCAAGCCTAGATAACAAACGTGCTAGCACCGAAGGACATCAGCGAATTGTGCACGTTCGTTTGCAGACAAAGTGGTCAGACTGGATAAAACATTCAAATCGGTCATTCCTACCGTGCATTCGTCCATGCATGTCCGCACCGAGTATACATCCGTTTCATATTTCTGAACCATAAGCTCAAACTCCCGGTATTTCTCCTGAGCTCGCTTGTCGAAACGTTGGTAAGCCTGGACGCAGCGCGTGCATCTTGCCGTATCACCACCTTTCGCCATGTCGAGGTTGCAGCTCGAATTGTCCGGACTGGAAAACCCGTGA
>NC_137505.1:6642500-6737500 GCF_041902795.1 Electrophorus electricus | reverse complement strand
CTGCCTAACACTGAGACAGAGAGAGAGAGAGAGAGAGAGAGAGAGAGAAAATAAGTACCGAGGATGTTAGGAAAACCTTTCAGTAGTGCGAGAGGAGAGATACATCAGTCATACATCAGTGCAGGTGACATCTCTCTATTCTGTTTCAGTGTAACTAGACAAACTTTCCATCTCGGCCTTGTCTAATTGTGTTCAGAAGCCACACCCCGTAACCAGAGTCACAGGTCTCACCCTATGAAGAGTCAGAGGTCACGCCCTTTGAAGCCCCTCCCCCTGCAGACCAGGACACGTGGCATCAGCCGCTATGCGTACATGTAATGTTGTTTCCACTACCCACTCCATTACACACACATTATGTCCAAATGTTAGCACGACACACACGCGCGCTCATACGCAGCACGCGGCACCTGAAAGGTGGCCAAACAACAACATATGTGTTTGTGGCAATGAGGCTCCTCTTTAATTAGTGGCACGCTGCTTCCCTGGCGTTGCCGCGAGAGAGGAGAGGCGACTGTACACTCTTCACTCGATCTCTTGCAGCAATCTGGAATCCCCTTTACTGAGTGGGAGCTGTCAGACGTGACTCACGCCCACCTGCGCAGTTGATGCTCTCCCAACTCAGTGCTGCGCTGTTCGCTGCTACGGAAGGCAGGTTAACTAACTACCAACTACCCGTCAGCGGGAGGGGTCGGACTACAAGGCTGAAACCGCGAGCCGGTGTGGGCCAAGCTACGCTCTCCCTCATTATGTAACCAGATAAACAGAGAACTCGAGATCTTGGCCTCGGGTGATCAGCCAGTCTTGTGCTTGCTTTGGGGAGAGCCCTCTGGGTTTAGATGAGCAGCTGTCAGCTGTCGTCGTGAGGCGTGCTGGGTCCTGACAACAGACTTCCACGTCCTCGGCTGAGCTAGAGTGCTTGCTCGTGCCGGCCCGCGTAGAGGCCCGTAGGGCGGCGCTGTCTGCGATCCTGACAATAGTACCGGGCTCGATTTAGTCACACGGACTCGTCGTATTTGTACGGTTGCAAGGGCCAAAGCAAGTCCCTGTGCCATGTTTAATCCAACTTCTTTTGCAAAATGGAAATCAAAGCGTGTTGTGTTGAATGCCGGGGGACGGCACCGAACTCAAGTTTCAAGACTAACTATAGCCATTACTACCAAAACACAGGACGGACCGGCAGTCTGTTATTCTAACGCAGGGGTGGGGGGGGATACCAAACACACACACACACACACACACACACCACGGAGCTGCTCCCACCCTCCCGGAGAAGCACCTGCTCCACGCTGGATATGGCAGGTGCAGGGCTTGTTTTGGTGGCGAACACAGTGTGCAGTAACCAGATGACAGAGGATTTAGTACGGAGCTGACCCCCACCCACCCCCAGAAAAGACCAGCCCTGATCTAGAGAGCTGCAGAATGAAAAGGGTTTTAATTCTCATTATTATTTACATTTATATATTTCTATAGCACCTTCCTCATACCCAAGGACACTTTACAGATCTATAATACACACACACACACTGTAAACGCCCGTGCACTCACAGGAATACACACTCGTGCATTTGTGTTGCACGTCCGTTTTTTGTGTGTGCATCGCAATTCTCAATTCTCCTTCATACAGCCTCTTTGATAGAGGTTTGTCTGCCATTGTACACGTGCAAGCACAAACCAAACGTCCTCGCATCCGATCTGTCGAGGTGGCTGTATTACTCTGGATTTCTCCGTACCTGCAGCACGTCTGAGGCTCCCAGAGCTCTACCAGCTCCACCCACACGCCTGTCGAACTGTGCCGCTCTGCAGCCATCACGCCGCCTGCAGAGTCCTTATTGAAATCTGTCTCACTCTGTGCGTCCCGGCTCCTGAACCTGCGCTGTCGCCCTCCCTCAGTTCTGTACCGTTTCTTCTGAGTCATGTGATCACTTCTTCATCCATATTCACCCCCCCCCCATTTTGATCAAATGTCAAACTTTCTGTTTATCTTGACACAGACCTGCACTTTATCACTCTATCACCCTTGTCCTGATACGTGAGAAATATTCTGTGGCTCTTCTGGGATTATGCTCCGGGATTATGCGCTGGGATTATGCGCCGGGATTATGCGCCGGGATTATGCTCCGGGATTATGATCCGGGATTATGCGCCGGGATTATGCGCCGGGATTATGCTCCGGGATTATGATCCGGGATTATGCGCCGGGATTAAAACAGCACCCCTGTATCAGGGTGAATATCAACTCTTGGCTGCTTATCCATCCTATAGAACCTTCATCAAGCATCGCTGCTTACATCCTCCTCGTGTAGCTACTAATTAGATGATTCGTCTGTTCGAAGGTTACAGACTTGTGCATGACAAGTATATATACGGTATTATCAACTTTAATAAAATACTCACAAATGTCTTTCTAAATGTCTTACTGAATTTACACATTGACATGATCTCAAGATGTTTATGATAATTGCTGCATATGAAATCTCTAATCCCATCCTGTTATTATTCCTGCAGAAATTATTAGAGTGTAGTGGCCCTGTTTTCAGAGGGAATACTGCGAATATGGGGGGGTTTACCTTTATATTTTCCAGCACATTTAACACCCATTATAAGAGCATGTTCTACACTTCTGCATGGTAAAGGGTGCACTTGAGCGAGGCGCGCCCACCATGATCGTGCCGCGATTGGACGGCTTGAGAAAGGGAAAGCCGATGGGAACCGCAGAATAAGAGAGCTCCATCTTTTCCTCCCCTTTCCCGGTCCTTCCTCCTCTTTGGAACGCTGGCAGTATCCAACCCGCTGATGAAGCGTCGCGATTTGGCCTAGATTCCCACAATCCAATCAGGGCCTTCCACTCTCCGGCTTGGGCTGCAGGGTCCCCTGCTGATGCTGACAGCTCGCTGGTATTCCCAGAGGTGACTTGGAATAGACATCCGGAAAGGTGTGACTCAAAATCTGTAGCTCTGAGCTCCTCCATAACGCGGAATGTAGTGTCGGAGCGCCGCGTAAGAAAGTTTACAGTGCTGGATGTGTGTGGGCTCCATGCGCTGAGTAATGAGTGTTTGTCATTAGCAGTGCTTTACCCAGTGGGCACGTTCTCTCTACGCTCTGAAGTCGGCCCATGCCCTCAACACGTATCATAAGTGCCCATTCCCCAAAAGAGAAGCAATGCTAAATACGGTTCTTATATTTTAAATTGGAAGATTTTTTTTTTTTTTAGCTCAAGGTCTGTAAAGGAGGTATTTGTTTGTGTTCAACAAACAAACAAACAAATTAATTAAATGTCGTAGACTGTTTTGATTCTCAGACATCGTAACAGTGATACTTCATTTTGTAAAGTATTAAATCTCCATACACAGCAGCACAGAGTAGATTTATCTAAGGCTTTATCTTGAGCTGAATTTCCGGCTTCTGATGATTCTGTTCCTTTACTCCCTTCAGTTCTCCCTCTATCTCTCTCTCTCTCTTTCTCCTCCGCCCCCCTCGTCTCTCTCACTCTCTGCCACAGGGATCCTAGCAGTGGGTCAGGGCTCTGATTCCTAGCCAGATGGATGCAGCAGGCTCCTGTCAGAGCTGTTGGGAGCCCTAGCATAAACAGCAGAAGGCTGCAGCTCCAGGGACTCGGGCTGAGAGTGAGCGTCCGTGTCCCAGCCGAGGAGCCTGGACAGCGGCCCGGATCCCTCGCTCACCACTGTCTCCTCCACTGGAGCTGAGAAGAGGTTCTCGCACACAGCTCACAACCTCGCTGCATAACATGTCCGGGAGCTGATGGATGTCAGACTGCCGAGAAGGAGAGTACAGGACATCGCGGAGCGCAAAAGATCCGAGCAGGAGGAACAGCGGGTGTGCAGTACAACATCTGGTACAATAAACCTTAAGAAGAAAGAATATTCTTATCGTAATCGGCGAATTCAACAACAAATACAACATCGTCAAGTGCGGAATATTCTTAGTGTAATCTGTTGTTGAGTATTTAACAAATACAACATCATGAAATCTTGAATATTCTTAGTATAATCTGTTGGTGAGTATTTAACAAATACAACATCGTCAAGTCTTGAATATTCTTAGTGTAATCTGTTGGTGAGTATTTAACAAATACAACATCGTCAAGTCTTGAATATTCTTAGTGTAATCTATTGTTGAGTATTCAACAAATACAGCATCGTCAAGTATTGAATATTCTTAGTGTAATCTGTTATTGAGTATTTAACAAATACAACATCATCATGTCTTGAATGAAAGGCTGCTTGACTTGCTTCCCTGAGTGTCTGTTTATTACTCACCACCTTATTTCCCATGATCCTATCAGCAAAGTATCAGTCCAATCCCATGATTTTATCAGCAAAGTATCAGTCCAATCCCATGATCCTATCAGCAAAGTATCAGTCCAATCCCATGATCCTATCAGCAGAGTATCAGCCCAATCCCATGATCCAATCAGCAGGGTATCAGTCCAGTCACATGATTTCATCAGCAAAGTATCAGTCCAATCCCATGATCCTATCAGCAGGGTATCAGCCCAATCCCATGATCCTATCAGCAGGGTATCAGTCCAGTCCCATGATCCTATCAGCAAAGTATCAGTCCAATCCCATGATCCTATCAGCAGAGTATCAGCCCAATCCCATGATCCTATCAGCAAAGTATCAGTCCAATCCCATGATCCTATCAGCAGAGTATCAACCCAATCCCATGATCCTATCAGCAGAGTATCAGCCCAATCCCATGATCCTATCAGCAGGGTATCAGTCCAATCCCATGATCCTATCAGCAAAGTATCAGTCTAATCCCATGATCCTATCAGCAGGGTATCAGCCCAATCCCATGATCCTATCAGCAGGGTATCAGTCCAGTCCCATGATTTTATCAGCAAAGTATCAGTCCAATCCCATGATCCTATCAGCAGAGCATCAATCCAATCCCATGATCCTATCAGCAGGGTATCAGTCCAATCCCATGATCCTATCAGCAAGGTATCAATCCAATCCCATGATCCTATCAGCAGAGTATTAGTCTAATCCCATGATCCTATCAGCAGGGTATCAGTCCATTCCCATGATCCTATCAGCAGGGTATCAGTCCAATCCCATGATCCTGTCAGCAGGGTATTGTTGTATATTTATCCAGGTTGCGAACATGCAGTTCGTAATGCAATAAGTGATAAAACAATATGGGTTTATTTGAAATGACAATTGCTAAAATGATGTACATTAATATTTATAGTATTTGGTAAAATGTCCAGAGTGCTGAAAAAAAATGTTAATTAAAGTTCATTATCTTTTGAAATTTAAGATTTAAGCATGTAATTTGGTAATAGTGCTATCAACCCCATACCTCATGTTTAGGTTACCAGTGGGTACTAATGTTTAAATGTGGTGTCAGTACCTGCAGAACTCACAGCTATGTGTGGTCCTTCCTGGCAATACAAAAGACATCACAATAATGAATGTGGACACTGATGTCCACTGCCTCACTGGACAGCAAGGTTTTATTCTCATTATACATTACAAGGAGAAAAAGTATCAGATTCAGATCATTGATCTCGGGAAGATGATTCAGTCCATAGCCAGACAGCCAGGTTCCAGAGCACAGAGCAGCGAAGTCCATAGTTTGTTTCCAACATCCTAATAGCTATTATTACCTGCTCATATTGTGCGGGATGCCTCGTGCGAACTTCCACGCTCACATGAATGCTGTCTCCAAACGCCAGCTCTCTGAGAGCGTCCTGTAACATGTCCTCCGCCAACACACACGCTTCTAAACAAAGGCAGACAGGTATGACTCAGAGCTGTGCCTACGAGGCAGCAGTCCGCCAGATTTCAACAACAGCTGATTCTTATCAAAACCGTGCGCAGCCAAGGCAGTGTACAGCCGGTGACCAGCTCCCAGCGGCAAGGTTAGCTCTGCCTCCGTGCCCCTGTGTGGTGGGTGTGAGAAACCAGTGAACACACCAGGCAAAGCACCAGGCTTCATCTCTAGCACACCTGGTCCAGGGCTGCACCACAAGCGCTGTCTTGGCACCTGACTTCACATGTCAGCGCGTTGACCAATCAGCACCTGATTTCACATGTCAGCGCATTGACCAATCAGTATCTGCCTTTAAATGTCAGTGCATTGACCAATCAGCAACCACCCTGACACCTGCTGAGCTGCATAATATATCATATGCTAATCGTTACCATGATGCTGGCCTAGGCTGCAATATGCAAAAGACTCCTTGAACAAATCACAATCCATTTTATTTTGTACTGGGAGCATCCCGGCCAATTAAAAATCGTCTGTGTGTGTATTCTGTGGACATTCTGATACATTTTTGGTATTATCCAGCATATTATAATTCTGGTCAAAGCAATGCAGGCCAATCACTAATCATGTTACATCACAGACTCACCAATTTGTTTTAATATACATCAAAGCAAATTCACAGTCACAATTAATAACAGTATAGTGTGAAACCATCCAGTGCTCCCTCTGTGCCAATCTCCACCCGCATCGCAGATCTGCCATGACACCAGCCTGCAGCTACAGAGGCTCAGTTAACCTCCACCTGCACCTCCACCTCCACCCGCACCTGCTGCGTCTCACTGAATAAGCCGACCACGTTCGGCTCCCCAAGCGGGATGTGTTTCATGCAATCCATGCAATTAAGTATTCAGCCGTCTAACGCAGAGTCTGATCACAGCACTGCATGCACCTGGTATAGATAATGAGGAAATTCACAGACCTCGATGTGGTCTTAAATACAGACCTCATACAGAGCTGTCAGAGCACAACACACAGCATTGTGTGATGACATACTGCAAATCTGATAGTTCAGGCATGCTGCTCATATGCGAGTTCTGACACAGCTGTCACGGACACCCCACAGGGTGAGGTCAGACTCAGTAACCGGCACAAAGCGAGATATCTGCAGTCCTAACTGTTGGTTTTGCTTTTAATGTTCCTCCTGCAGGCAGCATTCTGATGTCATTTAAGGGTTAATAAAACAAACAAACAACAACAACCACCTCCCTTAGCAGTACAGAGGGTTTCGCTGACCATCTCTAAGTCTGGGATAAAATTACACATTAGCAGCCTAAACCCACACAACCTGCAGAGCTTAGCATCTGTCCTCTAAAGTAGCAAAGGGACATGATAGCACAACAGCTCCTATTTCCTGTCATCTTTTACGATGGCAGCACATAATAGTGCCAGGAAACCCACCGGGTCTGAGAATGAGGCCAAGAGGCTGAAACAGCCCTTCCCCTCCTTCCATGGTCAGGAGGATTACATATCAGGAAAAAAGGAGATCACCTGACGTCTCCCACGGAGGTTACAGCATGGCATGGCACCGAAGTGCTGTCAGTCCTGATGCTCCAGCCATTGATGTGAAGGATAAAACCTGAGCCTTCGTTGTAATTTCCACAAAGTGCACCACAAGTTCCAATGCTACACAAGGCGCGAGGCATCTTCCTGGTTTCTTCACCCATCGAACGGGTCAGTCTCGCACTTTAAATGTCCGTACAGCACATGCAGAAGGAAGTTCTCATCTCCTCTTACGAACAGGTGAGACTCACCGTAGTCTCCTGGACACGGGTCACAAATGCCATCGGCTCTGTTCTATTCTGCAGTGGGGTGCTGAAAATGCCACGGCTCTTCAAGCAATACAAAGTCAAGCGTAGAAAGCGTGGGGTTGTCGCAGGACTCTTGGACACAAGGTCAAAGTTCCCTTGATAAAGACTAACTTTAAAATGTAGCTACAGGAGAATCCACATTTTTGAATCTGGTTTTAGCTGACCGGTCTTACAGGGGAACTCCAACCACTATTTTCTCTCCTTTAACAAAGTACAACATTTGCACCCCATCAGATCTAACTGCCCTTACTGAAGCACAGCCACAAAACCTGCACAGTGCGAGTCCGACAGTGGACCAGTGCCTATAATTATACAGTTTGGTTGGATGTTTCATAGACCTGATATAGCAGATGCCAAGAAGAGCAAACATTTCTGTGCATTAGCATGCAGTTACTGACAAAACATTTCAACAACATGTTGATCCAATTCTGAGTGAAGATAACTTGAGCAATTGAGGGCTAAGGGCCTTGTTCAGGGCCCAACAGTGGCAGCTTGGCAGTGGTGGGACTTGAACTGGCAACCTTCTGGTTACTAGTCCAGTACCTTAACCACTGAGACACCACCGCTCTCATTTGTCTGTTTTCGATTTACTTCATTTCTTTTTCCTGCCCATTTTATTTCTGTCCATCATTTCACTTCTCTCCTCTTTGAACACAGAAGATTTCACCTGTGAAACTCAAAAGGACAAAGTACTGATCCAGAAAAAGTGCTGGCGTATGAGCTGTAAATTCAGAACCTGCGGAACACTTCTCTTCTCCAGGGGAAGGTTTGGGGCTTTAGAGGTTTGGAGGATGTTTTTGGTACGAGGAGAGCAGATCTGCTTTCCTCTGATGTGCATTCAGGACTCTCACAAACGTCATCAGGTTATCAGCAAACTCTTCATCGCAGATTAAAATAAACATCCTCCCAAACAGGACAAGACAGAGGGTTTCACGCGGCATGCCTGCAGTCTAACAAAAACACACTTCACAGTCATCATGTCATCTGTTATTACAAATCCCATGTACCGTATTATTAATTATATATTCCTTCAGGGCCTATTAAGAGTATATACATATATGTTCTTATTAGTATGCAAGTGTACTGAATTTTAAAGCACCATATGTCTTGAAAAAAGGCCAGAATTATTTTTATGGCTTCTGGGTTTTGAAGGTAGTCAAGGAAAGAGTTTATTTCTATAGCACGTTTTAACACAGTGACAATTCATCAATTTGCTTTACACACACGTAACACAATTAAATAATAAGGATGATTATAACCTAAGATCTATCACCTCAGGGATGTTTTGGTCAAAACATTCATGGATATTTACAGTATCCAGTAATGAACATGTCAAAAATTAAGACAACACTACGCATTACAGATGAGCTTCCTTTAGCATGTCTGTGACTAAATCCAGACTGCAGGTTCACCATGCTGCAGAAAAACACAGGGTGGCTCTAATTAAACACTTCACTACACAACCGCCACGGTGCAAGCGGATTCCTGCTTGCCCCGAGACATTTCATTACCCTCCAGGGTTCTCTGTCAGAGAGACTCTATAGAGTCGGACCTGGGGACAGAGTTCTCTCCTGCTGAGTGTTGACTCGTAAGTGACCTGAACCGCAATGGAGTCATAGGATCAGGACAGTCTGGCCCACTGACAAGCTCAGTCCAGATGCTCCCACTCCAGTAATGTATGGGAGGAAGAATTTGGACGTGGAAAATCTGACCTCAAAGTAGCTGTTGGAAACAAGTTTCAGAGGCACTAGCATTCCCAGATCTAGTCGAGGTCTTGAACAGGAAATCACTGGGATCTGTTTCATCTGATGGATTTGAATCCAGACTCTGTGACTGTTAACCTTCCTCGCATGGAGTGGCTGCCTGCTCCAGTACACCAGCGCATCTGGAGTTCAGGGTCCTAGTGCTCTCAGTCACACACCGTTACTGGTCACTCGGGCGTGTGGAGTCCTGTCAGATATGATAACATCATGACAACAGCACAGAGTCAGAGGTATTGTCTATTGTTCTTAGACTTATTAAGGGCATTTATTAATATCTAAAAAGATATGTTATCTTGCTATTGACTTATGAATCAGTTATTAGCATGTCATCTTTTTTCCTGCATTACTTATTTCATTTGAATATTTAAATTGTTTTTTTAGTGTTAGTAGTCATACATTTTTTTCCCCTTTAGCATAAAATGTCCATTTACATCTAGAATTAATAATCACCCAGACTAACTAGTTAATAATCACCCAGAATTACTAGTTAATAATCACCCAGACTAACTGGTTAATAATCACCCAGACTATCTAGTTAATAATCACCCACACTAACTAGTTAATAATCACCCAGACTATCTAGTTAATAATCAACCAGAATAACTAGTTAATAATAACTCAGACTAACTAGTTAATAATCACCCAGACTAACTAGTTAATAATCACCAAGATTAACTAGTTAATAACCACCCAGATTATCTAGTTAATAATCACCCAGACTAACTAGTTAATAATCACCCCGACTATCTAGTTAATAATCACCAAGATTAACTAGTTAATAACCACCCAGATTATCTAGTTACTAATAAACTCCAAGACAGTAATAAACCAGTAATAAACCAATCATTCCTGTAAACCCACATACAGATTCAGTGAGAAACCTGGTTCCACCTAGTTCCACTTAGCTCCACTTAGTTCCACCTAGCTCCACTTTATCCCACCTGGCTCCACCTAGTTCCACCTGGCTCCACCTAGTTCCACCTAGCTCCACTTGTTGTGGATTGGTACAGTTCTCACACTCCTAACCAACTAATTACTCCCAATTTGAATCATTTTGGAATCTCAAAGTCCAACTATATTAGACACCATGAATATTTATAACCTAGAGTATTACAGTATACAATAAACATGGAAATGGAAATGTACTCTGACAAATTTCACTGTAGACTGTCACAAAAAGCATCATCTTTGACTAAACAAACATGTTTGATCCAAACACAAACACAGACACGCAGACACACACACACACACACACACACACACACACACACACACACACACACACACACACATTCACTGACTCTGTCATGATTGCGTTTGAGGATCTGGGATCCCAGTCAAGTTCTGCTTGGCACAGCAGATAGGCTGCACTGGGGACTCATTCTCTATTCAGTATTGAGAAATATAAAAGTGTGTGTACATCTACTGCCCTGGAGCAATAGCTTCAGAGGATCCAGAAAGCCCGAGACTCCAGAGAATGGGGCTATGGGGTCGGTTTTACCCGTAACCCCGCTCACAGGTGCATATTGGTGCAACCCTGGCAACCTCTGCATCGTTACCCACAATTCTTTACGTGCCTTAATTTATTAGCCCAATTAATGCACATACCGGCAGCAGCCAGCATGAAGAACAGCCAGTCATAAATATCACCATATGCACAATTACGCATATAGAAAGACGACAGTAACCCAGCACGAGCAATAATCGCTACACTTCAAAGCTGAGTGTGAAGGGAGCTCTCTGTCGCTGTGCCTCATGAGTACAGCACAGGGGGCCTTACATGGTCTGGGAAGGAATAAAATAACTGTCATGTCCCCTCAACGCAGCAGCGATCATGGTCAATTTATGAGGTGTGAAGAGAGTTGTATCACTGCTGCCAGGAACACTGTAAGACAAGGCAGGTTCAGTGCTTTGCTGACAATTTCCACAAGAGAGATTTGATGCTTGCACAGCATGGAGGCAGGTGAAGGAGCGGGTGAGGAGGTGAGGAGGTGAGGGGGTGAAGGGTGAGGGGGTGAGGGGGTGAGGAGGTGAGGAGGTGAGGAGGTGAAGGAGCGGGTGAGGAGGTGAGGGAGCGGGTGAGGAGGTGAAGGGTGAGGGGGTGAGGAGGTGAGGGAGCGGGTGAGGAGGTGAAGGGTGAGGGGGTGAGGAGGTGAGGGAGCGGGTGAGGAGGTGAAGGGTGAGGGGGTGAGGAGGTGAAGGAGCGGGTGAGGAGGTGAGGGAGCGGGTGAGGAGGTGAAGGGTGAGGAGGTGAGGGAGCGGGTGAGGAGGTGAGGGAGCAGGTGAGGAGGTGAAGGGTGAGGGGGTGAGGGGGTGAGGAGGTGAGGGAGCGGGTGAGGGGGTGAGGAGGTGAAGGAGCGGGTGAGGAGGTGAGGGAGCGGGTGAGGAGGTGAAGGGTGAGGGGGTGAGGAGGTGAGGGAGCGGGTGAGGAGGTGAAGGGTGAGGGGGTGAGGAGGTGAAGGAGCGGGTGAGGAGGTGAGGGAGCGGGTGAGGAGGTGAAGGGTGAGGGGGTGAGGAGGTGAAGGAGCGGGTGAGGAGGTGAGGGAGCGGGTGAGGAGGTGAAGGGTGAGGGGGTGAGGAGGTGAGGGAGCAGGTGAGGAGGTGAAGGGTGAGGGGGTGAGGAGGTGAGGGAGCGGGTGAGGAGGTGAAGGGTGAGGGGGTGAGGAGGTGAGGGAGCGGGTGAGGGGGTGAGGAGGTGAAGGGTGAGCGGGTGAGGAGGTGAGGGAGCGGGTGAGGAGGTGAAGGGTGAGGGGGTGAGGGGGTGAGGAGGTGAGGGAGCGGGTGAGGAGGTGAGGGAGCGGGTGAGGAGGTGAAGGGTGAGCGGGTGAGGAGGTGAGGGAGCGGGTGAGGAGGTGAAGGGTGAGGGTGAGGAGGTGAAGGGTGAGCGGGTGAGGAGGTGAGGGAGCGGGTGAGGAGGTGAAGGGTGAGGGGGTGAGGGGGTGAGGAGGTGAGGGAGCGGGTGAGGAGGTGAGGGAGCGGGTGAGGAGGTGAAGGGTGAGGGGGTGAGGAGGTGAGGGAGCGGGTGAGGAGGTGAGGGAGCGGGTGAGGAGGTGAAGGGTGAGCGGGTGAGGAGGTGAGGGAGCGGGTGAGGAGGTGAAGGGTGAGGGGGTGAGGGGGAGTGTCTCTGTGGAGGGGGACACCTGGCACAGGCAAGAGCAGCACAGAGCAGGAGTGGAAGAAAAAAAATCAAAAAATCAATTCTTCATAATGAACAAAGTTGGTTTTGCATGGAGCACCAGTGACTGTGGTAGAGATATTTACAGTATACACAGGTGTGGACATTTACAGTATACACACAGGTGTGGACATTTACAGTATATACAGGTGTGGACATTTACAGTATATATACAGGTGTGGACATTTACAGTATATATACAGGTGTGGAAATTTACAGTATACACACAGGTGTGGACATTTACAGTATATACAGGTGTGGACATTTATAGTATACACACAGGTGTGGACATTTATAGTATACACAGGTGTGGACATTTACAGTATATACAGGTGTGGACATTTACAGTATATATACAGGTGTGGACATTTACAGTATATACAGGTGTGGACATTTATAGTATACACACAGGTGTGGACATTTACAGTATATATACAGGTGTGGACATTTACAGTATATATACAGGTGTGGAAATTTACAGTATATACAGGTGTGGACATTTATAGTATATACAGGTGTGGACATTTATAGTATACACACAGGTGTGGACATTTACAGTATATATACAGGTGTGGACATTTACAGTATATATACAGGTGTGGACATTTATAGTATACACACAGGTGTGGACATTTACAGTATATACAGGTGTGGACATTTATAGTATACACACAGGTGTGGACATTTACAGTATATACAGGTGTGGACATTTATAGTATACACACAGGTGTGGACATTTACAGTATACATACAGATGTGGACATTTATAGTATACACACAGGTGTGGACATTTACAGTATACATACAGATGTGGACATTTACAGTATACACAAAGGTGTGGACATTTACAGTATACACACACAGGTGTGGACATTTACAGTATACACAGAGGTGTGGACATTTACAGTATTCACTGTACATTTACAGTATACACACAGGTGTAGACATTTACAGTATTCACTGTACATTTACAGTATACAAACAGGTGTGGACATTTACAGAGACATTTTTGTTGTCCAAATATTTCTGGCCCACAGCTTATAGCTTTACAGCTGCAAATATGCACAGCACAAAAAAATTCAAGAGGAAAATGAGCCTTCTTTCTATTTGTTTGTTGGTGCACTAGAGGATCAATTTTAAAATGATATATTGCTGCCAAAATATCAAATCAAGTCGTGAGGTGCCGGATCCGAAAGCCCCACCCCAGAGCCGAGAGCCGTTTCCAAAAGCTTGCATCACGCAGGTGTAAAAAAAGCAAGTTGTGATCGACATTACCGATAGCGCAAGCACAGAGAACAGGTCGAGGGACTCAGGGGAGCGAATCCCGCGGAGCACTCGTTACCGTCTGTCTGACGGCGCGTCGGACAAAGCCTCGGCAGCACGTTTAGCTCAGACAGCTGCAGGAGAAGTTCTAGGTCAGGAAATAAATTGTGGATCGTTTGCGATTTAATATAGAGAACAAAACGTAAGCAGAAACTTAAGCTGGAGGGGGAAAAAAAGTCCATTAAAATGTCAGGAAACATCTCTATTTTTTGAAGTGTGTTGTTTGTCAAACAGGAAGACAAAGCTCCTGCCATGAGCTTTGATCGCTACAGTGGTGGTGATCCAGCCTGCAGACGCAAATGATGGAGGGAATGACCATTCCCTGGTCTCTCTCTGCAAACACATCCATCTTCTTCTCTCCCGCGCTCCTGGACACTCCGTAACCACACACAGGACTGACAGAGTAAAGTTTGGGGGAAAGGTCGAGAGATATGAATAAAACAAAACTGCTAAAAATAAGTAGGTATGTAAATCAATAAATGAACGGGCAGAGAGTAGATCGAGTCAAGATGAATATGCTGTCTGAGCAGAGAGAGACAGAGGGGAAAGAATGAGGGATGAAAACCCACAGAAAATTCCAGTATAAGTACAGCCTGCTGGCGGAGTCCGCAAGATCTGAGGGCAAGGCTTCAAATGTAGGTGTGATGTGAAAGAGAGCAGAGAGAGAGAGAGAGAGAGAGAGACAGAGAGAGAGAGAGAGAGAGAGAGAGAGAGAGAGCGAGAGAGAGAGAGAGGGAGAGAGAGAGAGAGAGACAGAGAGAGAGAGAGCGAGAGAGAGACAGAGAGAGAGAGAGAGAGGGAGAGAGAGAGAGAGACAGAGAGACAGAGAGAGAGGGAGAGAGAGAGAGAGAGGGAGAGAGAGAGAGCGAGAGAGAGAGACAGAGAGAGAGAGAGCGAGAGAGAGCGAGAGAGAGCGAGAGAGAGAAAAAGAGAGAGAGAGAGAGACAGACAGAGAAAGAGAGAGAGAGAGAGAGAGAGAGAGAGAGAGGGAGAGAGAGAGAGAGAGAGAGAGAGAGAGAGACAGACAGAGAAAGAGAGAGAGAAAAGAGAGAGAGAGAGAGAGAGAGAGAGAGAGAGAGACAGACAGAGAGAGAGGGAGAGAGAGAGACAGACAGAGAAAGAGAGAGAGAAAGAGAGAGAGAGGGAGAGAGAGAGAGAGAGAGAGAGACAGAGAGAGAGAGAGAGACAGAGAGAGAGAGAGAGAGAGAGACAGAGAGAGAGAGAGAGAGAGAGGGAGAGAGAGAGAGAGAGAGACAGACAGAGAAAGAGAGAGAGAGAGAGAGAGAGAGACAGAGAGAGAGAGAGAGAGAGAGAGAGAGAGAGAGGGAGAGAGGGAGAGAGAGAGAGAGAGAGGGAGAGAGAGAGAGAGAGAGACAGACAGAGAAAGAGAGAGAGAGAGAGAGAGAGAGAGAGAGAGAGACAGAGAGAGAGACAGAGAGAGAGACAGAGAGAGAGAGACAGAGAGAGAGAGAGAGAGAGACAGAGAGAGAGAGAGAGAGAGAGACAGAGAGAGAGAGAGAGAGAGAGAGAGAGAGAGAGAGAGAGAGAGAGAGAGAGAGAGGGAGGCAGCTTCAGGCAGAGACAGCGTGAGATGCAGGAGTCAGTACCTAATGAAGTGAATGCCGTGGCTTGGCTGATGACAGCCTGTGCGTAGGAGGGAAGAGGCACCATGGAGCAGGACACGCCGATGTAGGAATACCCGTCAACAACCCCCTCCGTGCCCCCGCAAAGCTTCCCACAGCACCAATGCCCCCCGGGGCAGCTTCAGATCGACTCGTGAGCTGCGGCTCGTAAACAGAGGAGGGCACGGTTATGCTATCCATCAGCTGCTATGACATTTGTGACGTGTTGACGTATGACGGAGAGAGCGTGGGAGAGAGAGAGAGAGAGATATCGATCAGGATGTGTTCAAATAAAAGTGAAGAACAAGAATAGTCAATCAGCAAGGCACTAAAATGAGGATGTTTTTATGTTGTGACCCCCAAAGTGTTCCCCACGCTAGACGTGAGGTAAGATAAATGCCGTTTGTGTACGATGGTGCTTTGGGGAGTTATTCCTTTCCTTGGAGATTCGTGTAATTCACTCAGCTTACCGCATACATAAATGTTGTCCCATTCACCACAAACATTTTAAAGACGAGTTTATGTCCTTCCTGTGGGCTGGAAGCAATTCCGTCTTTTGCATAATTGGCCTTTTCTAAAAAACAATTTTAAAAAAGAAGACAGCACTGAAAAACCTTACTATTAGTACCTTTGTTCCCCCACACACACTCGCACGCCACCTTGAAGTTGTTCAGGTTTTGAAGCTCACCAAACTTGGTGATTATTTGCATTGGTAATGTGAGCAGGAGAAGAAGGGTCAACCACGCACGTTCGCCCCCCCCCCCCCGCCAGTTCGTTACCGTGACAGCGCAGCCACCTGTCGCCAGCCCTACGCTCTGCTCCCTGGAGCGCCTTCTGTTCTGACAAAAACCCTGTGCTTTCACCACGCTGAGAAAACACCGCAGTTAAAGCTAAGATGCTTTTGGCAACAGCCACATATCGGCTCATCCGCGCCGGTGTTCAAGAGCTGCAATTACACGCAAGAGACCTAAGGGGACCTTTCCGTCGTACGTTGTATTGATATTCTCTCCCGTGTTTCACGTAGACATGTCCGTGCTCGAGCATCATGGGGAACGCTTTCACCCTGTCTCGAACAACAGCTACAGACATGTCCCCCCCGCTAAGGAAAAGCAGATTTTATGGAGACAATGGATGGCAGGTGAGAGCCTAAAGTTCTCTCAGGTGCATTACCTGCCTCACAGGGCCCATTCCGGTCCACTCACCGAGCTGAAGAGAGAGAGAATGCGCACTTTGGGGAGAGCTAGCCGTGGACATAAGGCTCCTTTGTGAGTGTAGACTTGATGCCGTTTGATTTTCCTATCCGCATGAATGTGTATGAAACCCACAAGATCAGACCGGTTCGAGCTTAGGAGCACTTCCTGTTAAACGCTGTTACAGCTGTGTTACCTCAGATAGTCTCAGCTATTGCTCAACCCCTTCCCCGGGCTCTAGTTTGTATGTGTGTGGAGCTGATTGGATGCTCTGTTTACTTCCAATACAAGGTGTTCACTCATGTAATTTCCCCGTGGAATTCAGTGACATGAATTCAGTCACACACACACACACACACACACACACACACACACACACACACACACACACATATACACACACACACACACATATACACACACACACACACACACACACACACACACACATACACAGCCAGACTCACACAATTCGAGTGACATCACACTACTCTCATTGCATTCTGATTGCATTTCTCCTATGTATGCATTCTCGCAAAATGTCATTTTGATAACACAGTTTAAGTATTATATATCCGTATACAAAAAGGGCCAAATTCAATACAGAATGGTACAGAATGAATTTAACACTACAACAACTGTTTTGGTTTGGTTTGGTTATGGAAGTAAAACTGTTTATGCTGGCATCAAACCATGAAGGACCTCCCAGTACATGTGCAATTTTAACATTTAAATTTGATCATATTATCATTGTTACTGTTATTCAAATATTACTTCAGTTGTTTAATTTAATTATATATTATTTCAGTTTCAGTATTTTTACTATTCACTAGCCCTTTTCTTTGTCTTTTTAACAAACATCGTAATGATCTTGCTTATACAAACCACACAAAAAAGATCCCTGAAACTGCAACAGGGACCAAACAGACTGCAGTGCACATAATCATTCCTGAGTATCAGTAGCAGTGGGTGGCTACAGCACACGGCTCTGGGGTTTGTCTAATCTCTGCCCGCCCCTCTGACACACTTGATTGAACTGTTCTGATGCGAGACAGAATTCTCTCAGGCTACACGGTTTCCGATTGAGCTAAATGAGCAAAGCAAAGCGAAAAGGGTTTTAAGAGGCAAATTATTGTCTATTGATTTTTTAAATAAGATCGATTTCACTTGCTTTCTAGAAGAACCTCAGAATTATTGGTGTGTTCATAAGTGCACACTGTGAATACAGACGTGGCAGGACATGCAACTGTCATTTGTAAACAAGCCTGCGAAAGATAATAACTGTGATTAATTTAAGAGGGAAAGAGACTGCAGATGTGAGAAGTCATACTCGTACTGGTCCTCGCTAGTGCACAGCACCGTGATTGGACAGGACTTCAGAGAGCTGTGATTGGACAGGACTTCAGAGAGCCAGGAATCCTTTTCACCACAGCGCTATGATTGGACAGGACGTCAGAGAGCTGTGATTGGACAGGACATCAGAGAGCTGTGATTAGACAGGACTTCAGAGAGCTGTGATTGGACAGGACTTCAGAGAGCTGTGATTGGACAGGACTTCAGAGAGCTGTGATTAGACAGGACTTCAGAGAGCTGTGATTGGACAGGACTTTATAGTCGGGAGCCCTTCTCACCCCATAGATGGGCTGCAGAGGCTTCAGTCCACATACAGCCATGACACATACTAATGCCATGACAGCGGAGCCAATTGCACACGGCCCACTTCACGGTATTCATATTTAACCCTATGGTGAGGTTATGAAAAAGCAACGTTTAACGAGCCATGCTCATAACCATGCACGTGCACATGCCCGTCAGTCTTCCCTCAGCCCTAAAGGAATAATGGGAGATGTTTACGGGTGTGAAGGGGTTAAAAAGAATGCTGATATTCAAGGGAAATTTCCGCTTTATTAGATAATGTCTGCTTTCACTCCACAGGAGGGACTCTAATTGCCACTGACGACATACAGCAATTTCCACCCAATTTATCCATGATGGAGCACACAGAGGGCAAATGTGCGCGCGCACACACACACACACACACACACACACACAAGCACATATAAAGAGCGGTCAGTTGTATATGCCCAATTATTGCATTTAGCTGATTACTGTGGCATTTTATGCACAAATTAATCAGCCACAAGTGGCATCAGTACAGATGACTACTACAGCAGCAGCCTACTTCAAGACGCTCTGTGGCGTCCCCTCATTAATGAGACGCGTAGATATTAGAGAACAAAGACACACACACACACACACACACGCACACGCACACGCACGCGCACGCGCACGCGCACACACACGCACGCGCGCGCGCGCACGCGCACGCGCACGCGCACACGCACACGCACACACACACACGCACGCACACACACACACACACACACACACACACACACACGCACGCACACACACACGCACGCACACGCACACACACTGCTCCTCATTCCCTCACTCAACCTCCCCCTCCCTCCCAGATCCTGTTACGTTTCTGAATCTGAGTTTTAGTGTTAAACATTGTGTGTGCACCACTTATAGTTCATAAGTTATATATCTGCCGACTCGTGCAACTATGCTGGGCATGTGTTTTGATACTCAGAGTTCCCTCATGCGATACAGTCGGTTCTGTAGCACGTCGGGCAGGGTGTAAGCTTGCCTTCATCGAGGAAGAGAAGAAGCGAAACAGAGAAGCGTTAACCCAGTCGTGATGTCAGAGACGACCGCTGGGATGATGTGATGGCTCTTCCGGAGAGGGCGAAGGTTGTGAGTCTTTATTCTGCCACGTAATAAATTAATTTTGAACTTAATAAGTAATTTCACATAACAGGCAGCCGGCAACACTCGAAAACAGGCTATTAAAGGAAACCGGGAAGAATGTTATTCCGCAGCACTGATTGTGAACATTCCGGGAGTTATTAACCACATTCTGCATACTGGGAATTTGGATAACGCACAAACCGCACACACGCGCAGTGAGTTTGGGAGTGAAAATTCAGCCTCTTGGATTTGTTAAATGAGAGGTTGCGAGGTTGCTACATCGTCTCCGACCCAACGGGTCCAGCTTGTTTCCACGGTAATAGCGGCAGGCGGATCCATGGGCCACCGAGTACGCGTGGAAGCGGTGACTGTACCCAATCACGAAACGGATGACCACTCTTCAAAAGTGACCATTAGCACTCGGGCCCCGAGGGATATTAGTGCGCCGTCTTGTGAAGGCATTCTGGGTAATGGGATGCTGCCCAATGGGGTGCAATTCATTAGTCCAGCCACTTAGGAGATGAGGCAGTGTGACTCTTAGCCTCACCCTTAGTCCCCTCGCTAAAGAGGGCAGACAGAGCGCACAGATGTCTCCGGAACACAGTCAGCGCACTAGAACAAGCACAGTAGTGGCTCACAATGAGTCTGGGACCGTGTAGCTAATTAAGCAGTACAGAGTGAAGGTAAACTGGGGTGAGAGTAGCTCAGCATACACACACACACACACACACACACACTCACACGCTAATGCTATAAACTATATATATATATATATTAGAGAGAGAGAAAGAGAGAGGGAGAGAGTATTTATAGAGTATACTGTGTGTGTGTATGTGTGTGTGTGTGTATATATATATATACTCTGTATATGCTCTATAAATACACTTTCTCTCTATATATATTTAGTGTATATATAGAGTGAATTAGAGTGAATGTGCATGATAGATTTTGATGAGTGTGTCCTTTGCACTGATGTTACTGCAGCGAAAGCGAGCAGTGCTGAGTTTTGGAGCAACGCGAAGATATCGCCATCCTGGCTGGACACATATGTCCCCTGTAATTGCATGGCAGGACTAGGGGAAGTGGATTTGCCAGCTGCCGGTCTCCACTGCATGCTCTCCATCCGGCCCCCCGATCAAGACCCCCCCCTCCTCGACCCTCCCCCACGTGGCCTTGTTCCCAGAGTCCTGGCAGGGGGCCACACCACCATCCCCAGTGACGATGTGAAGCCACAGTGTGTCTGTCCAGCTGGTGAGGGCAGGCAGCCATCTGTGTGAGATTCTTCTCTATGCAGGCAATTTAAGAATTCTTTTAGTTTCTGGCACAATATATTATGTATAATTCAGCATCATGTGTATTTTATGCAGCTATGTACTTTATCGGCCGTGACAATCACATCACTAATATGTAGGTAATTCTCTAGGCCATTTGAATGGCCATAACATTTCCTGCTGGAGTCCTTATTCTACTCCACAGATGTGCTACATTAGCATATTGTAATACAACATTTGCGAGGAGTTTCCAATACCTGACAATAACCTGATGCAGTCACCACGGTGACTAAATGATGAAACCTCATTTGGTGAGGATCCAATCACAGTTCATTATCACTGTGCTAACCTTACCTCCGTGTACCAGCTGTGACCCAGCTGGGCGCCTTGTGAATACTGCCGTATTATCGGCGCAGGTTAAACCTGCCCGTCGGGTTGAAACTGCGACTGTGTGGACGACGTTTGTGGCATAAAATGGGCGTCAACAGTGCTGCTCTGGAATTAATAAAGTGGTTCTCTCCAAGGTCACCCTATAATAGTGAGTGTAGCAACAATACACTTCAGTAACCTCTTGTGGCATTGCAAGGTCTTCCTGGGATGGGGAGCCTTTTCTTCCTCTCTCACAGAGAAGGTGAGCTGCGTGTCTTGATGCGTGCCCTTATTTAGCTTGGCCAGTAAATGAACAGACACGCAGTTGTAACGTGTGTGTGGCCCGAGTGCCGAAGGGCGAGGGGCAGGGCGCACAGGCTCCAGCAACGTGGATGAACATTTATTAACACATAAAGACAACGGCACTCCCACGTATTACAAACGAGGAACATGAACATGAAACGGTTGGCATTAAACAAACACGACAAACACGGATACATCTAAGAAGGTCGAGAGTAGCATTTAACGTTACCATTAGCATCAACACGCCACATCCACATTAACACGCTACATCAACAATGACCAACACTCTGCACACTTTGACACAGGTTTATATACATTTAGACAAACAAGGTGCAGGTGTGTGCAGGTGTGGTTACAAACAACCTTTCTGCTGCACGTGGCGAGCCAAACCACATGGTTGCTAGAGGCGAGTGTTCCGTGACAGCAGTTATCTAGATGTCCATCATCAGAAGGATTTGATTTATGAATCATTTTCACTCCCATGGTTCAGTGCAGTGTGTCTGGTTGGTATGATCTGTACTGTATGTGAATAAATCTCTGTTGATAGATTTTGGTAGGAAGTTTCTGACACTGCAGAATTATGACTGCCACGGTTCTTCTGTCAGAAGTTATGCTGGCTATGAATAGTGTGTGTGAGAAGTGTGCTGTGTGTGTGAGGAGTGTGATGTGTGCAAGGAGTGTGTTGTGTGCAGGAGTGTGTGTGTGCGAGCAGTGTGTGTGTGCGAGTAGTGTGTTGTGTGTGTCAGGAATGTGGTGTGTGTGAGGAGTGTGTGGTGTGTGTGAGGAGTGTGTGTGTGTGTGTGAAGGTGTGTGTGTGAGGAGTGTGTGTGTGTGAAGGTGTGGTGTGTGTGAGGAGTGTGTGTGTGTGGTGTGTGTGTGTGTGAAGGTGTGGTGTGTGTGAGGAGTGTGTGTGTGTGGTGTGTGTGTGTGAAGGTGTGGTGTGTGTGAGGAGTGTGTGTGTGTGGTGTGTGTGTGTGTGTGTGAAGGTGTGGTGTGTGTGAGGAGTGTGTGTTGTGCGTTTGTGTGTGTGTGTGTGAAGGTGTGGTGTGTGTGGTGTGTGTGTGTGTGTGAAGGTGTGGTGTGTGTGAGGAGTGTGTGTGTGAGGAGTGTGTGTGTGAGGAGTGTGTGTGTGGTGTGTGTGTGTGTGTGTGAAGGTGTGGTGTGTGTGAGGAGTGTGTGTGTGTGGTGTGTGTGTGTGTGTGAAGGTGTGGTGTGTGTGAGGAGTGTGTGGTGTGTGTGAGGAGTGTGTGTTGTGCGTGTGTGTGTGTGTGTGTGAAGGTGTGGTGTGTGTGTGTGAAGGTGTGGTGTGTGTGAGGAGTGCGTGTGAGTATGTGTGAGGAGTGTGGTGTGTATGAAGCTCGGCGCTCTGACCTCTCGGCTGCGCTCCATGCTGCTGTCGTGGGCTTTGTGCTGGGGTTCAACTCCCACTGCTCCTCTTCCTCTCTGTGTGTCCCTCCCTCTGACTGACCCAGGATCAGCTGTGCTTTCTGCCTCTCCAGTCACTACAGTGAAAGGGCAGTAGGCTCGGAGACACTGACCAGCAGATCTTCACAAAGCCTTCTGGACGGCAATTACATGTCGATTTATTTTGCAGCTGTAAGATCAAATCACAGCCCGGAAGCAGGACCATACACGCACATTCCATAAGCATTGGACACCACCTAGTGCTCACAGCGTACAAGTCCGCGCCTGGCCTATAGCTACAGACATAACATCACTGCTGCAAAATAACATTCGTAAATAAGCTGTCTGCTGTCTGTATTACTTAAGCTATTTGTAGTCATCGTTTGAATTTATTTAGGATCTAATTCGTCTAAATGAACAATTTATGCCCTTTTCAAATTCATTAAGGCAACACGGAAGGGGTCTATTGTCAAATTAACATTGACGGTCTAGTATCAAGACGGTTAAAGGTGTGATTAGGTGGAGACGTTTTAACTCCGCAGAAGGGACTGGAGACCCCTGCATGAAAGCAGATAACTGCAGACGTCGTTGTGATATAAAAACCGGATGTTTCTTTGAGGTAAACGGAAGAGGTTTTAAGCGAGTGACGCGTTTGCCTGTGGCGTTCTCCGCGTGTGCTTGGTCGGCAAAAGGAACCTATTCCCGCTTTAGCTTTCAGAACCGAGGACTACTGGCATTCTTACAAACTTGAACATGTTCAGAACTCTTCACGAAGAGGTTTTTTTTCATGTTGCGAACAGTAAACACTGACGAAACAGGCCGTCTGACTTCAGAGTTCGGCTTCTTTATAATTGCGGTTCTTCTGCTTGGCTGTGAAATGTGATGGACTGCACTAGCAGTCGGGGTGGAGAGCAGAAGTCTGGGGGGGTTAAACCTGGACAGGGGGCTCGGATTGGCTTCTTAGGCTGAAGATCCATGTACTATTACCTCCAGCCAACCTCTCAGAAACGTACTGCCTGCCAACGTTGAGTTAAAAAGTCAGACTCATTTGTACATAGTGTTCTGCCTTTCTGTATCGCCCCCAAACGTTGTTACGGTCACGCCTTTGATGCCTCTACAGACGTGTGCTTTTTAAGTGGACCACTTCGGCTGACCTTATTAACCTATTAAGCCCTCCAGGCCTGTATACCATCGGGGTGGTCAGAAATGGTCAACTTCCAAAGAGATTCTGAGAATCCACATATTTTTGAGAGCTATGGTTAGATAGTCCTACAATAATAAATCAACCCAGTGAATTCCACTGAAGCCACCCAAACACCACCGATGTATAACATCAACTCGGCTGATGGGAAGACTGCCAGTATTCTCAAAAGTATCATATATTCGCTGGAAGTGTGAGAGATGCCGATCAATTCATAAATGGGAAATTACTGAGGCCAGGATCGATAAAAGCCAAATTGGAAAATTTGGTCAAGGCGCCAAGGTTAACACATTTAATCTTTCCGAGGAAAAAAGCAATAAACGCTAAAGGCTGGGCTCGCTCGTGATCATGACCTTAGTTTCATGCGCGATGTTGCGGGCATCTTTTCCAACAGCGCAGGTGCCTTTGGGACTTACAGAGGGCCTCTTCAAAACATGTTCCAGTGGAAACGTACCTTAGCCCACGAGGTCAGGTCCTATCCTAATACAGTCATTTCCTCTCATTGTTCGTTTCTCACATTTTTGTTCTTTTTAATTGCTCAGAAGAGGAAAACACCGACGTTTGGGAAAAGTGTAAGGTGAGCACTTTGTTTCGTAATGTCAGACAAAGTCAAATAAATCAAGGAAGACAATTACCGTTAAACTGAAGCAAACATGGGGGAAATATCACCTACCAGCAGTTGTTTGTTCCTCTGTGGTTCCAGGCCCGTCCTTGTGTTCCCTGTGGATCAGTGACCGGATGTCTGATCGCTGAGGTTCAAGCTTTTTCACATGGTGGTGCGAGGCCGTTTCCTGCCAGCAGATGGCAGTAGATACCAACACACGCACAGTCGGTCACTGCCGCTAACAAAAGAAACCCAAACCAACGTTCATTACTGCTCCAAAGCGCCTGAGCGCACAGTCCTAGGCGGATCCGGATGTGTGTTTGCCAAAAGAAATCTCGCCAGCCCAGAGTAAGGGAAAGGCACACCTGCACCAGAACAACCGGAATACCCAATGAACTTCCATTTGAGCCCTTATACCTGACACCTGCTTACCTGACATGAAACCTCGCTGCGTTTTAGAGACTATGAAGACATTTGGGTCCTGTGATGTGTGTCCTTCAGCTTGGTTAAACGTCTCTTCAGTCCCAAGTCTTATTCCTGACATCCATTCTACTAACAGTACTGTAACTATTGGAACTGTCACAAATCTAGTTTTTTACTATTTTATAATGGAATTATTAAAAGTGCTTTGTTATGTTCAAAGCGTAGTAGGATGTAGAAAATGAAAAATGACCTGACCAGCTTAAGAATAGTTCTTCTGTTTCTGAAGCTATATTAGACAACAGAAATGGCACAAACCTTTTTTAAAAAAACAAATATTTACCCAACTTCCATGGCGAAACACCACTTGAGTACACCACTAGCTTTACAAATCAGAGAAGGAGATGCGTAAAATGGCACTGTGATGAGTGAAAGAGAGAGAGAGAGAGAGAGAGAGAGAGAGAGAGAGAGAAAACCTTTATTATTAAGGTAGGGTAGGAAGACTAAATTAAGGAGACACAGTGTCTCAGCTGTTATTTACTTCTCATAGTTTAATTATTTACGCCACTCGGGCCGTTGGAATGCCATTAAAATTACAGCAACATCTGAACTGGGCTCGACTTTACGTTCATGACATCAGTAAATACGCTCGTCAAATAATTGTCAGTCTCTTGAGCTCTCCTGAAAATATTCCTTATTACACCGGAGGAAAAATAAACATCTTCAGGTGGTTTCAGTTAATCTAATCTACAGCCTTACTCCTCCAAGATAGACAGACGCATCTTCAGAAGCAACGCATATGCACAAGCGTTCAGCTCACGGAGAAGGAAACCATCATTAAACACGCCGCGGGCCGGGCGAGCTCTCCCGCCGCGGACGCTTTGCTTTCCAAACATCCGTTTTCCCGGAGGACCGGCCACGACTCTTCGACTGAAGTGTGTCAGTCACCGGTAGATACGCACGTCATTCATTAATGCAGAGCCTGGATCTTCTAGCTCTCTCTCCACCGTGGACGCACGCCCGAAGTCCCTCGTCGCAGCGGTTCTCAAGGATCCAGGCTTCCGAGTGGTTTATTTGGGGATGTATAATTGGACGTCTGTGCTTTAATTACCTCTCTGGAAGCTGGGACATACCCAGTGCCCACAATGTCCACTGTCTCCTGTCCTGTTCCTGATTAATTATATACAGTGAGTGTAACATGGATTTATGTCCCCTTAAAAGACAATGTGCAGGCATCATGACAATAATATGAATGACCCAGATACATCAGCGTCATGAAGTCATCCGAACCATTTATTTACATTTATTTATTTGTGTTTATTTCTTTGCAAAGAGAACCAAACTTTGGCTCTTTGACCTTTTGTGACATCTCATGGCTCATGCTGAAATAAAGTCACATCTGTGATGAATACACAATAATCCTGGGATAGTTTGTGCTTTGTGATGAATACGGAATAATCCTGGGGTAGTTTGTGCTTTGTGATGAATACGGAATAATCCTGGGGTAGTTTGTGCTCTGTGATGAATACAGATTTATTATGATTATGATTCATCTGATTACATTGAGCTCTTGAATATTCTTTCTTTCTTTTTCTTTGTTCCTTGTTCTTTGTTTTTCATACTTTAAATCTTAAAACACACAGACCATTGAGGAAAGCTACCAACTTGTACAAAAGGTTGCACACACACACACACACACACACACACACACACACACACACACACACACACACACAAGACTACAATGTACACCTTCGGTGTTGGTTCTGAAGTTTTCTGTACACAGGTTTCCCTTCCACTTATTCTACACATAAGGAACACCAGGATTCACACTTCACTGGCTTAAAAGCATTTACTGACATACTACACACGTCTCTATTTACAGACAGCACTCCTGGTTACCTGGACGGCCCCTCTAAAATCATGACTAACCCGGCAAAAAAGTAACTAAAAAATGGAAGAAAACAGGCCACATTCTCCATCCGAAGTATACAGTGCGTGCATCCTAGGACACGTGCGCCACCGGCAAGAGGCGTCCCTCCTCCCCACACGCGCAGCAGGAATTCCTGGTTGACATCAAGAGAAAAGGTTTACAAAAAGAGAAAGAGAGAAAACATTCATCATTTGATACTCTTAAATCAAGACAAAGAATCTAGCTTTAGAGGTATCGATAAATCGGAATCTAAATCTATGTCTCTAGTGTATTCTGGGGTCCATGACAGGACACTGTCCGAGCGTTGTGTTCGTGTGTCTGTTGGATTTATGGAAACCGATTTATGTCCCATGGCATCAAATGTAGAGCTTGCAGCTCACAGAACTGCAAATGGAGGTGGAGACCTGGTGAATACACTAGAGAGATGAGCACACATCAGGGTGTGAGAAACATACTATATATACACATTTCTGTCTGAACACAAACTCTGGAAATAAATGTAGGGATCTGAGCAAAAAAAACCCCGAACTGCTCAGTGTGCTAAATTATTCACGGTTCCAGTCCTGTGTTTTGTGGCAGCAGTGTCAGGATTTCAGTCTCTGGGAATTAAGAACGTAACTCCAGGTGCCAGCTGACTGCTGTGATCTACCTACTACTCCTGCATATGTTCCCAGACAGTGTAATAAATATAATAATGCAATATGTACTAACTAATGCATGAAGTGCCTGGACCCACTTCGTATACCGTAGCCACGGAATACTGAAAGTCCCATTGCTATGCAAGATATCGTGCCCGTCACATCTGCATGGGACGCAAAGAGGGCCATTATGTTACACTTCCCATTTAGCCTCAGTGTTCCTTCTTCACATACCGCTAAGAGTGCTGGGATGTTTCAGGATGAGCAGCTAACCGTTACGCCATTGCCAAGTGCGGTGGTTCCCCTCTCAAACCATCAGAAGTGCAAGGCATTTCCTCACAAGACGGGACTGTGAGGTTCTCTGAGGTTCTCTGAGGTCCTCTGAGGTTCTCTGAGGTTCTCTGAGGTTCTCTCATGGCAGTGACATGGACACGGAATCCTTGTCCTTGTCCTCAGAGGGCTCCGCCTCCGGACCATGCGGACCTTCCGAACCACACCCCTGTTCATATCCTCAGTCTCAGTGGACGTGTCTGTATGGCCAAAGGTCACGGCTGAGCTCTGTGAACCTTGGGGCTGGAACGATTTTCCCACTCCAGGATAAACTGTCGTCCACCCATCTCCACGCCCACCCCCTCTAGGCTCCACCCATCTCCACGCCCACCCATCCAGGCTCCACCCATCTCCACACCCTCCCCCTCTAGGCTCCAACTATCTCCACACCCACCCCCTGTAGGCTCCACCCATCTCCACGCCCACCCCATCTAGGCTCCACCCATTTCCACACCCACCCCTCAAGGCTCCACACATCTCCACACCCACCCCCTCTAGGCTCCACCCATCCCCAAGCCCTCCCCCTCCAGGCTCCACCCTTCTTAAGACCCTCCCCCTCCAGGCTCCACCCATCTCCACGCCCACCCCTCTAGGCTCCACCCATCTCAAGGCCCTCCCCTTCAGGCTGCACTTTGACCAAGCCCCAGTTATGGATCAACCAGTTCCAATCCCTGCGCATGGCTTCCTCCACTACATGAACAGGAGCATGGACTCTAAAGACTGTAGATACAGAGCTGTAGAACTGGGTGAAAATGAACCCAGAACACACAAGCACAATGGAGTTCAGGCCACTCACCTGGAAACCATCACTGTGTGTGTGTGTGTGTGTGTGTGTGTGTGTGTGTGTGTTTTCCTTTCTTTCATGACCCGTGGCGCACGATGGAAACAATTAGGTGTAGAAACCTATTCTAGGGGAGAGGTGATGTATTCTTACTTCCTGGGATTGCACAGTTTCTTTGGTCTATAGATTTAAATTATGTTTTTAACATTTCATGTTGCAAAGTTGGTTTGTAATACTTTTAAATTATAAAATACTTTATATAAATAAAGGAAACAAAGTTGTGACAAAAAGAAAGGATAAAATTACAGAGCAAAATAGTAAAAGTTGCTCATTTTCTGGCTCCAATAACCCCATGTGTTGGGAAACCATGCCACGAGGACTGTGGTGGGTAATTAGAAGGTGCTAATGTTGCGTGACATGCCTGTGCTGAATAAACAGGCCCCAGGGAGTTCTCATAGGAAATGATTCAACACTTAATCTCTTTATTTGACTTTCCCGAGTCATTTAAATTCATCAATATCAATGTTTTTATCTGTAGGCATGGAGTTGATGTCACTGGAGATTATATCAGAACCTCTATGAATAATAAATGCGCATCTACAGGAACTGGTAAGTTGCCGGACTAAATATTCCACCGAAAAGGTCAAGTATGATCACAACTGACAGCCAGTGGTGGGGCTTTTAGCAAGGATGAGTTCCCGGTGAACATCTACACAGCTGGGGCTGACCACAGGGGATGACCTCAGGGGCTGACCTTGGCCCTTCTCCCAAACATAAGGACCTGCCTGATAATGAGGAAGAGACATTCAATTTCTTCCTTTTGAATTAAAAAATGGGTTGTTGTTTTTTTTTTTGGGGGGGGGGATGTTTTTACTCTTCTATAATTTGACTCAAGGACATGTATGTAAGAAGAAAAAAATAGAAATTTGGGTTTAATTTATCCTTTTTTTTTCCAGGGGTGACTGCAAGTATTTCGTTCTTGCTTTGTTACTAAACTGCAATGTTCCAAAATCTGATTGGTTGCAATGACTCTTACAATCTACAGACCTCCATCATACAACAGCCTGCTGGAGTAAATGTTGGAGTAAATGTTGGAGTAAACGTTGGAGTAAATGTTGGAATAAATGTTGGAGTAAACGTTGGAGTAAATGTTGGAGTAAACACTGGAGTAAATGTTTGAATAAATGTTGGAGTAAACGTTGGAGTAAATGTTGGAGTAAACATTGGAGTAAATGTTGGAGTAAACATTGGAGTAAATGTTGGAATAAATGTTGGAGTAAACGTTGGAGTAAATGTTGGAGTAAACATTGGAGTAAATGTTGGAGTAAACATTGGAGTAAATGGAGTAAACATTGGAGTAAATGTTGGAATAAATGTTGGAGTAAACGTTGGCGTAAATGTTGGAGTAAACATTGGAGTAAATGTTGGAGTAAACATTGGAGTAAATGTTGGAATAAATGTTGGAGTAAACATTGGAGTAAATGTTGGAGTAAACATTGGAGTAAATGTTGGAGTAAACATTGGAGTAAATGGAGTAAACATTGGAGTAAATGTTGGAGTAAACATTGGAGTAAATGGAGTAAACATTGGAGTAAATGTTGGAATAAACGTTGGAGTAAACGTTGGCGTAAATGTTGGAGTAAACGTTGGAGTAAATGTTGGAGTAAACATTGGAGTAAATGTTGGAGTAAACGTTGGAGTAAATGTTGGAGTAAACATTGGAGTAAATGTTGGAGTAGAATTCTGGACTGGTGTAATAAACTGGATAATGGAACAGCACAGTGTAATAATCTGGATAATGGAACAGCACAGTGTAATAATCTGGATAATGGAACAGCACAGTGTAATAATATGGATAATGGAACAGCACGGTGTAATAATCTGGATAATGGAACAGCACGGTGTAATAATCTGGATAATGGAACAGCACAGTGTAATAAACTGGATAATGGAACAGCACGGTGTAATAATCTGGATAATGGAACAGCACGGTGTAATAATCTGGATAAAAGGGACCTGTAAAGCTAACCTGTTCCTCTCACAGCTCAGCGAGTTCCCCTGACATGCAGTAAAGCTGTAGTAATGCTAATGTGTGAAGTGTTGTGCCATGTAATAGGGCTGTCTCTCAGCACAGTCCTGCACACCCACTCTTCTCTTCTGCTCTGAAGGATTTCCTCAATGGGCCAGTTTGTCTTTGACATGGTGGACCACTGATGACTCTGCAGCAGAGGTGACCTTGCTGTTGAAACACAGGCAGAAGTGAAGTCCAGACCTGCTGTGACCGCTGCGCTAGTGTGCTCAGCCGTATGAACGTGGCACCTTTTCCATCTCTCTGGCATCACCGCCCTCTGTATGTCCAGCGCTGGCCAGCGTCCAGGCCTGCTTCACCGAGCTGGACCAGCCTGAGCGACTGGACCGTGAGGGCAATTCGCAGCAGTGCACTGACCGAACAAACGTGTGACGAGATGTATGAATGAGAAGTTGCGTTCAGGGGAAATCAGATGGAACGAAGGCAGAAATGTCTGGTGACAACAAAGTTACTAAAAATGGTTACATTCAAATAATATTTTGAAGACGTTCTCAGCCTGTGTGTGTGTGTGTGTGTGTGTGTGTGTGTGTGTGTGTGTGTGTTGACGTGTGAGTGCGTCACAAAAGCCCCAGGGTCCTGCATTTCCAGAGGTACCAGCACTGTAATGTGCCATTTGCAGGGAAAGACTGTGACTACTGAAACCTAAAGAAAATAGCTTCTGCAAAAATGACAACTGCACTCTGGACGCTTTTATGTTCTTTAATGGAGAGGGGAAACAAGAGAAAACAACGCAACTGTATTATCAAAGCCTTCACTGTGCATCCTGACCGAAATGTACCGGCACTGCACTGCTTGGTTTTGGCTGCTTGGTTGCAACATTTGAAATGTTCGAAAAGACGTGTGTGTGTGTGTGTGTGTGTGAGAGAGAGAGAGAGAGAGAGAGAGAGAGAGAGAGGGAGAGAGAGAGAGAGAGAGAGAGAGAGAGAGAAAGGATAAAATCAATACAAGTTTGCGTGAGTCACAGCACCTTGTAATTAAGTTTTCTTCAAGACGCGGACTTCTCTTGCTCTGTCGTGTCCCAAAGACTCAGTGATCAATTCGGAAATGGACGTGAGGCTCCAAGCATGTCCTCTCATACTGACTTCAAAACGGCCAGATGGAACATGTCGGGTGTGAGCCCACCTCTGCAGGGACGGTGTAGGTGCCCAGGGCCTCACGTCCGGGGCCTGACTCTGTCTAACTGCCCAGCTGTACAGAATAAAGAATCGCAGCTACTCACCCCTGCCATGGCATATCAAATAGCTCCCAGAACCCCCACCATAGATATGGTCGAGCAGGCATGCTGGAGATCAGACAGCAAGGTGCACATGTGCACCAAAGAATCTTCAGCCTTACAAAGAAAAGTCAGTCAATTATACATCATGACTTTTATATGGAACATCCCTGACCACTGTACAGACTATTGTAATATTCTGCACTGCAACACCCAGTGCCTAATTCTAATAACCAGACGTCTCATCAATAATAATTAATTTCATCTCATTAATTAAGATTGAAACAGCAAATGTAGTTTGCATTTACTTAACCACAGATGTTTTTACAAAATTAGATATTTTACAAAAGTAGATGCTGAAGGATGCTAAAGGCAGATGGTACCTGCCCAGAGGATTAACCCCACTGACCTACCTATAATGAACTACCTATAATTAACAAATTATAATGAACTGTCTATAATGAACTACCTACAGTGAACTACCTACAATGAACTACCTATAATGACCTACCTATAATTAACAACTTATAATGACCTACCTATAATGAACTACCTATAACGAGATACCTATAATAACCTAAATTAGCTACCTATAATGAACTACCTGTAATAAACTACCTGTATTATGAACTCCCTGTTTTATGAACTGCCTATAATGAACTACCTGTTTTATGAATTACCTATAATGAACTACCTGTATTATGAACTTCCTGTATTATGAAGTACCTATAACAAACTACCTGTATTATGAACTACCTATAATGAGCTACCTGTATTATGAACTTCCTGTATTATGATTTACCTATAACAAACTACCTGTATTATGAACTATGTATAATGAACTACCTGTATTATGAATGACCTATAATGAACTACCTGTATTATGAACTACCTATAATGAATATTTGCTCTGCCATTGAAGTCTCCTTTAAAAAACATAAGTTACTATAAATTCAACACATCTTTTAGATACATGCCAACAAACAGGCACAGGCGAGGACACACACACACACACACACACACACACACACACACACACACACACACACACACACACACACAGACACACACACACACACACACACACACAGACACACACACATACACACACACACACACACACACACACACACACACAGACACACACACACACACACTAGTCGGCAGGTAATTAATGTTCTGTTAGTTTTGTCACAAACTGTCTGCTCTGTGGTACCATAGATGTGCAGTGTCATTTAATTTGTTGATAAAATCAATCTCCCAGTTTTCAGTTTAGATGTAACAAAGGGATATAAAATAAACATTCTGGGAAAAACACACCTCAGCATGGTGCTGAGTTCAGCTCAGCATGGTGCATTTGATCAAAACACCTCTGCTCACCTATTATAATCTTAGAGGAGGCCCCACAAATCATGGCCTAGACATATGTCTGTCCTCCTATTTAGATATGTTCATAGACAATGTATTGCACTATTCTGAGGCTTTATTGTGTATTCATGCTCTCAGAGACTGGGGAGTAGAAGTGGAGTGTATCAGAGCTGAACTCTAGTCAGGGATAAAACAGATTTCTGCGTGATGCCGATCACCGTCCAGAGGGATTGCTTGGTGGAAAATCACCAATATCACATTCATATTCTTTTGTGACAATGTTACAGTACGTTGAATCAAAGACTACCAAAACCAATTTCAGAACCAGTGTTTGTGCTGTGAATGCACCCTGTGACATATTCCTGTACGCTGCCCCTAGATGTGAAATTCAGAGACCCGAGACACGACCACAGGCATTTAATAACTAAATAATATACACCCAGAGGACATCATGCACACTATATATAAATAACACATTTCTATCAAGATGAATCAAAATGCAATTCATTCCAGCAGGATGCCGTAAGGGCCAATAGTGTTACTCGTAGAATCTGCCAAAAATCTAAAGTGAGTTTGCTGTGAGGCAGATTTCCAAGCGAGAGGAATTCAGCCCAGACTGTGGACTGAGAGCACTGGTTACGGAGAGCTTGCCATCCTCACAGGGTCTGCAAGGATGTCAGACAGGGCCAGAACAGGGCAAAGAAATGTCCACATACTCCTGATTCCAAAACGTTTACCTGAGCTCCAAAGAGTCTGATGTCTGCCAATGATATAATGGCAAAATGTCTAGTGAAAACACAGAGGTACCAATTATTCCTATGTGTGTGTGTGTGTGTGTGTGTGTGTGTGTGTGTGTGTGTGTGTGTGTGTGTGTGTATGTGTGTGTGTGTGTGTGTGTGTGTGTGTGTGTGTGTGTGTATGTGTGTGTGTGTGTGTGTGTATGTGTGTGTGTGTGTGTATGTGTGTCTGTGTGTGTGTGTGTGTGTGTGTGTGTGTGTGTAAGTAATTTATTTATTTATGCTCCCTACAGATATGTACACAGCTGTATTGTATATAGCCTTTTTGTCATTTGCTGGACTAACCCCCTTAAAGTAAATATTTAAAAATCAAAGAATATTTAAATAGCGCCTGGCATGGGGTTAATCAGTGGGCTATGAATTAACTGTATTTGAACACCAGATTTAAAAAGTAGCTTTATATGGTCTGTTTCAATGTGTAATTCTATCTTGCATTCCATGTTTTTATCTTAAGAATAATGAGATTAGCATGAGTGTATTATGTAAAACAGAGCACAGATTAATCATATAGGATGACAGAAGACTGTCAGTCACGGATTCATTTCTCCTTTTTCTTCAGTAGTGTTGTGGCATTGGGTGGCCCGGTTGATGACAAAGACAGATTGCACCGATAGGAGATATAATCATATAACAGCGAGGCTGTCGACTTGGAAGCAGGATGCATTTGCGACCGTCTTTTATTAAAATCCATATCCGGACAAAGCCGAAAACAGGGAGGTGGAAGAAACGCAGGCACAAAAGAAAAAGACCGAGCTGACAGAGGATGGAAGAGCAAGGTATCTTGGGAAAGAATAAGGAGCTCTCGGAGCAAGACTAGAGACCAAACACTGGACTCAGTGAGAGACGACGTACTAGAAAAGAGCTAAACAAGAATTAAACCTTCACATACAGCAAGCACTAGAAAACCAGAACAGGGTAGAACAAGGTAAAACTTAACCAAGACTACTTAGTCTTAGTTGTACAATGTGGTACAATGCTCGCTTAAGACAAATGAGGAACAGGGGAGTAGATATACATGTTAAGAAAACAAGGAACCACTGAATGACACCAATCAGGGAGGGGAACAGAACAAGACACAGGTAAGAGGTGGTGTGACAGGAAACGAGGAAACCAAAACAAAAGCACTAGTCAGAGGCTTTGGAGAGGAGAGACAGACTGGGGACAACATGAAAACACACCCCCAACGCCCCAACACACAGCTTCCCAGGTGCGAAAAGGTAGGTAATTGGTCAAAGGTAGGCAGACAAAACTAGGCACTGGACTGGACCCCAGAGAATAGGTCGAAGCGGGGACGTCAAGCTGAACAGGAGATTGGAAAATGGGCAGAGGAACAGACTACAGGAACACAGACATAGGGGCAGCGATAGTGATATCAACATGGACAACCCTGAGACGCTGACTGGCATCGACGCAGGCACCAAATGGGACAGACACAGGAGGATGTAAAAAACTGGGGGCTAGCTAGAGCAGATAACTGGGATGTCAGGGTCTGGTGCAAGGGTGGTATGAAGGAGAACTGGAGAACAGACCTGGGCATGAACTTGGGGGTCAGCCTGGTGCAGAAGATGCAGGACTGGGGAACAGGGCGGAGGCGGGGAGGTGGAGGGTCACGACGGATGGTTGCGAGGATGACGGTGTCCTGTACGCTGCCAGATGAGGGGTGGATGCAGGGCTGGCATCCTCCGCACCGCAGGTCTCGGGATCGGTGTCCTCTACAACACAGGGCATGGGGTCAGTACGTGCCGCACAAATTGGTTAGACTTTAGTTCCATCATGTTCTAATTAGTGGCTGCACTTTAGATCATCCCTGATGCAAGTCTCTAGTGTAATGGATATCATCTTAAAGGTCTTCCTACTTTATCCATATCCCTAACACAACACACACACACACAAACATGCACACACACACAAACATAGAACACATTGGAAACAAAAAACACTGTTTAATGAATGTCCCCACTTTTCAGGCTTTAAATATGTTTCCCTCAGAGACAGAAAAAGAAGAAAACAACTGCTGTATTGTATGATTTTTTTTTTCTCACGTGAACTTCCCAATAAGATGGTTAACCTGCTTGCTTCTTTGCTAATGTTACCAAGCTCAGAAATCCCATTTCTGCTTTATTTTTATTAAATAAAGATTTTGGTAAAAGATTTTCTGACAGCAGTAGCTAAGGTCCTCGGGAGAGATCCGGCACATTGCTATCCCCACCACACAACGCCCACCTGAGCCTCCGTCGTCATGCATGTGTGTTTTTTGCTCTTGGCCGGCTGGAGAAACATTCTGCTCAGACAGGCGGATGACGTCCGGGGGCCGGTGATGTTTGGGGGCTTTGGAAGGGAGAATTTCTCCTGGGGTGATGGCTTTCCTCGATCACAATTACTTTGGCGTCACACACGTATGGCTAAACAACCACAGCCTGAAAAACAGATATTTGGAGATTTCCTAATGAACAAAGTCATCTTAAATAAAGGGAGACATTTATGTTGAAACATCTAGCATTGATGTTGGCTATGTGAATATTGACTGGAAAAAATAGCATTTGCTTGTCCCTGTTGGGGGATTTTTTGCAATGAAAGATCTCTTCATTGAATTTTAAGTTTATATTGAGATGTGAATGTTTGAGAATATGAAAGCAAGACTGTCCGCAGGTTCTTTTAGAAGAACTTTGCTGCAAGAAGACGCCAAGTCCAGCATCTTTCCAGCACCGTCTCTTATTAAAGTGTAATGTTCATCACACGAGCCTGATGCTGGTGTGCCTTTTTTACTTTAACGCTGTATTATGTATGTATGTATAATATTACTGAACATAGTATAATATTTTCTAAAAAGTGACAATTCACACACCAAGAACATCTGTTATACATACATTGTTATTAAGGGAAATTATAGCTTGTGAAAGGAATCACTCTGACCTCTGAACTCTTCCGTTCTGAATAATCATGGTCGTATGTTTCAGGGCAGAGCAAACCTTGACCTGCCTTCCAACTGAGCAAAAATAGCCCAGGAAATAATTTCACTGCGTAGAAAACCGCGTGATGCCGGCGGCGCAGATGAAGCGCGAGGCAAGTGTAGAGGAGTCCGTGTTCTCCATCACACAAACCAAGCGAACCGACGCGAATACGGTGCGCGCCTTCACCGTGAGGATGCGCAGTAGAGCGCTCGGTAGTCCGGTAACGCACAGCGCCGACCCAAGACCCCTGTGGGTTTAAATAAGGACAAGGGGAAATGAGGAACAGGTAGTGGAGTGGGCGTGTGGATTAGTTCTGACGCAAATTGACATATTGTTATTATAAAGATCAACCAATATATATATATATGTGTGTGTGTGTGTGTGTGTGTGTGTGTGTGTGTGTGTGTGTGTGTGTGTGTGTGTGTGTGTGTGTGTTAATTATATGAACATTTAATTTTTTTATTACTTTTTTCTACAAAAGCTATGGGTACATATAGAAGGCATGACCTATGTTGAAGGCTTACTCCTTTATCATTTATCAAAACAAAACAAAACTAAACAAAAAAAAACCCTCGTCTTTTTGTTTAAAGAATTTGTTCGCAGGGAAAATCGCATTTGCTATCTGGGAGACTACCACTGTTTCATTTCAGAGTAATGCTAACTTCAGTTTTGGTGATTCATTCTCATTTTCAGTGACTCACAGGGCCACTAATGGAAGTCTGACGGAAGTCATTTCTGTTACATTTCTGCCATGTCAGGAAGCCATTTTAAATGTTCATTGCCAGTGATAAATGACTGAATTACCTTGTTTGTAACCACTATATAAGCCTGACTAATGTCTAACGTCCCACGCGTTCATTAAAAAATAAAAAATAAATGTATATATATATATATGTGGTAATACATGTGCATGGTAAAGACCAAACCTATAGCAGCTACACTGGGGAGTTTCAAGAAAAAACCACATGGTTACGTGCGCCTGTTCACCACACAAATTCATCTTCCGTGACCTGTAATTGTACATTAGTTTTGATGTTGCGGCATGGCGATCCACCCAAGTGCTGAGACTACAGAGAGGCATGGAGCAGGACCCTCTCACCTTCAGGCTCTGGCGCAGATGGGAGCCTAGGAGGGACAAACAGCAACGCGTTACACTGACAAATTCCCTAGCCAAAGATGTCTGGTTTTAGAAGCTGTTCCTTATATCCGCATTACAAATGATGTAGTGGAGAATGCAGGGTTACGTTTACAGAAGCAAAAATATGGAAAATATTTTCTGAATCTATTTATTTAAATGTATTTACTTACAAATAAATGGTAAATATTCTTAGTGTACTTAATCTAGATTTGTTACCTAATTTGTAGCACGAGATTCCTGTCTCACCCCAAAGGAATGACTCTAGAATCTCTTCATAAAATCGTATATCTCAGACGCAGAAGAAACCTGTTTTTGATTAGGCCTCAGTGTCATTACATTTACTGAGTCTACTGGGTTGCCAAACACCATTATCTTGAGAAATGAAAATACATAGAGGCCCAAAATGACATCAACTGGTGCTAAAATATAGTCACACACACACACACACATACACACACACACAGGAATTCTCACACTTTAGTGTTCATAACAAGTGAACCACTTATAAAGGCAGTTGTATTACCAGCCTTAAATAATGATAATAAAGACAACACATTCATAGTGTTCACAGATCAATATTCTTGTGTTTTTCAGTTCGATTCAAGTTGTTTTAAGAAATTCTTCCATCCTATTCCAGGAAAAGAGATTTAGCTGCTGACTAACGCTGAAACAACAGAGCACAGGCGAGTCAAAACTCTCCAGGGTGTTGTAGGTAGCACACACAGCTGTGAGCCGCTCCGTGAGCTTTAGTCTTAACCTAAAAACATGTGTGTCCTGTGCATCTACCAGTGATCACGATGTATGTTAGTGATTATATTTTAGTAATGATAAACGATATAAATGGAGACTAAATCAGCTTCTCCTCTCATCCATGAAAATTCTGGGAATAAAATAAACAAAACAGAATCCCTGACCTCTGTGTCTAAGATCATGAGGTTTCATTCCACAAATAAGCACTTAAAAGACTTTAATATACAGTATCTTGCATGAATTAAATCATCTGCTAAAGTACACAACAGTATGAGAGGATCTTCAATATTGCTTATTTTCCCTACAAACATCTGCATAACAGCAACTCATGGCAGACAGATTACAGATGACATATTACCATATAGTCATCTGCTAGGCGAGTGGGCGCCTGTGGGATTGCAGGAATCAAAGGGGTTCATTCTCCTCCAGATCTCCTGAGAGGCTCAGGGGGCCTCAGCAGCGATGGGTTACAGTTCATGTAAAAAAGAAAAAAGTCTAGCAAATCCGTAACAGATGTCTCATATGAGTTTGCATTTTATAGCGTTCTGCAAGCACTGGTGTCAAGTGCAAATTACATCCTTATTAATATGACGGTATGTGTGCTCCTTCGGGATAGGGCCCATGAGCTCGGTCTTGCTAGCATCTGCTCTGCCAGGTGAGCGGCAACGCATAAGAAATCAAATCCCTGTGTGACTACGAACCACCAACCTTCTGGTTAACCATGAGGTCAGTGATTGCCTGTTTAGCGTAGAGTTCTAGTGTATGTTTCACCTAAACACCTTCAAATGGTATCAACCTCACTGATATTCCTTTTGTTTAAGACTGCATGGCATATAGTGAGATTGCCAAATCCACCTGTATCGAATAAAGACAAAAACACACGTCTGTCTGACTGTCTGTCTTCATGTTTGTTATGTTTTTTTCTAGAAGGCCTAGAAGAGGCTTTTCTACTCGCTCAGGGTCCCAGAGTTGGACGAGGACACAGGCGAAACACATTTCAATGTGACCAGGGATGTTTGGTGATCTGCACGCATCCGCTGTGTTTGTTTGCAAACTGTCCCATCTCAAGGTCATTATGGAAGAGCTGTGGAGAAAGCTAAGAGGCAGCTAAAGTGTTTCACGTGGGTGTGTGTCCTTGCTTGAAATACTATTCTGATAAGTTGAAAGAAGAGGTGCAAGGATGTACTGTGGCATGAATGCTTTTGTATTTTTATAAACGCTGGTATTTATCTCGACTATTATGTTGTTTACTTATGTGAATGTGTTGTGTTCTTAGCCATCTATCTAATGCTAGTTTCATTTCAACATTAACGAGCAAGCGGTGAGTGATATTTATCTGCAGTGTTCGTTCTCAAGTTGCCTATATCTGCGTCATTTGCTGACAGTAGAGACGATGAATGTTGTAATGTTTCTGGCTTTGCTAAAAGTATTACTTTAATACTTTAAGTTATGTGAAGGATGCAAGGACCTACTGGTGAATGGATGTGTCCGGAGTAACATGATCGCTGAATTTATCTTACTGTAACTAGGAAGCAGTTTGTTCATAAACCTGCAGACATTTTCATTCACTGACTGATTCTATAGTTGAAATGCATACGTGAGAGGCGTCTTAAAGCAGGTCAGGGTGAATGGGGATTGGCGCAGCTGTCCGGCGCTGGTGGACGTCTGCTTTGAGCATTGGGTCAAAGGTCAGAGGGCGAGAGGGGAACTGTAGGCGTTAGGTCACCTGGTTGACCTGCCCAGATGGTAGGCTCTCACTCCCAAAGCTCCAGCTTGAGGATGCAGGACCTGAGATGGTACAAGCTGGTGTACGGGAACCTGACGATGGAAACAGCCCACCTGGCCTGGTGAGGCGTGAGACGCTGGGTACAGTTGTTGGTAAATGGAGAGATGAGGCAGGACTTCCAACCAGAGTTTCCACAGTTCCTGATTCTCCATATCATAGCTGCGCTCGGATGAAATGAGTTTCTTCAGGACGGACGCTACCCTACACCGTTTAAGAGCTTTTCCTGCCATTTTGAGAGCACAGTCCCTAACGATGTAGAACTTGTCTGCAGGTCTTAAATTCATAATACCTGTGACACCGACAGAATCCGGTCTCAAGTACAAAGAGACTGGGATAGAAAATGGGCGAGAACTGTGTTCTGTTTAGGTGGAGAGCTGGGTCCATTTCATGGGTTCGGGGAACCAGCTGGACATGCACGGGGCGAACTCCACTGACGGAGAACTCCACTTTAAAAGCGGGCAGCCGAGATGACGAGCGGCTCAAGCAGAGAGGCCTCACCCTGGCCAGATAGTCCTCACTGAGTCCTTGCTGGCTCGTGGGCAGAGTGTAACACAGAGCGTAACACACCGCCGTGTCGTAGCTGAAACGTTTGTTACTAGACTGCCTTCCCTCAGGCAGCTGGTCAAAAACAGAAGTTATTCTTGCTGTGCCTCATGTTAGCATTGCTGGGCGACGACGCTCTGTTTCCACAGCTCTCGCACCTGATCGTGATTGGCCTGCAGTGTCCATCTCAGTGGCATACTGCTTAATGAATACAAACAGAGAAACTTCAATCACTTAAGTGACTTACAAACAGAGCAACGGCAAACAGAGACAGTCAGATGGAGAGAGCTCAGAGGTTAGGGTTAGGGTTAGGGTTAGGGTTAGAGTTAGAGTTAGAGTTAGAGTTAGGGTTAGGGTTAGGGTTAGGGTTAGGGTTAGGGTTAGAGTTAGGGTTAGGGTTAGGGCTAGGGTTAGGGTTAGGGTTAGAGTTAGGGTTAGGGCTAGGGTTAGGGTTAGGGCTAGGGTTAGGGTTAGGGTTAGGGTTAGGGTTAGGGTTAGGTTAGGGTTAGGGTTAGAGTTAGGGTTAGGGTTAGGGTTAGGGCTAGGGTTAGGGTTAGGGTTAGGGTTAGGGTTAGGTTTAGGGTTAGGCAGGAAGCCGTGTTCAGACTCCGCCCTGCTGTGACGGCTGTTGCAGGTGGGGCACTGTTGACGTGCAGGATGGCATTTTTCACCTGACTAATTTGGTTAAACAGTTATATTGAACAATCTGGAACTGCTGACTTAATCAACTGCCAAATAACCCTACTCTTTAAAAAGATAAATTCTAATAATATTTCTTTGTACACATTTTCTGTTGTTTTTAAAAATGGAGGCCTGGGGTTTTAGACTGGCTATTGAATGTGGTATGCTGCTTGTTAGTACATTTGAAAAGTCCTCTGGTGCATGGCACAGTGGGAGAAGTCACCTCATTAAACAGTATGATTGCAGCAACCACAGGAGCGTTTATTCTCCAGCTACCTCATATGGGCATTTAGTTAACAGTCTTCTGAGAGAGAGAGAGAGAGAGAGAGAGAGAGAGAGAGAGAGAGAGAGGGAGAAAGAGAGAGAGGGTGAGAGAGAGAGAGAGAGGGAGAAAGAGAGAGAGGGTGAGAGAGAGAGAGAGAGAGAGAGAGAGAGAGAGAGAGAGAGAGAGGGAGAGAGAGGGAGAGAGAGGGAGAGAGGGAGAAAGAGAGAGAGGGTGAGAGAGAGAGAGAGAGAGGGTGAGAGAGAGGGAGAGAGAGGGAGAGAGAGAGAAGGAGAGAGAGAGAGGAAGTCATTTACTGAAGTAGTCAGAAGTCTCAGCTGGATTCATCCCGACAAGAATGTCAAATCCAATTGCCCCGACATACATTTTTATTATACAAGTATTTCAAGACCGATGAAATTATCTAAGTAAAACAAATATGTATACAATGAAAGGCAGCAGCAACCAAGAATGTTTTCTATGTTTGCAGTACATAACCCCCCCCCCGCCATGTTCTGCTTGTTTACAAATAGCCTCTAAATACTAAAATATCTGCTTTTGTTTTAAATTAATTACATGCAATTTGTAACTCATTAATGACAGGATTCTTAACAAAGGAACTCTGAAATGAATCATAACTCTAACCTCTTAATTCATAATTTTTTCTCATCTTTATTGGCAGAGAAGGAACACGTCGTAATTCCCACCACTGAGTTAAAAGCTCAGAAGTCTGACAGTTCTTATTGCTCTCCTAAATGGAAATCAATTAGACCCACTCCGCTCAGCAGAGTCTCTGAAGATCCCTTCAGTTCTACAGTCATTTACGTTTTGGTTTCCATATCCGTAAATTCAATCTGCTCGCAATAGCGTGTCCCTGCAAGGAGGAGTCACACATGCAACAATATGGTAAATGCAGATATTTGGCTCTTTTCAAACAAGCTTCCATTAATATACTGAACACACTGAACATACTGAACACACTGAACATACTGAACATATGGAACATAATGAACATAGAGATCATACTGAACATAGAGATCATACTGAACATATAGAAAATACTGAACATATGGAACATAATGAACATAGAGATCATACTGAACATAGAGATCATACTGAACATATAGAAAATACTGAAAATACTGGACATACTGAACATACTGAACGTACGGAACGTAAGGAACATACTGAACATACTGAACATACGGAATGTATGGAACATACCGTACATACTGAACGTACGGAACGTAAGGAACATACTGAACATACTGAACATACTGAACGTACGGAACGTAAGGAACATACTGAACATACTGAACATACGGAATGTATGGAACATACCGTACATACTGAACGTATGGAATTTACGGAACATACTGAACATTTGGAATTTACGGAACATACTGAACACACTGAACATACGAAACATACGGAACATACGGAACATACTGAACATACAAAACATACCGAACACGCTGAACATATGGAACATAGGAACAAACGGAACATATTGAACATATGAAACATACTGAACATACGGAAGATACCGGACACACTGAACATACTGAACATACTGAACACACTGAACACACTGAACATACAGAACATACTGGACACATGGAACATACTGAACATACAGTACACACTGAACATACTGAACATACTGAATTTAAAATACAATTCAATTGCTGGAAATCAGGGGACCTTTGCATTCATTTTTCCCTTCATGTGTACATCACAGGCCTCATGGGAGGACATGCGTGGGGGACATGCGTGGCTCACCTGCTATGGTTCATAATAGCTGATCAGGAATATCTACTTTAAATCCCATGTGCATTCTGTATCCTACAGAGCACAGCAACACCCTTGAGGACACACTGTTTGTATCCTATTCTTGCTTTATTATTGCCTCAGTAACGTCAAGGACTTAATTAACCTCTTTCTCATTTCACATAAAGGTGTTATTAATGCCCAGGGAGCTCCAAATGTGTTCCAACCACCAACACGCCCTTGGCCACTCCCATGTCATGCCCTTGGTCACTTCCACTGCCACACCCTTAACCACGCCCACTGCCACGCCCTTAACCACGCCCACTGCCACGCCCTTGGCCTCTTTCACACTGTAGCGCTTAGCATCTCTGGCCTGTATGACCCCAGTGAGCCAAAAGCAGCCAGTCGTGGGTCTCTGGGCTGCTGTTTGTGGACTCACTATGGCCATTGCTTCCTATTTACCTGGATCAGTTATCTAGCCTGGATCAATTCTCTGTTTGCTGTTGTACTGTTTGCTGTTGTTGAACTTGTGGTGCATTTTTTTATGCCTTGGGTCCTTTAAAATTAAAGCAATACATTTACTAACCCTGAGACCCTGGCATCAGCCAATAAGCTTTGAGAATAAACTAAATGGGCCTAGATTTTATTTTATTTTTTAATTACCTCATAAATGTTTTATAAAAAAAAGTTATGAGGTAATTTTGTAACTTTTATAATTATGAGGTAATGGCAAACAACCCAAAGAACATTGCTACCTTATATAGTTTAGGATAAGAGTTCATAGAAAGAATCATAAATTATTGTTTAAAAAGAATAATAAATTATACACCATCTGTTATTGGAGGAAAACCTAATGACAAAAAAAATGAGCTAAATACTTTTTATTGCTATTTTGTCCATTAAAAAACAACAAAGTCACTAGGGGATCTGGTTCTATGTTTATAAAACTCACAGCTACACTGTGCCACCCTTTTGGCATATGCCTGTTCCCAGCTGTCTCCCTAACCAGTTATGTTGCTTGGTTATTTATTGATATATTGATTTGTTGATATGTTGTGACATTTCTGTTCTGTCTGCTTCTGCCCTATGTTGGCTCAGACTGTATTCACAAGTTCTTACTCTTCTGACCTCATGACAGAGTGCACATTTTACAGGGAAAATACTGGAAAACGACAGAACTGGGTCTGTGGTATGGAGAGATTGCTAAATTGTTAGCATCAGCTAGCTACCCCCCCATCACACCTGGGGTCTATTCTGCGTGTGAGTATGGATGAGCCAGCATAAACACTGAGGTGGGCTGAGAGAGATGGATGAGAGACATGGGCTTCAATACTGCTCTTTGAGGGAGGGACTGCTAGCTTAACAGTGCATATATACTGTATATACGATTGTAACTGAACTTTTAGCTGTCTGACCGGCTGGCATCTGTCTTCTTTGAAATGTCCTTGAACTACAATGTAGACATGAACATGGGAAGCATGCCAGAGTTGCTGTGTAAAGCGGTGCTTGGGATTTCTGATACCTTGTGTGCTTGTTCTACCAAATCATGTTTGGAGCGTCAACAGAACAGTGCGGTGGGGATTCAAACAGGCTTTCATGTGCCATGGCTCATAACACTAGAGTGTAGACCAAACTTTTACCTTTTAGTGTAAGCAGTTGGTAAACACATTGACTGTGACTCTTGTAAACCAGTAACATTGAGCTGCTCTGATGAATATGACATAGTTTGGAGAGGATAGATGCAAAGACCTGCCTTAATATCTGTTGTTGTCTGTTAAAATATTCATGTTGACTGCTGGATGTTGGACTGTCTGGCTACCACCACCTGTACTATGGGTACTGTGTTCATTTACCTGTGGGTTGATGCTTTTATCTGACACACACGTCACGGGAGCCACTGCGTGAAGTTAAACTGTCCAGTATCCCGATCTCCAGACAACTTTATTGTCATTATACAAATACAGGGCTGTACAATATAACTGTCAGGTTATTCTCTAGTGCAGATGTATGAGGAAATAATATGAATCAAGACTATATATGATGAAATTAGGTTATTGTCTTTTTGGGCAGCCTCATCTACCAACAGTTGCTCTCATTTAGCAACATTTTCTCATTCCCTCTGTTGTCAAAAGGTTTTGCTACTTTAATGTTACACACACTGATGGGTAACCACAGTAGATTAATTTAATGTTACGCACACTGACGGGTAACCAGAGTAGATTAATTTAATGTTACAGACACTGACAGGTAACCACAGTAAATTAATTTGTTACACACACTGTTGGTTAACCAAAGTATATTAATTTAATGTTACACACACTGACGGGTAACCAGAGTAGATTAATTTAATGTAACAGACACTGACAGGTAACCTCAGTAAATTAATTTAATGTTACACACACTGATGGGTAACCAGAGTAGATTAATTTAATGTTACAGACACTGACAGGTAACCACAGTAAATTAATTTGTTACACACACTGTTGGTTAACCAAAGTATATTAATTTAATGTTACACACACTGACGGGTAACCAGAGTAGATTAATTTAATGTTACAGACACTGACAGGTAACCACAGTAGATTTATTTAATGTTTCACACACTGACGGGTGACCAAAGTAGATTAATTTAACTTTTGACCTCCCAAAACAACAACTGAGTGCTGAGTGTTTATCAGGTTCATTAAGTAAATTGAATACAGTTCAAAACCTGCCATATCAACTGAACCAGCTGGGCCTAAATCAACAAACATAATACAGCCAATTTTGTATGCACACAAGCAAAGATTAAAAGTCAAGTGAAATTTGTGTCCCTCTGAGTTTAGAGGTAGTTACGAGTGAACATCAACTCTCGGTGCTTTTATGAGCACTAGCCCTCGTACGAATACCCTGGTTGCTTTCAAACTGATGAGCATGTGACTGTGTAGACTTGAGGCAAAATGGGCGTGAAAACTCAAAGAAGCCGAAAGACCGTGTGCATTTGCTTATTTATTGATTTATGTGGTAATACTCCCAGGTGTCTCGCCGTGTTTCACAGCCTGTGTGACATTTTGAGAGTGAAAGAAAATGAAAAAGGCAAAAAAAAGGAAGATAGAGAGACTGAATGTTTCAGCTCAGGACTGCTTACAGAATGGGGAGGATTCATGGGATTTCTATATTTCTATATAAAGCTGAACTGGATAGTCCTGAGTATCCAGTTACTGGAAAGGGAAGAACCTCAGTAAGGATGTGCTTAACCTTAGAAATGGGGGTCCGTATAAAACGCATGATTTCCAGAGCGTGGACTAATGTGTCATTGGAGTACTTGTTATTCTGAACAAAGCCATTTTGCACTCCAACGGTTTCATGGCAGCTGGTTTAGATGACAAGAGATTTATTGCTGGGGTAAAAAAATAATATCAGTCATAACATTAAATTGAGTGGTAACCCTTGTTTAATAGGTCGTGGTGGCACATTACACATGACCTGTAACTATGCATATGATGCCAATTTGCATTATAGATGATGTGAGGCTGTTCTGTGTTGGAATTCAAATGAGCACTCATAAGTGATTATCAAGGTTCAGGTTCTGCTATTTACATAAATTATCATAATGGCATGAAAACTGTGCCCTATAGCAGCAATGAAATGATCAAGCCATCATGTAAACCCTTGTTCATCATCGCAGTTTCATAAATATTATATATCTATGACTTAAAATATTTAAATGGCAAATATTTTCTGTTGTTACAAAGGTATGTAATTCAAGCCTCAAGAAACTTTGCTAAATATGCAATTGGAGACTCAAATATCCATGAATTATTTTAGAATCACTGTAAACATGGCAGGACATTAGCCTAAGGAATCTCACACGCTTCTGAAGTGTGGAAAGTGCACACTGCTATTGGCAGACAAAAGCGTTGTGTCTAAAAGTGTAAACGTGTTTTTATTGGACAGTGGGAGAGAGGTGGACAGCCACTGACATCCACTCTCCATTTATCATGAGGCTGACTGGTATCTTCTCATTTTTAATCTTATTCTAAAGGTTGTACTACTAATTCATGCAAAATAGCCTCTGGTATTACTGCCCACCCTGAAGCTTGCTCATTGAAATTTGAGGTGAATGTGAATAAAGTCATGTGTGTACCTAATGCATTTTTGCACTTCTCTCCTTTTTATCAGTGCTAATCTGGATACTGCTGTGCTTTTGAGCAGTTTAGCAAAAAGGGGAAAAAGGAATTTAAATGTAAGATACAAACGAAACTCTTTTTCTCTAAATATGCAGATATTCTAAACACTATGCAGCAATCACTACCATAAACCAAAGTGTACAAATTTTGGACCCGTGATTTCCAAGACTGGCTATTCAGGTACAAGTCACAGACCAGTGCAACATCTGGTAACAGCTGGACACAAGATACACACAAGAGGTTCCTTTATTTAAATCCACAAACTGAGATTGGAGAAGTAGGACAAGGTACTGACCCAACAGGAAGGTAAAACAAAAGAACAAGGCTAGAATTTAAACACCAGAACACAAGCAACTGAGCATGAGGACAGAACCGAGCAGACATACAAAGAGCCTAACACTAAGACTGCACACGGCACGAACAAGCAAACCATAAAGATGGAGCTAAGGAAGGAGCGCATAGAAAAGACACAACACTGGCCCAAGACCAAGGAAAACACGGGAGTACTCACAGGTAAGAGAAGCAAGGAACAGATTTATTAGGGGTGGGGATAATTAATCATTCCCAGGTGAGGGGCAGGGCAAATGGGCGGAGAAAGGAAACAAAACAAAAACAAGTCGCATGTGGATACTAGACAGAGACTAGACACAGACTAGACAGAGATTAGACAGAGTCTACACAGAGACTAGACACAGACTAGACAGAGATTAGACAGGGTCTACACAGAGAGTAGACAGAGACTAGACACAGACTAGACACAGACTAGACCCAGACTAGACAGAGATTAGACAGAGTCTACACAGAGACTAGACACAGACTAGACAGAGATTAGACAGGGAGTAGACAGAGACTAGACACAGACTAGACCCAGACTAGACAGAGATTAGACAGAGTCTACACAGAGACTAGACACAGACTAGACAGAGATTAGACAGAGTCTACAGAGAGACTAGACACAGACTAGACAGAGATTAGACAGAGTCTACACAGAGAGTAGACAGAGACTAGACACAGACTAGACCCAGACTAGACAGAGATTAGACAGAGTCTACACAGAGAGTAGACAGAGACTAGACACAGACTAGACACAGACTAGACAGAGATTAAACAGAGACAGACACCATAGATGGGAAAAAGACTGGAGAAACCAGAAAGTGTTTTAATACATTGGTGGTTTAAATGTAGATCTAAAGTATAAGGAGATAATATCAATTATGTTTTAATTAATATTATGTTTATGTCTGGAATGTAGCAGGTAACGCATGTCCTTTATAAAGAGGAAACTCCTCTCCTAAGCCTTCCTTATAGCAGAGCTCCCAAAATTACCATGACAATCAAATCCAATAATTAAAGCTCCAGTCCCAGTATGCCGGAAATGGTTCACAAATTCATCCATGACTCCAATATGCTCAACAGCTGCGACTTCCTCTTTCTTCCTGTTCTGTACACTGTTGTTCATTAAACTCATGTGGAGTTTAGAAAAGTCTACTTGCCTTATTTTGCCCATTTAATTGAAAATCTGTTCAAAGAGGGAATAAAAAACATTTAATAGCTGTTTACTGTGTTCTGGTATCCATGCGCATCAAACCATGTTCCACCGTCTTTCCATGTTTGGCAAAAGGAGGCGCACTAAGAACATCAGTGTACAGTACATTCATTTGATCAGGTACATGTCTAAGGGCTCCTTCATGTCCTACAAACACCTGACAGCGAATGCCCAAAGTCCAGAGTGAAGGACTTGGATGAATCTACAGAGCTAAGAATCAGTAGCCAAGAAGAGTGAGTCTCAGGTTGACTAAAGACCAGTTGGGTGCTGCATTTTACTCTTGAAACAGCTCCCTATGGACAGAGAGACAAACATTTTTGGTTTTAGCTAATGTTTGGTGAAAAGAAAATATTGTATACCAGCAATTAAAAAATGTAAAATTAAAAATGAAAAATAAAAGCAGGTAGAGGCAGTATGATGGCTTTGTGACCCCAGAATATGAGTGGTTTGTACTCATTGAAGAACAGTGAACTCCAATGATGGTGTCCCAGAAAACTCAGTCCTGTAGTGTCGGAATGACCCTTTACATTGTTTCAACCCCCCCCCCCCACTTTAAACCATTACGTACATCTAATAAACAAAGTTATTAAAGCCATCTAATCTGACACAAAGTTAAATCGTTAGTGACTGACATAGACTGATTGAGATTCATGACGATGCTCTCTACATGACAGTGTCCCAGACAGTGGAACAAACCTGATGTTTTCCTCATTTAGGATGCGCTGTTCGGAGGCAGGATAAGGGGGACTCTCATTATTCAGGGGTCCCCTTTCATCCCTCTTTCCATGACTGACAGGTGACCTTTCATGATGTCACTCTTCCATGGACAGCCTCATTCGTTCTGTTCATTTGGGGCTGAGAGGTCCTCGGTCCTTTACCAGGTGTTTTGAGGCGATGCACAAGGCTCGGCTGATAAAGTGTGCGATTGCAAATTCAATCCACGCATGTTCTGTTCGACTTGAATTATGTACGGATCTTATTGGATTGGGTTGTTGTGTCTCTTATTAGATTTGGTCATTGAGGTAATAATGTGATTGCTGTGCTCTCTCTCTTTCTCTCTCTCTCTCTCTCTCTCTCTCTCTCTCCATGTGTTTTTATGTTTACAATGTTTACCTGTTCTTTCAGCATTTCCCAACATGCATGCTTATTCAAAAATCAGTGAATTTACATGAATCAGTTGACAGCAGTTATTGCAGATTTATTTTTTTCTGCAAGAGGATTTCACCAAGCCAAGGAAACACCCTTCAACAGATAAAATGTTAAATGGTCCAAACGTAATGCACTCCAAGCTTCATAGTTTCATTTCGAGCAAACATTTGGTGGTCATTTCTTCCTGGCTGGATATCTGTCCATGTTTTGTCCATCACAGCGGTACCGAGTTTAGTTCCAGAGTGGTGACGATGACGATGACGATGACAGCAAACAACCTGACGATGATTAAAAAACCAAGTCAGTCTGCTGTTCATTGTAGCAGCCCACTAGCAGACATGCATCACATGTTTTCTTGATTCATGTTTGATTTCAGTACCAGTGTGTGCTGATCTCATTGAGCAAACAGACCAGATAAAGATAGGCCTTACCATTTATATTCAAATCCTTCACATTTCACACAAAATAATCAAATGGCTCGATTATTCTAACATGCCACAATACTAAATATTGCACATCTCGTCTGCATATATTTAAATATTGATGATGGTCATCCTTTGGTTTAACACTGTGGGTTTAATACTACCAGAATCCTAATGTGATTTATTTAAGAACTAGATTTTAAGATCAGCTTTTAATCAGAATTTTTAATCAGTTTTTTTTAAGGAATTATTTCAGTTTTTTTTTTTAACACTTGATATTTCACTTCTAATAGTCTTTTGAAATAGAGGGTTGGTGAGATATTGTAAGGAGCATTTCTATTCCAGCATACACAAACCCGCACTCATTCTAGGCAGAGTTTATTTACATCTCACAGGGTCAAATGCCATTTCTGCCTCTGAGGTTGCTGTTTCTTTGAAAATGGAGTGTATTATTCATATGATAAGTAAGTCAAATGGACTGATCCTTTACAGAAATTTCCTACTGTTTAATAAACCAATGTGTGGTCATATTTATATTCAATTATATGTAATAAAACTTTAATCCAATAGTCAGTAATCCAATAGTCAGTAAAAAAAATCTTTTCATTCAGATCAAGTACTTTGCTCAAAATAAAAATACTCAGAGTTCGTCATGAATAATATACACCATTATACAGAATCATTATTGAATTCCATTCAGAAGTGTTTGGCCAGTGTTTGAACACACTTACTAGTCCAGTAGGGTTTCGTTCCTGTAATTCATTTCCCATCTTTGGGAAGGTCTTTGGGGAAGGATTGATTTATGAGTGGCTTTGGTTTCTCGGAATACAGAGCACACGGTGCCAGATTGTGTTCTCATAGATCAGGTATGGCTTGAAGCGCCGTGGGATTGCTTTATTTTTCCTCATGTTTCCTGAGACTCGTCTTTAGTCTGTCTAACCCTGCTCATGCTGAAGAGGACGATACAACCTGTAGCACATCTGACAGAACAAATATTGGCCAGTGTTTAGATTTTTTTGTTTGTTTTTTTTTCATAAGGCATCCTTGCCTACAGCACGTAGGAAGTTATTGATAATATCACGCAATGGCAACAAACAGGAAGTCAGTAGTGCTGAGAGGAACAGGAAGGGATAGTAAATGTTGCCACATTCGTCAGAGTGTCTGACTTTTAGAAAATTATCCAACAATCTACTTCACTCCTCACGTTGACTATTGCTTGGTCTCGTGCCACCTTTAAGACATACGTGACAGATCATTTCACCTCTTCTGGATTTTCCTGGCATTTAATAATGCAGATGAACTGAAAGGTAACAAACAGGCAGGTCTCAGCCATTCGGTGGGTGTCTGTTCATGGCACAGACTGTTTCAGGATCAGCGGTTTCAGCTGCTGTAGAGCTGTGACCTGCCTTATTGAGAAAAGTGAATCTTTGAACTGCATAACATCTCAGAATGACTCGCAGTGCCAAATGAACAGAGCTGTTGTCGCTGACTTTGCTGCACATCTAGTTGGATCTCTGCGCATGTTTTGCCCATCATAGGGGAGATATAACGTTGAGCGCTTGGGAGGCGGACGCATATGATGAGAAGAGCGAGTTTTATTACAGGCAAATCCAGAATCTTAAACAGTCCAGGGTCATAGAGCCGACACGTAGAGGCCGGGAATAGAGCCAACCAAAGGGAAACAAAACACATGATGACAGAAAGGAAGCTAACCAAAACAAAAGGCTAGGAAACTTGAACGACTTGGAATTGTAAACAAGGGCGATAATATTACACACAGAGGCTTGGACTAACAATAGCCAGCAACAAGACTGCACAAACACAGGGATTAAATACCTGCACTAATGAGCACCAAACAAGACACAGGTGCAACTAACGAGGGGCGGAGAACACGAAGCCAAGGAACGAAACCACAACAAGGAAGTAAAGCGAAACAAAGACATAAGACAGGGTAACCATAGAGACAGGGACACTTGGAGGAGGGTGGCCAATCATGACAGGAGAAGTGAGTTTAGTTCCAGAATAATGATGATGATGATGATGATGATGATGACAGACATGCATCTGTTTTTCCTTGATGATTGTACTTTTTCATGGAGGGCCTTCACAGACCAATAAAAAGCTTCTTGTGAAGTAGGATAGACATGGCTTTGAAGAGCCAGATGAACGTGAAGAACCAACAGAAATGCCATTGGCTCAGGGTTAATCAGGGTGATGGTACACTGGTCCTGTTTTACCTGACTGTCATTGAATAAAAATCAACTGAGTGAGCAATTACTTCAATAACCCTTCAAAGGGTTTAGTGGGTATATTACGCTGAAATGCAAAATAACCCAAGTTATGACAAACTTTGACAAAATTTACATATAGTCTAAATGTATTCCTTTCAGATTGAGGAGATGTGCACAAAATAATATTGTAAAAGACCAAAATCTAAAAGTCTAATTGAATGAATATATTAAACCCTCCTGTGTTGTGCGAAGTCTACTAACATAATGTATGTTGCCCATCGAGTTATCGGCAGATTCTCATAGAATATTTCTAGCCTCTCAATGCTAAACTTCACAGACTTGGGGAAAGAAAACCACAAAAAAGAAAAAGTATCAATCTTTTACATGAAATGAGTGGTCTGAGCCCGGAATGTAATCAAATTGCTTGTGGATGTCCTTCAAACATCTTAGTGACCCTTATGAGATTAAGCATGTGAGAATATTTCACGTCAGCTTTTAGGGGGTAGGAGTGAATTGTGGGGGGTAATGAAAAATTACAAATCACAAGATGACAGCATGACACCAAATGACAGGATGACAGTATGACACCAGATGAGAGGATGACAGCATGACTCCAGATGGCAGGATGACAGTATGACACCAGATGAGAGGATGACAGTATGACACCAGATGGCAGGATGACAGCATGACTCCAGATGGCAGGATGACAGTATGACACCAGATGAGAGGATGACAGTATGACACCAGATGGCAGGATGACAGTTTGACTCCAAAGCCTACCATGCTGCAGCTTCTCTTGCCCCAGCTTCTTTCATGCCTGCAAAATACACCACATTTTAAAGATTTACATCGCTAAATGTGTACAATGGTAAATTGTACACAATCACCAATTCCCATTTGCAGAAAAGCCCCAGGGAAAGATCGAGCTTTTCCATCAGTGACGGACTGACCAGATATCCTCATTTATACACTAAAGGTAAACACTACATTCTTGCTCCCAGCATCAGTGTGTAATGATCGAAAGGCCAAGCATAGAACACACAGAATGCCAGTATTTCAGGCAGAAAGTTCAGCATGTAGCAATCATTTCTCTCCTGCGTACATTTCCTTTGTTTGAGTTAAGTACACAATGATGTGAAAGGACTAGTAGATAGAAATGGCTGGGAATTATCCAGGATCTTCTCACCTGGTTGGGTAATATCCAGGATCTTCTCACCTGGCTGGGTATTATCCAGGATCTTCTCACCTGGCTGGGTAATATCCAGGATCTTCTCACCTGGCTGGATAATATCCAGGATCTTCTCACTTGGCTGGGTAATATACAGAATCTTCTCACCTGGCTGGATAATATCCAGGATCTTCTCACTGGCTGGGTAATATACAGGATCTTCTCACTTTGCTAGGTAATATCCAGGATCTTCTCACTGGCTGGATAATATCCAGGATCTTCTCATTGGCTGGGTAACATCCAGGATCTTCTCACCTGGCTGGGTAATATCCAGGATCTTCTCAGCTGGCTGGATAATATCCAGGATCTTCTTACTGGCTGGGTAATATACAGGACCTTCTCACCTTGCTAGGTAATATCCAGGATCTTCTCACCTGGCTGGATAATATCCAGGATCTTCTCACTGGCTGGATAATATCCAGGATCTTCTCATTGGCTGGGTAACATACAGGATCTTCTCACCTGGCTGGGTAATATCTAGGATCTTCTCAGCTGGCTGGATAATATTCAGGATCTTCTTACTGGCTGGGTAATATACCGGATCTTCTCACCTTGCTAGGTAAAATGCAGGATCTTCTCACCTGGCTGGATAATATCCAGGATCTTCTCACTGGCTGGGTAATATACAGGATCTTCTCACCTTGTTAGATAATATCCAGGATCATCTCACTGACTGGGTAATATGCAGGATCTTCTCACCTGGCTGGGTAATATCCAGGATCTTCTCACCTGGCTGGATAATATCCAGGATCTTCTCATTGGCTGGGTAATATACAGAATCTTCTCACCTGGCTGGATAATATCCAGGATCTTCTCACCTTGCTAGGTAATGTCCAGGATCTTCTCACCTGGCTGGATAATATCCAGGATCTTCTCACTGGCTGGGTAATATACAGGATATTCTCACTGCCTGGGTAATATCCAGGATCTTCTCACCTGGCTGGATAATATCCAGGATCTTCTCACCTTGCTAGGTAATGTCCAGGATCTTCTCACCTGGCTGGATAATATCCAGGATCTTCTCACCTTGCTGGGTAATGTCCAAGATCTTCTCACCTGGCTGGGAGTGGCTGCTGGCTACATTAAACCATGAGCTTAGGGCTAAAACAAAATCTCATAATGAAGCATAACAGCTCTGGGGTCTCAAGACAAAAACCCTTGACGCATAATCTTCTCAGTGCTGCATTTATTTGCATTTCTTCCTCTGACGTTTCAAGTGACACAGTGAATACTGGAATATAATTATGCCAAGGGTAAAAAAGACAACAACAATTATCTCTAAAGAAGAATGCACTGAATAAAGAAGAAGCCTGTACATTTTACATACACCAAGTACCCTGTATGTGAGGACATGATCAATATGGCAAACATAGTATGATGCATTTTCTGAGCTCCCACCAGAAATCATGGTCCTGAATCTAAAGAGATGTTACAGCACATTCCTGGCACATTCATGGCACATTCCTGGAACATTCCTGCCACATTCCTGGAACATTCCTGCCACATTCCTAGCCTGCAGCATAGACTTCAGTTACATGGCAGCATAACTTTGATCTCCCTATAAATGGCTCATGGGTGAACAGCTTTTATGCAGAGAAATACAATCATGGTGTAAATGTCTACTGTGGCAGTCAGAAAAGCATCCCACGCTGTATAATTTAAGAGGATCACTCCAAACCATTATGGGTGCCTTGAATATCGGAACACAGTTATTCTTCTGCCTTGGATCTGAGAGAATGCTTTTCATTAACATTTTTAGACATTGTAGAGTTTACAGTAAGTGCATTGGCATCTTCTGTTTGCAATGAATGTTTGCTAACGGCGTTTCCTCAGAAACAGTACATTACAACCCACACATGAAAGGCATTCTTTTACAGTGCACAGATAGGTTCCTGATGTATGAGGGTTCACCTTTCTTGCCTGAGAGCATCATAAAGTGCTTTCTGTCATTTTTACATTAACTTTAATCTTTCCCTTCCTCATGTTATTCGATGGCCGTGCGGGTTCACTTTTCGCTGAAAGGATCAATAACCAGTTCAAGCATTTGAATTTTGATACCTATGGAAACAAAACTGCTTAGTCAACAGGACTCTGTTACAAGCGGTTTTTTCCCTTTTCTTTGGTCAAATGGGACATTATAAAGACCAGAACAGAGCTTTTAAAGTAGTCTGAGGCCATATCTGCAGAACAGTGGGTATTCTACAAATCAGCAAATCAGCTTTTTTTTCAGTTTAAAAAAAAATAATCAATGAATCCTCATCTGTGAAAGATTAAATTTAGATCCTAAATTGCAGTTGCCCTGGAGTTTAAGCACATGTAGCTTCTCTCAGTATAAGGAGCAGCGCATGGCCTATTGTATTTGAAGTTTTTTAGAATGATCTAAATGTTTCATTTTCCGTTTGTTCACTTTCTTGTATCTATGCATTTTGTTTTCAGGTGCAACGGTTTCCTCTGTCCCCGTCACTGCAGTGGACTGGCCAGTTTATTCATGAAACAAGTTGACACTTTTTAAAACATTTTCAAACAAAGACAGCCCTTCCAATCTTTGGTAATTTAAACCAAATGCAGACCAGTGCTGTAATTTCACACACAATTCAGATTCTGTGATCCTCACTCTGTGTATCACGCCCCCTGACCCAGACTATAACTCCCAGATACCATCTTCTGTCACTCCTACTAGTCCTTCTAATCTCGTTCCATCTACCTCCCCAGATTATTAAACTCTTTCACCTGTTGTTTATTTCCTCCTTCTCTTTATACCTGCATTTTTGTTCTTATCCTTTGTGAAGGTAGCGATATTCCCATGTGCACTGATCATTCTTTCTGTCTATTGTTGTGGTTACGGTCTAGCCTGTTCCCTGGTTATCAATTTTTGCTATGTCTCTTTCTGGGTTGGGTGGTTTATCTCGGACTGTTTTCTTGACTACGACTTTGTCTCTTCGCCATGTATTGTACCTGCTCACTCTGGCTTCTGACTCTAGCCTGTTTTTGACTCCAGCTTTGGAAAATCCCTTTTATAATAAAACCGTCTGACTCCAGTGAGTAGCGTTACGCTATATAAATGTGTGCATGTTTGGACTGCACATAGACAGGGTGCAGGAAAAGGATCCAAACGATGCATTAATCAAAAAATGAATAAATTAATAAACTGTTAATCAACTAACAGAGGTGCAGGGGCATATTTGGCTTTATAACAAATTCAATTCTTGAACAATCTCTGTGTAGTGAGATTCTGTAAACTACCAGGTGTAGTGTGATACTGTAGTGAGGTTCTATAAACTACCATGTGTAGAGATACTGCAGTGAGATTCTGTAAGATTCAGTGATATTTAGATCTGGTGATCAGGGACACGGTGAAATGGGTTTAATTTTACCATCTTATCCATGAAATATCAGCAGATGTTCCCTGTAGTGTGTCCCATTATGAGATCATTATCTTGGAATATAGCTGCATCGGGAGGGAACTGTGCTCACATTTACATATTACTGTAAAAAACAAACACATTATATGTTTTTAGACACATCACCAGACCTAATGAGTCCTATGGAACAAACGTTACAGACCCATGACCATATCAAATCCTGAAAACTTCCCTCAGTTTCTTTCACATGGAAACACATCTAGGAGTAGATGAAAGGATTAAAGAAAAGTCATCAGACAATATTACTGATTTTCCCATCACAAAACAGCCCTAATTTCAGTTCCTTAAGGATCTCTGTGCGTCGGCTCTAAAGCAGCAGTAGTCAGAAAGGTGGCCGTGCCATGATGTTACGCGAATCCCAGACTGGACAATGGAGGTCGGTGATTCAGTTTTGGGGAAAAGGAGTCATTTTTGTGGTTTTGTCATGTTTACTAACTTTCTTTTTAAATTTCCGAGATGGCCTGGGGGAAGTAGTGGGTAATTATAATTGCTCGCACCTGTGTGTGCTTAACGGGAGGCTATTTACATGCTGACTTTTCTGTGGGTGGAACCTAAAAGAGAAGACACACCCCCACCCTTGTAACTTGATTATTTGCTTTGAAAATATACATATCAAAGTTGCCGATTGTCAGACCTGTTTTATAAATTGCACATACTGCTAAATAGATTTCAGTACATTTAAAAGATGCTTTTATTCAAGGCAACTTACAATTTTTACTAAACACAACTTGAACAATTGAGGGTTAAGGGTCTTGCTCAGGCGTCCATCAGTGCCAACTTGGCAGGACTCTGATTACTAATCCAGTACCCTATCGGGTGAGTTACCCCTCCACATCTAATTTAAACAGGCCAAAGAAAGTATCCAAAATTTTTGTAAAAGGGAAAATAACATCTTGAAAGTGTCCCAAAATTTTAATGCTATGTTGCAGGTAATCTCCTGTCAGTCTCTTCCATGTATCTTGCAAAATATTGAAAATAACAATTTGACTTCAGAAACTGGTAATAGTATTATAAGGTTGGTTCTATTAAAGAAAACTCTTTTATTCAAGGAATCTGAACATAGCAGGGACAATAAGGGTTGGAGAAGCAAAACGCAGGCGTGCACACATGCACACACATGCACACGCGCACACACACACACACACACACACACACACACACACACACACACACACACACACACACACAGGAGGAACGGAACATGCTTCTAAAATGCTAGTTGAACTGGGAAAATGGGGTTACCAGCAAGACATTCACACAATCCAAATAACAAGAACGATAGCAATAACATTTTAAACAATAAATCTGAACAAGGTCTGCAGAAAGACGCACAGGATTCTGGGAGTCCATTTCTCTACCTGGCCCACAGTCCAACGTCCATGGGTGAAGCAACAACATCAGATCTTGAAATATGTGCATTGCTGCACTACAATATCTTACATGAAACTGCGGAATTAATTAACGATGACATATAAACCATTCCCAGTAGAGCCGTTATCAGAGAACGTGCACTACAGTAAATGAATCAAATGCGACTGGGTGTAGCAATGCATTCAAGCTAAACTGTTGAAACTACCCCTTTGTGCAGGAGACTGAATATTGATGTGGACAGCTTGATTTGAGATACTGACCTTGATCCATCCACCGTGTTTTTATATATCCCATGTGCATTTTCTACGTTTATGCAAGTGGCAAACACGCTTAATCATAGAATGTAAACACCCCTTGAGTCATTACCCGCAATTTAGGCTTGTAAAGTTTGAAGATCAACATTTCTAATCAAAAACACCCTTCGTGCTCTTTGGCACAACAACGTGTAGATCTTGCAGACCCCATGAATTCTCCGCTTGGATGTTTTCAAACACTGCACGGATCCAGTTGTGGTGATAGGTAAAAGACCTGAGCACTGTCTTTACTCTTCATGCTGTGTAGACCTGGACTTCAGCTAAATTAATACCCTGTAAAATTAATACAAATAATACAAATCTATTTTGACACCATTCTGAAGTGTTATCTTTGATTCAGAATTTAGAGACCTTTCAGCCAAAGAAATAAAGTTTTCTTTATGTATCCTACTGCAATTGTTTAAAGGTGTGTGTATTGTTTTCATGTTATAACCTGAACAAGATGGTGGGTTTTCAGGTCCGGTCATGAAGCTACGACCTTCGGGGGGCGATGTTGAGCATACTAGCACAAACTGCAAAGTTATCTTATACTCATCTGTGTGTTTTCCAAGTCCCAGACAGCAGACAGAGCTAACCAGGGAGAAGTTTCTTCTTGTGCTTGCCTTATTATGCACTAGATAACCTCAGTGGTCTCATCTGGACTGCACTATTTTTACATACAAATTCAAGCTTCCAGCCATCATCAGGGTCATAGGCACAGTTTACACTCCGATTTAGGAGAGCGACGCACACACACAGTTGTGGGGTTGTGAGGTACTGCTTCTCAATCTGTAAAAACTTTCTCTCACTCCCACACACCTCAACACACACCAACACACACACACACACACACACACACACACACACACACACACACACACACACACACACACACACACATACACATACACATACACATACACATACACACACACACACAAGCTCTTGTTCTTTAATATGTATGTCATACATCTTCTCTGGTCTTTTCTTTCTCCTGAGTCACAATTATTCTGGTTGTTTTATATGAACACCAGGCCCTTACAAACTAAGGCTATTTGAACCAGTAAGGAATCCTTTATTCAGGTATAATTCAGGTGTGGTTGTTACCTTAATAATGCAGTTTGAATATTATGAGTGACTTGATTCTTTGTGTTGGTATGTATGTGTGTGTGTGTGTGTGTGTGTGTGTGTGTGTGTGTGTGTGTGTGTGTGTGTGTACATGTGTGTATATGTGTCTGTGTAAGTTAGAGTTATGGTTGGGTCATACAGGGTTAGGGTTAGGGTTAGGTCACATAGGGTTAGAGTTATGGTTGGGTCATACAGGGTTATGGTTGGGTCACATAGGGTTAGAGTTATGGTTGGGTCACACAGGGTTATGGTTGGGTCACATAGGGTTAGAGTTATGGTTGGGTCACACAGGGTTATGGTTGGGTCACATAGGATTAGAGTTATGGTTGGGTCACACAGGGTTATGGTTGGGTCACATAGGGTTAGAGTTATGGTTGGGTCACACAGGGTTATGGTTGGGTCACATAGGGTTAGAGTTATGGTTGGGTCACACAGGGTTATGGTTGGGTCACATAGGGTTAGAGTTATGGTTGGGTCACACAGGGTTATGGTTGGGTCACATAGGGTTAGAGTTATGGTTGGGTCATACAGGGTTATGGTTGGGTCACATAGGGTTAGAGTTATGGTTGGGTCATACAGGGTTATGGTTGGGTCACATAGGGTTAGCGTTATGGTTGGGTCACACAGGGTTAGAGTTATGGTTGGGTCACACAGGGTTATGGTTGGGTCACACAGGGTTATGGTTGGGTCACACAGGGTTATGGTTGGGTCACACAGGACAGTGACTAGATCAAGATCTAGTCAAATCTAGTCATTTGAGTTTTCATACTGAGAGGCAGACACAAGATTAGACAACACATACCCGTATAAAAACACACACACACACGCACACACACACACGCATGCCCAATTTTCCCTGTTTTTGGTTCTGCCATTAGCTTTTATCAGTCCTGTGATCTAGCCATTTTTGCTGTGTGCACTCACACACACACACACACACACACACACACACACACACACACACACAGAGAGTTTTAAAGCATTGGTGGCCTGCAGACTACGATGCTCCAGTTTGTGTTTTATTCTGAGGCTGGACGTTACATCAGAATACAGTCCAAACACATCATCCATCTCTGCTTTGATATTCAAATAGGTAACACTGTCTAAATGTTCACATTTACAACAGAAATAACATTCAAATATTTTTTGTCATGTCAAGACTGAACACACAAGTGATAAAGGCTCCTATTGGCTACTTCGCTTGGTTTTGCCTACATGTTGTTTCTGAAAAGAAATGCCTTCTCTAATTCTTACAATTAAACACAAAAGAACACTACACACTCAAAATATTACAGACCATAAACCTGTACCACCCACTGCAAAGGAGGGAATCGATTTTCAATTGTTACTTAAATGTGAGTTAAATTAAACTACAACTTGCAAAATGCATTTCTCACGAAATAATTAGATGTTTAATTACCAGTGAGGACAATTGGCACTTCTATAAAACAGAAATGAGAGGAAGAGATTTGTTTAGTCTTTCCACTTAGCAGGCTGTCATTGATGGAGCTCTTCTGTACCACGCTGTCCTGTGTAACTAACAGCAATACATCAGCAAAACAGAACAAATCGTCCATCTAGTCATTGTGGCATTTTGAAAACCAGCAACTGTTGATTAAAAATATTACAATTAAATTAAAATAGGCTTCAAAGAGAAGTAACAACACAGCAGCCTTCTAATTGTATTTATATTTATACTTTTTTTCTGCTCATTTTATGAAAGTTCTACCAACTCGGCACGTTTCCGCGGGTGCCTCAGGGTGTGCATTAACCCTTCGTGGTCAAGTGTTTCCTACTCCATTGCTACCGTCCTGGCGGGATCAAGCTACTACTCTGAGCAAAAGGAAAGTGGAGCCTTTCTCTGGCCTTTTTTTCACTTCCCGATCGACTCTTCCATGGTGCCGTCAATGACTTCAACATGTTTTGCTTCAGTGAAACCGGACTTCACCTTTTGTCAAGCACGCGCTTTGACCCTGCACCCAGACATTGTTGGGTTCAAACCTGCCTCCTAGGAAATGCAGTGCCTCCGGGCGAGATGAAGTTGTTCTTGCACCGGCCCATATAATCCAGAGAGCGGACAGGAGATGGATTTGTTGGGTAGGCGTTAGACCCCAGCCATATACTCCCTGACGGTGTTTATATAGCTTATTAATCAGAGGAAAGCAATCGACCGTCATAAAACGGGCTTATTCTTTGGGCTAGAATAGCGTCTCGCTACCAAACGTCCATAAAGACTCCGTGGGGAAATCAACCTTTCACAGTGCAGCCTATCTTCAGCCAAGGCATCCGAGCTAGAAGAACTCACGAGAGCAGAGAGTTAATGAGGACGCAGAGATAGATTTGGCCTCTGTGACGTCTGGACATGCACTGCATGTCTCATTTCCACCAGGAAGTTTCCACAGGCAAAAGTGCCCCCAGTCTCCAAATACAAAAACGTTTCTAGCCGTTTATGGACCTCATATCGTTCCTTCATAATGACATTCAATTAACTACCTCCAATTGAACTGTACTGTTTGATTCACAGGAGGCGCTCTGTCGAATACTTATGCAATGAAAGAGTTTCATAAAAGGTTAAAACTCTAACCTTCAGCTTCTCCGAGGAGGTGTGGCGGATCTGGGGTCTGTCACTGAAGCACAAAGCCCCTCTCGTACCTATGCTGTCCGTTATTTTATACGTCTTAATATAAATCCATATAATACCCCTACTCTGAGAAACACACTGGTTTCAACCAGATGTGTCTATGTTACATCCAGTGGGTAAGACATCGACCATGCGTTCTCTCACCCGTTCATACATCAAGGATTATTTCTGACACCTGCTTCTGGTACGTCCTGCTTTAATATGTATGTTAATAGCTAATACCTATGAATGCACGGATTTGGAAATTCCTTCTCAAGGACTCTACGTATGTACTCTTTCGGGTTTACCCGTGCTTACCTAGATTAACCTGCTCTCTGAGTACACGTGTGCTGCAACGATATTAGATATTTCTGTACTGCTTTTGTTAACACAGTGCTTGAGCTCACGTGTTTCTAAATGTCACGTCGTGGTAAACCACCTGAGTTCACCCCACGCCGCACTACAAAAACACTCGGACATGTCGCTAAAACCAGACATTACTCGGCTCTGGTCAGTCACGGGTATGTTCTGGATGTCCGAGTAGCGCAGTGGCTTAAAACACTGCTTCGCTGTCAGACATAACCCACGTCATGCGTAGCTATCACGGCTCGTACCTGTCCAAAATGGAAAAGCGCCAAGAACACAGTAGGCTGCTGGGAAATGTTACCAAGTAATGAACCCTGGCACACTAATCCCTGCGTGAGCCTGAGCAAACAGCCGCTAACCCAGGCTGTGACGGATCCAGGAATACGCCGTTACAGGCCTGAGTCCGGAGGGTCAGAGCTTTAGGAATTCCCTGCAGGAGCGCGCCGGAGGTCTGGGCAGTGCCATAATCGGACCTGAGCTTGCAGACAGGAGTCTGGGGAGGAGACACAGCGAGACAGAAAGGGAGCGAGGGAGGAAAGAAAAAACAAAGGGAAAGTGGGTGGTGTCTACTCACAGCCACACCCCCCAATTCACAGCCACACCCCTTTCTCATAGCCCCTCCCCTACCCCTTTTAAACAGCACACCGTGAATTGATGCTTGGAATGATCCGTCAGTATGGTTTTAGATGTGGTCCATAGGAGTAGCTGGCATGATTGAACGGGCTAGCACAAAACAGGACAAGAGAAGAAATAAACTAATATAAAAGATCTCGTTTTTACATAGCAGAGGAAGAGCCACACAGACCCGAGGCTGACGTCCCCGTGAATAGGATCTGTGGCATTTAATCTTGCATTTTGCTTTTCTGGCGAGGCTAGAGCATTAAAGAGAGTGGCCTCCCCACTTATCTTCGGGGAAACCTTCGCCGAGAAGAATAGGGTTTTCCTTTAGTTCCACCTCCCCGTGTGCACTTAGCTGTATTTGATGGAGCAGCTCTCGCATAGTTTTAATCAGTTTAAAGATATGTAATGTCCAGAAGCAGTCATCCGTCAGCCCACACATCCGTGACAGTCCTGGATGAGTTCAGCCTGACCTCACAAGCCCATGGCGTGGAGGTTACTGTCTGCTCCCAGCAGCGGAGTGTGTGGGGAACACGTAGGCTAGGGGTGTGTAGGGTAGAGGGTTGGTTCCCTGGTCATGAAGGCTTAAGCGTTATTATATCTCTCTTAACCTCTGAACCCTAACTTATACGTCACTGTCAAACACTAAAAACTATTAACCCACTGAACACACTGAAAACATCAGCAAAACGAATACTAATTCGGCATTTCAAATACACGCCACAAACTCATGATAGATATTTAAAAACCCAGACGAATACATGTACATATGCAGAAACATGGTCAATCATAAATAATTTAAGTGATCAAGGGTGATGATTAACATGCTGATACTAGTGTTGCTAGTACCTCAGACAGCAGCACCCTCTCCTAATGCATGCAGAGGTCAGCTGTCCCCAATCCAGTGTCCACCTGTCCCACTCAGGGAGTCAGCAGGACCCCACGGTGCTGACAGTGGTGTAGGTGAACTTGGACATGGAGCCGGCGGCGGCTGTCGCGTCGTCCTCGCCGCCCTCCCGGATCCGGCGGCGTGCGCACGGGCCGCCGCAGCAGCAGGCGAAGGTGGTCAGCAGCGCCTTGCGGAAGCGCTTGTTCATGAAGCAGTAGATGACGGGGTTGACGCAGGCTGACGTGTATGACAGCAGGTGGATGAAGGAGATAGGGGCGCCGGAGAGGGCACGCTTGGCAGAGGGCGGGTGGAAGGCCTTCCACGTGTTGGCGGAGTACAGCGGCATCCAGCAGACAAAGAAGACGGTCACCACCACGATCAGCATGCGGATCACGCGCTTCTTGGCCATCAGCGTGGTCTCGGACGTGTTACTGCGCAGACGCTCCACCTTGGCAGAGCTGGTTAGGGTGATGGCAGACATCTCCATGGAGCTGGGACGCTTCGACACCTGAATGTAGCACCCGTCTCCGTCGTCGGAGAGCACGGAAGCGGTGCCGTTGTTCGTGACTGGATGGAGAGACCAACACAACGGCATTAAACGGGGTCTACAGGGCACAGAGCCAGATACACCATCCCTGAAACAGCCACGTATGATGTCAAGAAAAAAGATATAAGGTTCACTGATCAATCCCACATTTTCTACACCAGAATAGAATTTGTCAAGTTTAAAACTTGGATAAAACTTGGGGAGACAGTCATTTAGAGCTATGAGTCAAAGAGTAGAGGAAAAACAAACTACTCAAGATCCGCAAGTGGTATTTTTAGATTCAAGAGTTCAAATCCATTTGCAAGGATTATTAGCAGCAAATATGTGATGGGAAATGACATTCTGGGAATCGAGCAGTGATGCACTAATAAGAGCAGCGTGGATGGTGGCTGTGATTGGGTAATTTTAAGAGGTGAGTCAAGAGGCATATTGAAGGCATATTTATAACGCTAACAGAGTGCCACTTATTTACCACAGCCAAGGGGGTTCAGTACTCTACCGGATTCTTGCAACCATTCAAAAGCATAAACAGAGCAAGTTATCTAAAATATTTTCATTTATGGTCAGACATTTTTAGGAATTCTGTCTCACATTTCTTTACTTTTGAATTTAAGTCCCGTTGACCAAGTTTCAACTGGCATTTTCCGGGCAGACGGCCATTTCCATTTATAGAAACCAGAGAGAACTTCAGCTAATGTGTCCTTGGGGATGAGCTCGCTGTAGAAACCCTTCACGGGTTCCTCACAGGTTACGTGGTGGTCATTAAAAGGAGGTAAACGAATTTGTTGAACTCACCACACTGGACTTTCCTCTGGTCCATCTCAAACCGCATTCCACGGTACAGCTCGCGGGATATAAGGCCATAGGCAACGATCATCACCACCCCGGGAATGAAAAAAAGAACAAAGAGTAACAGGATGCACCTGAGAAAAGAACGGCAACTGTTAGCACTGCTGGAGTCACGCAAGATTACCCGAAATTAGCCTCTTAGCTTTTTGTGACGTGCAGACAAAACGTTTATTCTTTAAGCTCAGGTTTAACCAGAATGAACAACACTTTCATGCTAATCGGAGCCCAAGGCCTCTCTGACTCTCAACTCTAAGGTGGGATTAAATCATTAATGCTGTGCCCCCACCCAATAATCTCCATGCATTGATTTGGGAAAATGTCAAGCATGCACTCTTGGGTATGAAGTGCAAATTGGGCTTTTTCCTGTTAAAATGCATTTGATTCACTTTGTGAAAAGCCGGTTATTTAGTAGACAAATGAGATGTTAAACAGAACAGACATTAGCACCCATTTTCTACTTTAACACACAAAAAGTAAATGATTAATCCACTAAAATCAATACACTTGTGTCCACGATACACTAAAACGGATTCAGATGGCAGTTGAATACCAAGCAAATCCTCTCACTGTTTTTGACCTTTTCTGGACTATGTGGCCTGTCTAGATCTCAGCACTCCCGCTGTCCTTGAGGGAAGGGAAATATTTCCGACACAAGTCGCTTACATCTCTGGCAACCCAAATAACTGCAGTGATGCGATGAGCCGGAGAATACTGCCATGGTCCTGTGCGTGTGGGGCTCTCAACAATCAGACTCGCTCGTCCACCATGCAGATTACACGCAAATAAGTCCAGACGCCGCTGTGAAACTCTACACTCTTCGTCTTTCCTCCTATCAGACACACACTTCATTTTCAGTAAAACGCTGAAGAAATGACTCACCAAGCCTGGTTCACCTGTTCCATTGGCCAGTCGTGACGACACATGTGTCCTGTCAGATTGTTGGGTTTGGTGTAGCGGATGAGCGTAGAGAAGACTGGGTACGGGGTCATGATGAGGAAGGACAGGACCCAGGTCACGGCAATGACCCTGTAGGCATGGGAACGGGTCTGCCAAGCGCGGGACTTCAGAGGGTTACAGATGGCACTGTACCTCTCGATGGCTATCGCCATAAGGCTGAAGGTTGATATGCTGACTGAGATCCCTGCGGCATAAAGAGGCAGATTTCAAACACGCACTTTCGTTTTGCTGCGTACGAGGACTTAGGAGTTGGAAGGCAGTCACTCTGAGCACTTTGCTAAGCTGCAGTGATTGATAAACTCACTTCACAGTGCACATTTCAATACCAGATCAGGGATAAATGGAACCAGCTGAGAGAGCCTTGGTTATTTCACACGCCACGCTTGATGCTTTGGGTCAGCTTATCACTTCTCAAACACTGCGCAGACTATGTCGGTATTCGCCCGGCATCATAACCTGAGGAACTAAAGGAGACAAAAATGGATTTCTGTCTTTTCTCTGTCTACCTTCACCAAACGGGGGTAGGTAGCCGGGGGCAGGTAGCCAGGGGCAGGTAACCGGGGGCAGGAATTGGGTGCTGCTTGCGTTGCCGTGTACAGCTCTGAGTAAGGAGGGCCCAAACTCAGTTCAGCGCACTGCACCAGTCTAATAATACCACAGTGACTCGAAGTGTAGCAGGGAAAAAAGAAACCATTTGAAAACAGTCAGAGGTTTTCTTAGTGAGACGTTGGAGAAGCGATCTGCCGCTTAGCGTGGTACGGGGTCAGACATTCTCCATTTTTACAGTTCTAAATCTCTGATGTGGGAGTGTGAACTGGCTAGACGAGTTTTTGCTTTCGCCTTCATTTACAAATAGTGATCCATAAAAATGTCCAACTTAACGGATGAATGTGCATGCACGCACACACACACACACACACACACACACACACACACACACACACACACACGAGATGAAAATTCACTTCTGATGACTCACGACTCAACTCGAATGCAACGAAGTTGTGACCCCACTCATGAAATTTCAAAGTTAATGAAATTTAAGCATGGGGGGAAAAACAAGACTCTAAATTACTGTTCGAATAAAACTTTTCTATCTAATCTCACGCGAGCATCTCGCCCGTCTGTTCCAACACGGGTTTGCTCAGCTTTTTCTCTCTCGTTTTGACGGCAAATATCCGCGTAGCTAGACATTCAATCATCGCCTTCGGGTTGGGTGTCCACGCGATCCCTTTTTCCCCAGATCTGTCTTCTCCTACTCTAAACCCTACAAACAGGTATTGCGCAACAGCTCGATAAACCCGAGTGTCCAGGATAAGCTGGTAGCCTCACCCATGAGGTAGGCCACGATCTTGCACATGGCGGCTCCGAAGATGAAGTCGCCCAGAAGATTGGGGATGAGCGTGAAGGGCATGCAGAACAGCGCCGTCATCAGGTCACTCAGTGCCAGCGAGAGAAGGAAGGAGTTGGTGACCGTCCGCATGCGTTTGTTCACCGCCAAAACCACGATGATCAACAGGTTGCCAAAAACGCTGAGCAGGAAGATGAGGGAATATAGCAGGATCCGAACCGAATCCATCTCTGGAAAAGATGCAAGAGACATGATGACCGTGAAAAGACTGTGACGGAAAAGGCAGAGTTGGAAAGTGAACTGTGAAGAAGAACACAGGCAGGTTTATCCAGAAGCTTCCACTACATTGCGCTGGTCTTATACCAGGAAACAAAGCTACAAGCATAATGTTCCCAAGCTAAAATGCTGATAGCATGTGGCAATGGTAACATAGTTCATTTTATTGTTAGGCCTGTGACTGACATTAATCTTCTTTGTTTTAAACGTCCTGGCACGCAGGACTTGCCGAGGAGTTCGCGTGACTTATCAATCAACACGTGCAGCTACAGTCCGGCCCTTGCCAGCACAGAGCCAGACTTCAGAGACGCGGAGACGATTCCAGCCGTCCTGCACTGGCCATCAGTACTGAGCCAGATGACAGAAGCGCTCTCATTCTTAACGTCCCAGCCACGGCTGGCCCGGGGTTGACGCGTCTGAACACGCTCGGCCACAATCTCTGTACCTTTGAATCGCGTTTCTGCTCAGGGTTTGACTGTCCAGTGATTTTCACGTAAGCCGTCACCTGAAAGAATGCAGCGAGTTAGAAGCTTGGTCTTTGAAGTAAGCGAAAAATTGTTGAAAACCACGCAATTGACTGGGCTCATGAAACTGTGTGGAACAATGAATATAAAATGCAAGCTAGAATAAAGTAAAACTAAGCAAACCTACACAGCAGTTACAGACACAGAGTTGCTGCTTAACTTCATCAACACTATAGAAATACGCAGCTTGTCTTAACTCAAGTCTTCGAACCAGACGATATGAGATTAGATGACGTTACATTTTTTTTGTTGGAACCAAAAGCCATAAAATAAAACATGTGCTATTGGTGATGCCTCTTCATAAAAATCTAACAATTTAATTTTATTTGCGAATGTCCCGTTGTACATTGCTTTCTGAGAGGATGAGAAGACTAATTAAGTTCACCTTTGCTAATTATTACATGCTGGAGAATATAAACGCAGTAATGACGAGTGAGGATCCGAGCTGCCTCTGCCCTGCCAGACTCGCTCCACTTTTCAGGGTCTGATACTTTCAGCACATGAAGCACTGCTTGATTAGCGCCGTTGCAAATGGCATAATCGGTTATTTCCTCTCCAGCGGTTAATCGCGCCGTAATTAGCTCTGATCTATGAGGACGCAGGGACACAAATTACTGGCAGAGCTGCGTGCTGGCATTTGGAATGACACACCGAACTTGCACCAGAAGCTTATATTTTTGTAGTGTATGCGCATATGAAGAGTTTCTGGAATACATACAGACTGCTGCAATATAAAACTTCCCTAATAATTGCAGTGATTCAATTTTTTGAAGACACTCTCAAATTGCAAGTATGATATACCCTCTCAAAACAAAATATCAAAACAGGAAAAAATATGGATTTTTCCATTCAATGCAATCTATATAGTCTTACTACAAACGCTTGGCAAAAAGCGATGAAAATGGGCGTTTAAAACTTACTGTGCTCTAAATGCATTTACTGAAATATATATCTTATACATACATGTAAAACATGTAGTGCCTTCTGGACTCCAGCTACAGAAAGTAATCAGTGTTAGACAATGAGCAGAGAGCATTATGGACAAGCGAGGAATCTTATCTTGTTAGGAACCAACTGAGCTCTTAAAATCAATGCAGACCACCTCTACGTGAGTCGCGTGCTGGCTTCCTGCAGCCTCTGTCTCGGCTCTGCCTTCAGCTGAATTCCTAAAGGCATCGCGACACAAAGGTCATCGTTAAATAGTAGAGGGACCAGCGTCCTGAACACTCTCCCTCGTGTTTAAGATCATCTTAACACCGCGGTTCCTCTGGGAAACGGGCTATGCAGACGGTTAACGGATTGCAGCGTTGTGGAAATCCTTCCACTAGTGTACCAGTCATTCCACGGATGTCTGGAATGTCAATTCCCTGTAATGACAATTCCTGCCACTCTTGTCTCTCAGATCTCTAAACATTTACACGCAAAAATTTAAAATATTGTGTGACTGACATTAAAACCTTAAAATATTGGATATCTTATCAAATATCTAATATGAAAATGCTACGTCGACGCTTTTTACTGTCTCGTAACCAGTGTTCTTATTTAAATGTTGGTTATTATTTTGTTTAGTTTGTTTGTGCATGAACAGTTATCCGGCCTTTAAAATCAGCTCGGCAACCACAGAGGAGCAAGACCAGTCAGGATACCGCATTTGCAAATTTCATCAAATTCCCACAATTTTACATCCACGCTTGGCTTCGATGGCAACGGCGATCTGCTTTCAGAACTCCCACCATCACTCTCCGTTTGGCCTGTTGGGCGCGCGCAGTCATCTTGAACAAGTTGTGACCAGGGCACAGATGTGGAGAAAGAGAGAACGAGACAGAGCGTTCCCCCACCTAACGAAACCCACAGCGAAGCGACGCGGCATTCAAACACTAACAATCTATGACACTTTGTTTGGCTCCGTACTCGAGCGCAGTTCCACTCAAACACTGACTGAGGGGTTTAGGTGCGGACTGTCCTTCTCAGGGTATCTGGGGGTATTTAAATTAACCCCTACCTTACTTCATCTTGTGTTTAATGTGTGCACAATCACAGGCTGCAGCCCATCTGTTGGTATGTGCAATTTTGCCAGCCTCCCTCTGCTCTGTTCATTACTGGTTCTGTTCTTACTACAGACTACTGCATATTTCAGGGCGGCACAGGTAATCGGCCAATTGGCAACCCAATCGTTGCTTGGCCAGATGCTACGTTACCGCTTCATGCAGAAGAGAGATAACAGAATGTGTGGAGTTGATTCTAGATGTGTCGTTTGCATTAGGAGTCTTTGGGGGAGTTTTTTTTGTTTCTCGACATGAGGACCAAAAGATGTGACTGCCGACACGCAGATATCACGGCGCATGTTAAACACATTAGATGTAACAGTACTGGCAATCAGCAACCTTAAAAATCCAGAAACTCTAGACAAGAAGGCCGTGATCCATATATGGTTTATCCAATACAATAATATTCCTTTGAATTAAACCTGATTTTCTGCCCTTTAAACGTTTAGTTATTTTAGGGTTTTTTTCTTCAGACATTTTTCCCCTGCACATGTAGCTGAACATAGCTATTGCAAACTAATAGTAAACTAATAGTAAATAAGTGGGTTAAAGTGTCTATCCTGAAAAACTCTATTTCCTCTCACTTTATTAGAATAAACAAATTTGAAGTAACATGTAAACACTGTGAAAGTTTCAAAATGTTCACTTCCGTAGTGAATACAGTACATGGAATCTACGACGCAAAAACTGCTTGTTTTGAAATCATGGTTTCTGGTGTTTAAACAGCCCTGTCTACCGAGTCCACTAACACTCCAGGTGTTTCAGTGGCCAGGGCCTTTTAAACGAGGCACAGGGCAGCCAATCAGTACAGAGCTCGTTTAGGTCTGTCTTAAAGGTAAGACAGTAACAGACACGACCTACTCAGTTGTAAGGAATACAGAAAGGTTGTGAAACGGTCCTGTAGAAATGAATTATGACTGTTTTTGAAACATAAATCAACATAAGCACTGTGGAAATCAACCAAAAATGGAAACTAGAAGAGATATGTAGGATCTAGCCCTTTAAGAACTTTAAGACCCCCTCTTAGAATGATATTTGATTAATTTCTCACCAATAAATGTTAATTAGTTTTAATCAGTGCATGTTTTACAGTGAAAGACCATTTCACTAAATGACTTTGGGGAGACATCGAGTTAACGGGAAAATGACTTGCTTAAATTCTAAATCAATGACTAAGTGACAGTTTATGAATATTTAAATTGTAGGGAAATAATCTTTCATTCACATGTGGAAGAAACAACATATGAGCCATCTTTAGTGCCATGTTATCAGGAAGAAGTTCCCTCATTTGTAACGCTGGCAATAAAATGCCAATATCTCAGAAAGATCTAGACTGTCACAGAATAATTCACACAATATGTAGCTGTCAAATAATCCATAGACTTGACATCCAACATGCTAATTGGTTATCAATAGACCAATGAAGTCTAATTCTTACTGAAGACTCAGTCTGACTGGGGTCAATAAACTGGACAAATACCTGCCTTCAATTCAAGTAATGTAATATTTAATTAAAATCTAAAAACACGACAAGCAAACAAACACACATGCAAGCAAAAAACCAAGTGTAACTTTAATTTAACTTATTTATTTGTTTGCTTTATTATGTTTAATGGGTTATCCTAGTTAAGGCACCTAAAAGTAGGAGAATTTACAGAGGTAGGATTTTCACACGTGAGATGGTATGTTAAACATTGACTTTACTGTATGTGAAATGGACATATCTGAGAAGCAAACCTGGCTCATATGTAAATAATGCATTTTTCCTCTTTCCAACAACCTAGTTTTCAGCTGGTCCAACACAAGGAAGTTAGGAGGATTTGGTCGGCAATTTCATTGTCTTTCTCTTCCTGAAAATCGCTTTGGTCAGCTCTGCATTCTTGTCTGACCCAGACTTATAACTCAGAGTTCTTACTGACTTTCCAGTTCACCAGGCGCCATCTAGACGAGCACGAGGTCCTCAGTGAGCAAAGAGCAGAGGCTCAAGACAACAAGGGCAGTATAATGAATGCAAATGTTTTTTTTAAAAATCCAGCTTTGTTTACATGCCGATTGATTGACCCAATTGCCGTCGATTTACAGCCCTGCTTACGGCCTGCTTACAACGACCACTGATGCTGATCCATTTTATATTTGCTTGGCTGTTGGGAAAATGTCCATGGCCTAAACTCTCTGACTGGTCCCGTGTTCAAGTCTGGGTGTTTCGGTTTAGCCAGAACAGGGGCGATAGTGGGAGCACATACTGCTGACATCCAGATACACGGAGCTGAGCAAGCGGCCTAAATTGTGACGTGAGTCTGTTGTGTACAATGTCATTACAAAGTCATTATGTTGCCTGTGCTTAACAGTACCCGCCCCCTATCAGTGATGTTCAGTCACTGTCAAAGTATCAAGGAGACCACTGGAATTTGGATATGAGCTTTTGGACTTTGTGATCTCAACTGCAATCAGTCGACATGTCACTGCAGACTGTGTCTGTGTGTGTGTAATGTGAGCAGAAAATGTTACAAACAGTTCTGACACACACACACACACACACACACACACACACACACATATACACACACACACACACACACACACACACACACACACCCCAAGACTCTTGAGATCAAAACAGAGAGTGGGGTTGATAACACAGGCACAATTATTACTACTTAGCATTTCCCACAATAAACGTGGAATGATGTGCTGGATTCACACTGGGGTTTCATAGTGTTTCGGCTTAAACAGAAAAAAACAGCAAAGCCAATTGTTACACTGCATTAAACTGATATGGTTACTACGAAAATCACATTGCATAAAAGGAAATTAAATATGTCTGTGTATGAATTGGTTTTGGTGTAAATCGTGGACCTGGAGGCCTGTTTAGGTTTGAGCAATAGCATCAAATACAATTACCCCTAAGAGCTTTATACGGTCACTCAAAACATTAGAGAGCAAATGTGCTTTCAGTCTACTCCTCTGAAAAAGCCAAAGTAATACAATGGCATCACTGGGATCTTACACATGCACTACGATGCTAAAAACAAGCACAAAGTGCATTTAGTCATTACAGCTAGATACAGCAGAGATGTTCAGGCACACAGAGTGCTGTGATAATGTGATTTCTTAGTTTGGTGCGAGACTTCAGCGTGTGTGTGTGAGCGAGAGCGAGAGAGAGAGAGAACTAAAACACCTACAACACCTCCCAGTCTCATCTACTCTCACGTTAAGGCACTTCCTCAGAAGCATCTCACCACCAAGACAAAAATGCAACCCATGCACATCTCTGGTATACGAGGCGTCCAGCGTCAGGATGGGCTGGTACGTATGCACTGCCGGGTTTCTGTACGCATCGCTCAATTCTTCCATGTTTACAACGATGCAGCATCATAAACACCCTCTGTGGAAGTTACCATACGTGGTGCCAAGCAATAAATCCCCTCTTATATTGGGTCCCAGGCTTACCTAATCTATAATCTATCCTCAACAGATTAGGAGCTGTCAGAGGGTAAAACGCACCGATTCCATGTTTATCAAAACCGTGGTTTTCTGGTTGGGTCCCCGAGCTACGCACTGTGTCTCATCCGGCCTGACAGGGGCGCCCGGGTTGCCAGAGGCTCTCCTGCTAACTCCATCTCTCTCACCACGACCCGCTGGCTTCCACACGCCTCCGGATGTCTCCCAGGCCCTTCATGTGCTCTGTCCCAATGGCTCGTGGGTCAAATTCAAGCTCTTCCGTCCTGTCACTTCGAGCGTCCTCTCCACGGCACCTCGGCTAGCGGTTGAGGGGGGTTGGCGTCAGTGAACTTGCTGCCACGGTCCCACGATGCTGTTCCTCTGAGGGTGCTCACTTCAGCAGGAGGGAGCTGCGAAATTTGGATCTCCTCGCGTGTCCGCGCGCACCCCCGCTCCTCTCCAGATGAGCTTTGCGGCTCTCCTCGGCTCTCCTCGGCTCTCCTCGGCTCCTGCTTGCCTGCACTTCCCTGCCCAATGCATTTTGCCCGGCCGGCGTTAACATTCTGTTGGCCACTTCATCCCAGCCACAGTTGACATTTATGATTCAGCGTCAATGCCACTGATTTCACGAGCGGATTGGAACAAAAAAGCGCCTGTTCATGGGTTTTTCGTCACATGTTCGGACACATACAAGCTCAATGCAATAATTGTGTCAGTGTGGTTTAAACATGCACGGTTGGCGGGGGGGATCACACGGAAGATGCAGGTAAGGTCTCGGAGAACTTCTGCGGTGGCTCCAGTGCACCTGCGTTCTTTTTCCACATCGGAGCGTTTGACACTGACACAAGACACGCAAAGAAAATCCGCTGCATATTTGACCATCGTTGGGCTGATATGCATTTAACTATCAAACATACTTCTGTTCCCATCTCCTGTTCTACTCCACTTATAGCGGTCATGTGCTTGTGTTCCAAATGTAAACATGCTCAAATCCATCTGTGCGGCTCAGTGTATATAGTGCGCTGCATTCTGACCTTCTGTCAGGTCTGAGACGCTGCGGTGATTCAGACGGCCTCGGTTTTCAGACTTGCTGCAAACGCGTTTATGATTCTCCTCGCCAACACTGTCCGTTTCTCCCTTGTTCAACATCGACATCTAGGAAAGAACCCCCTCTCTCACTGCAGGGTGCGTCAGGTTTGTCGTCCATATACATCAAACCGTAGCTCATTCTCTAATTGTACCAGGAAAAGATTTAACCCAGATCGTTAGGCAACACAGTAAATGTGATCTGTTGAAAGGTAGTCATTTGTCCCAGATATCACTACAATGAAATGATGCAAAGCGTCTTTTAAATACTTGCATGTGTTTATCAGTGAAGAGGGAGGACAATCGTTCCTGACAGTCGTCCCTGACACACCACCATTAACATCTGTCTTTTGAAAGAGGACATCATCTTCACCATTAGCTCATGCCACTGCAGGGGATATTTATGACAGCCTGCTAGCGATTGATCTACCTGACGACCGGATACGAGAGCTTCCTGAATACGGCATTGTTTGGGAACGCCGCATTGTTTGGGAACGCTGCATTGACCTCCAAACAAGTTTTTCCCAAGAGACTTTGTGGGGAGCAACACGCAATACTCAGCATGTACAAGGTGGGGCAAAATGAAAAGCTTGAGATGTGATTACAAAAGCAGTCCAGATACTGTCACCTACAGAACACAATACCCAGAAACTGACTTAGTATCTGAATATGAATGGCAAAAAAATAAATAAAAAAATAGTAGACTCCTCAGAAAAATACTGAAGTATAAGTAAAAATATTTAAATATGCAAAATGTTCAGAAATGCACAACTCCATCAGGATATTGCCCTTATACATGCAGCTGGTCGTGTAGCCAACACCCTGAGATATAGTTCTAAATGCTTAATAATGGGGGATTAGCATTTATTATGGAGGATTAGTCTTTATTATCGGGGATTAGTCTTTATTATGGGGGATTAGGCTTTATTATGGGGGATTAGTCTTTATTATGGGGGATTAGTCTTCACTATGGGGGATTATTCCTCTTCAGTTCAGTTAGGAAAAAGACGTCAAAAACATTACAGCTGCAATAAAAGTATTTTAATTTTACGCTGTGATTTCATTTAGTATGTTCCCTCGTAGCCCCTAAAATTACTTCCTGACTCTGCCACTATGAGTCACTGTTTCCTATTCCTGTCGGAGTCCCCGCTATGATGTCACTACTCCTGAACATCGCTGACCTCACAGGACTCACAGCTTTAGTTTGACCGCTGCGGCGAAGCCTCTTAAGATCTATTCCGGTTCTAGCCGACAGTCAACGACGGCGCTCTTTACCGCAAAAGCTCCTCTAAATCAATACTTGTTCGCTCAGACCAGCACAGTCGGTGTAAATTCCATCAATAAAAACTAGTCCAGCAACCCCTACCTCACTCACAAGCACTCTTCATGCCTACTTAGGAAACGTAATCAATTTAGCATTAAATCTAGACCAACTTATGGCCATGAAATATGAATCATGAGTTAATGGTTTCCCAGCTCTAGAGTGCCAAAAAGCCTGAAAATGCAGACCGGTCATTAACTCCAGTCCCAAAACTTTGAGACTCACCGGCCACTTTAGCAGATGCACCTGTTCTAATATGATCAGCCAATCAAATGGAAGCAACCTGACGCATGCAGGGGTGTACACGTGGTCAAGAAGACCTGCTGCAGTTCAAATCAAGAGCATCAGAATGGAGAAGAAATGTGATTTACGTGACTGTGAACGTGACGTGGTCACGGGCATTAGACAGGTAGGTCTGAGAATTTCACAAACTTCTGATCTACTGGGATTTTCACGCAGAACCGTCTCTAGGGTTTACGGAGAATAGTCTGAAAAATAGAAAAACTATCCAGAGAGCGGCATTTCTCGGGGTGTACATACCTCGTTGATGTCAGAGGTCAGAGGAGAATGGACAGACTGGTTTGAGCTGACAGAAAGGCAACAGTAACTCAAATAACCGCTCGTTACAACCGAGGTACGCAGAAGAGCATCTCTGAGCACACAACATGACGTATCTTGAAGCAGACAAGCTACAGCGGAAGTGCCACTCATGGTAGCTGGGGATAATTTCCTGGCACACTTTGGGTCCCTTAATCCCAACTGAGCATTGTTTAAATGCCTACATGAGTATCTATGATGACTTTATGACTACAGACCACCCATCTACTGATGGCTAATTACAGCAAGATAAAACACCATGATGCCAAACTCAAATCATCTTAGAACGGTTTCTTGAACATGACAATGAGTTCACTGTATCCCAACGGCGTCTGCAGTCACCAGACCTCAGTCCAACAGTTTCTGGGTGGAACGGGAGATTGGCGTTATGGATGCGCAGCTGACAAACCTGCAGCACCTGTGCAACGCCGTAATGTCAATATGGACCAAAATCTCAAAGGACTGTTTCCAGCACCTTGAAGAATTAAGCACCCACGAAGAATTAAGGCAGTTCTGAAGACAAAAAAGGGCCCAACCTGGTATTATCAAGGTGGACCTAACAAAGTGGCCAGTGAGTGTGTATTCCAATGACACTTGAATTTTATGTCATTATTTCATATTTTATATTTGTGGTATTATTTCTAAAAAAATGTATTCTGCCCAATGTAATGCAGAAACTTTGAGATGTTTTAACTAAAGAGGAAAAAACAATTATTATCAGCAGTAGTAGGATAATAATAATAATAATAATAATAATAATAATAACAATAATATTAATAATAATCACCATACTCATAGGAATTGCCTTTTATATGTTATATATAACAATTTCTGTTCTCTACATGTATGTTCCATTCTCATCAAACCATGCTCAACTGTGATGGCTTTCTGCACATTAATCATTTACATTAAAATATTAAAGGATTATAAAATATATAAAGATTTATTGAATTGTAAAATATAGGGAATGCAAAGAATTGTGGGATTATAAAATATAGGGATTATACAGAATTATGGGATTATAAAGAAGACAATCTCCTCCCAGCTACACTTCGGCCGCTTAACCGACTTCCTGTTTCAAGCCCCACCCTGGACCCGCCCACTCAGCACCCTCCGCACTAGTCTTGGTTCTCGACTAAGTTTTGTCGTTTCTCCCGTGTGAGCACCATTCCGCTGCCCTTTCATTGTGGTGTTGTTTCCGGCTCTGTGCTCGTTTTCCCAGTTATGAACACAGATTTGTCTGTCCTGTGTTCTGAACTCTATGATGAACTCTGCCCATGTACCTACTGCCTCTGGATGCCAAGCGTTAAGACCGATCTGTGGTACGATATGTCTTCCTCTACCCCCGAGACCCTCTACGTTCGGACGAGTATCGATTGACAGCTTTAAAAGAAATCCGTTTTTTGCTGTGTCAACAAATGCATGTCTGACTGATATGATTTTATATAATCTGATAAATAAATGACAGAGATTTACAGAGAATCGAGGGGATGCACCAGAATTCGCCGACACTTTCAGTCCTTGATTTTTGTACTAGAGACACCACGCAGTGTGGAAATCGATCACTGCGTTCTAAAGGCTGAACAGATTTTGGCTCAGAAAGCGATTGCATCACCCTGCTGTGATTCTCATCACACCGATGGAAGCGTCTTACTCCTAGTGCTCTTCCTTCCCATCATCGCTGTCCCCATCATCGAGACATGTGTGCCTTCGAGGTGGAGTCAGTACAGCAGAAACGTTACGGTCATGACGACGATGACAGCGCAATGGTTAGGGCACCTGACTCTAGTGCACATTCTACTGACTGAGGGTTGTACAGTGTGTGTGTGTGTGTGTGTGTGTGTGTGTGTGTGTGTGTGTGTGTGTGTGTGTGTGTGTGTGTGTGAAATAGAGGAGTGAACCTCCCTTCTGGATGTCATTACCATCAGGTACAAATCCTGAACATGACACTGAACATGCACATTTTAAAACCAACAGTCCCTTTTGGCTGTGCAAAGTAACCCAAGCACACACTCAATCTTCACTCCAATTAGTCCATCATTTATGTTTTTTTCAGTGCATACGGCTATACATAACTGACATTGTATTGTTCACCAAAACTGTAGTGAATATTCAGAAGCACATGAAAATTCATTTATAACGGGGAGAGCCAAAGACAGGGCCCTTCCCACATTTTATATAGATAGCAAGAAGTCTGTGGGCTCTCCAACAAAGTATTATTATTATTATTATTATTATTATTAATATTATCATCATTATTATTATTGTTGTTTGTTTGTTTGTTTTTTACAAGCCGTATCCTGGCCTGCCTTCAGGCCAGGGTCTCGGTGGGTTGTGGAGCGTTTTACACACACCACCTGTCATTTAACTTAGTTTTGTACAGAACACACAAAGTAGAGTGGAACAAGCTTTACCATAAAACGTCCTTAACCTTAGAAGCGTGGCACGTACCCTAACGTTTAACTTTTCAATTGATATAAAAGAGTAGGGAAGCAACTTCCGGATCCATTTTTATGCACTGACGGTGTGTTATCGCAATACAGGAGGTGCTACCTTTTCGAGCAAAAAATAAATAAATAAAAGCTTAGAGATTATAAAGAAAATTGTGAACGTGTTTGATTATACGTCGCCGACGTTTTCTGAAACAGAGAAACAAGTAAAACGGCAAAATCCACAACCCAATGAATATTTTGGCACGTGATGCCCTGCTAACCACTGAAGGATGCGGTTCGTTCGGGGGAACTCGCACGCAGGCTGCGCGTTTATTCCGGGGACGCCGCGTCTCCGCTCTCTGGAGCGGCGCATGGGGACCTTACCTTTAGGACGCGAGGGTGGCGCTTTTGGAGCCAGCGGGTCATCGCCGCAGATGCTGTTGGGGCCAAATTCAAGGCTCAGGTTTGCTGTCCCGTTCAAAGCCGTGCCGTTCAGAGCTCGCAGACACTCCAGGATCTCGGTCAGCATTTGTAAATCCATGACGGACGTTTCAAATGGGTCGTATTCTTCGAAAACGGCAGCAGGGTGTTTCTGTTGAATGTCTGAAAGAATACGATTTATATTGGTTCACAGAACATATCAGTCGAGGCGCATTCAGTAACAAAAACCTACTGTATATTCAGTTGATTTGAAAACAATTTGGATTTTTTTTTTGTTCTGTTTGAACGCTAAATGTGTCTAACTTCCTCGCTACTTGTGTTGTACAGTTTCCCCCGTTCGGTTCTGAAGGATCTCCCACAGTGAACAGCTGATATGGCTCTGACCACCCGGTATATGGTCGGGGAGCGAGGGAGACCAATTCTCAGCATCGGATCGCACCCTGGCGGGTTTGAGCGAAAGGAGGAGCGCGAGAGAACTTATTGAGGTGTGCGCGCAAGCGGAGGAGGTGACGTCGGGGCGTGCGCGCAAGCGGAGGGGCGATGTCGGGGCGTGCGCGCAAGCGGAGGGGCGATGTCGGGGCGTGCGCGCAAGCGGAGGGGCGATGTCGGGGCGTGCGCGCAAGCGGAGGGGCGATGTCGGGGTGTGCGCGCAAGCGGAGGGGCGATGTCGGGGCGATGTCGGGGCGTGCGCGCAAGCGGAGGGGCGATGTCGGGGCGTGCGCGCAAGCGGAGGGGCGATGTCGGGGCGTGCGCGCAAGCGGAGGGGCGATGTCGGGGCGTGCGCGCAAGCGGAGGGGTGATGAGTGAATGCTGTGGAGTGTGAAGACGTCCGTGAGGGGTGATGAGTGAATGCTGTTGAGTGTGAAGACGTCCGTGAGGGGTGATGAGTGAATGCTGTGGAGTGTGAAGACGTCCGTGAGGGGTGATGAGTGAATGCTGTGGAGTGTGAAGACGTCCGTGAGGGGTGATGAGTGAATGCTGTGGAGTGTGAAGACGTCCGTGAGGGGTGATGAGTGAATGCTGTGGAGTGTGAAGACGTCCGTGAGGGGTGATGAGTGAATGCTGTTGAGTGTGAAGACGTCCGTGAGGGGTGATGAGTGAATGCTGTGGAGTGTGAAGACGTCCGTACTCTCGGCGAAGCACAACACTTACGCATACCACGAGTCTGGAGAGAACCACTAGCGTCTTCTAGTGGACACAAGCGCTACCGACAAGCAAGTTAGGTGTGTGATCCTTTTTACACACTCCAAAAACAAATAGTTCTAATCAGCAAAATATACACGAATTTTAAACATTATTTACTCATATGCGTCTTTAAGTGGGCTTAGATTAGATAGGTGACTTGTTTAACACTTATTTTCGCTCTAGTGAAAATCCACATCTTGTGCAGCCGTTTAGCCACCAGACGCACGCAGCGGCGAGCTCACGCAAGATTGTGAATACGCGACGTTCGGATTCCGGACGTGCCGGTAATTACTAGATTGTTAAAATGGGTGTCTCACCGGTCTAGTAATTACTTTTGGCAAGACGTATTTTTCGAACAGCTAAACATTGCAAAACCGCGCTTCATTTAGGTAATTCCTAGTATTGAGGAAATAAAATGATATTGTAAGCAGAAGAATGCGGATGGTGTAAAATAAACTGGATTATGTGGAGAAGAGGCTCCTGCAGGCTTCAGTGTGAGGCCTCAGAAGGCTTCCGTGTCAGGTCTTAGGCTAAGGCCACGACGTCACGAGATGGATCGAAAGAAACAATATTACTGCAATGAACGCCAGGTGGTTTGAATGAGAACACCTTTTTTTAATAACACACCTTGCATTTGGAGATAATGGTAGCAGAATTGGATAATTGTATAAATAAAGTAATACAATGTTTTGGGGTAAAGGTCAGAGACCTTTTTGAGTCTGTAAGTGCGGAACAGAGGCTCTGATGCAGGTGGTTTCAAGGCCTCTGTGTAAGTCTAAGACAGATCACTCTGTCCCCATGAGAAATATCGTCATTAGTACTGGAAAAAGATCTCCTTTGCTACAAGACTGAGAAGTTCTGTGGAAAACAAGGCTCAGAGTCTTACCACGGACAGAGTGGAGAAGGAGAAAGACTTCAGCTTGTAGATGTTGTGGTGGTGTGAATCAGCATCTTTGCTTAAAAACAAACAAAACAGGAAAATCATCCAATGGGACATACTTGTTTCAAATTGCATAATGATGGGTCTCAATTTAAATATACTGAATAATGCATGTTTGAACGTTGCAGTGGAGATTTCCAACACTAGTATGTAAAGAAGGTAGGGTGATTACATAATCACTTGTGAAAACTATATAAATGTGTGTTCTTTGTGTGATCGTTAGACATATTCCAGACTGCCTCATTTGTAACGTTGGGCTCATAAATACTGGACCAGCTATTCTATTAATTCTTGAGTCTGCATCTTTATTTTTTATTTAAAGTGTACTTAATAAATGTACTGGATGTGGGAAAAATCTAGAAACCATAGTATAGAGCTATTTTTGCTGAAATATAGTACACCATTTCAGTATTTCCTAGAAATAAAAATAGTTTACTTCTTTAAAATAGTAACTTTCTTCATGCATCCGTGTGGCAGAGCGGTGAAACCAAGCGCAGGGCTCGTGATGTAGGCTACCGCGCGCTTAACTGTCCACCAGCGTTCCGATGTCCTGGTCCTCCAAAGTTACTGCAGCACTCTCATGCATCTGCTCAATAATTAAAGGGCATTGAAAAGACAGACTGCTGAGGCATGTTATTTTGTGTGTGTGTGTGTGTGTGTGTGTGTGTGTGTGTTCTTACAGCACTTAGAGTAAGAATTCATGGATCACTCTATAAAGTAGATACTCCTTAAATATTTCAGTTTAAATGATCCCTACCAAGCAAATATCAAAGTCCACTCTTTATGCATCTATGATTATGTATTTATCTATTTATTGTAATCAGACACCTACCGATGAGGAAAACATTAAAAGTATATATACTTGCTCGGAAAACGATTCTAGTTGCTTTGTTCATAAGGTTGATTTTTGTCACACACTGCAACACTGTGAAGAGGATTCAATCCACACGTTGTGGTTAAATAACTCAGCCTTTAGGTCAACCTTTGGTCTGTCAAAGTTCGTTTCACACCACGGCATGCCTAGATAACACCTGTGAAGAGACACCAGCACCTCCTTTAAACTGGGACGACAGGGAGACTGGAACAGGTGAGTCGCGCTATCCTGTGTCACGTCTGTCTTACAAGACTCACATCAGCACTGGTACTATGGACAAGTGTGTCGGTTCTGTGCCGCACGTCAGACTAGTGATTTAAAATTTGAACAAATTATGAATCGAGGACATACATTGATGGTACATTATAACCAAAGTTTATAGTACCTTCACGTATGAGAAAGTGTATGGATTGATGTCTTTATGAAAATGATAAGCAAACACGTATCCTTATTATCCGTTAGTGAGATTCTTTGTAGGTGAATGTCACCTTTTAGTCACACTGCTTTATTTTCTGTCTTTATTCCTACGGGGTTTCGTTATAGTACACTATGGTCTTCGGTTGTTATTCAGATTTTGTCAACAAATGTTTATCGTAAAATGGCACAGTGGATAAACAGTGACGCTTAGCTAATGGCCAGTGAGGTAGTGCGTAATTCCAGTAATGTCTCCTAATGACGGACGGTGTTTAGGTCAAATGCTGGTTGTCTCTACTTTACATAACGTGTTTTAAATATGTGCTAAAATGTATGAACAGTTTAGTGGATTGCAAAAAAAAAAAAAAAAAAAAAAAAAGGCTACGCAATTGTCTTTTTCCGCTCTGATGTTTTCCTTCGTTTCAAGATTGGTACTTCTGATATTGTTGATTTTATTATCAAGGCAAAGTGCAAACATTCCAGCATGCAGAGCACTTTGTCATCGCTCATACAGTTTAACAATTAACAATCAGAGAGCCAGATTATAATCCGAGCATGTCAGCATAATATTCTTTCTTCTTCTTCTGTTTTTCAGTCTGGTACGTTTTTGTATTCACATTTTTGCATCAGTCGTGCTTTTATGGCTGAAGACAATTGCTATAAATCTCAAATTTCCTCCAGAAGTCTTGCACCATCCAAAGACATGAGTAGAGCCATTTCAAATATGAAAAATATAATCTACATCTAAATTCTTTATCGTAAATCCATCATCATTGGTTACATTGGTAACTTTGTTTAAAAAAACAAAAACAAAAACAGGCGCCTGAGCTAACAGTCGGATGATCGAATTGTTTGAATATTACATTTAAAAAAGAAAGAAAGAAACAAACTTAAAAGTATGGATAATGGAAGAACGTCTTACTGTCAACGGTTGCTCGTAATAACACTTTAATCTGTTTGTTTTCGCTGTATCATATCAAATGTAACTGGAGACGTGAGAAACGCCCATCACGGCGCCTGAGCTATCCATATTCATAGGGACTATACGCTCAGATCAGATCAGAGATCAGAGAACAGCGTGCGCCGTAAATTAATTTGGCAGGTACCATGTGAAGGGCGGGAGTGTGTATTGCGATAAGATATATTGGCACAACAGACGCATGCCAGTACCTGCTGTAGAATTGTTTGGAGTTTAGTTAAGCGTGGCTTGTTCTTTCCCATTAGGAAAGATGGATGTGCCAAAACCTGGAGTGATAGCTCTCAGTAAGCGGGAGGGTCAGAGCTACGGCTTCTTCCTGAGGATCGAACAAGGAGAGGAAGGTCATCTGATCCGCGCCTTGGAGATGGGTAGCCCTGCCGAGCTGGCGGGACTCAAAGATGGAGACCGCATCATCCGAGTCAACGGAAGATTCGTGGACAACCTGGAACACGGCCAGGTTGGAGAACCCGACACGATGAACTAGATCACGTCCGCGTTAAAGTCTAACCGGCTTCTTTACGGATCGTGACGCGTGTTAATGACAGGTCAAAAGGTCGGCCGTCATCGAACGGTTCGTCCAAGGGTTTAGACGTGTACGTTTGCTTTGTGCGCCTGCCACAGGTTGCGGATCTGGTGAGGAAGAGCGGCATGACTGTCACGTTCCATGTTCTGGGGGAGAAAGCGTACAAACAGGCCAAAGTCCGTGGGATAAACCTGGCAGACCCACAGTCCCACCCCACTCTGGCCCAACCCGCCACGAACGGAGTGGCTGCCCCGGAACCGAGGCTCAAACTCTGCTATCTGCAGAAGTCCACCACCACTGGGTTTGGCTTCTCTGTCAAATCCATGAAGGGTGAGATTACGCCTTTTACGTTTTGAAACGGGCCCGTGGACATACAATTGAACGAGAAGAAGGTGAAACTCCTCTCGGTGTTCCCAGGTGAAGCAGGCTTGTTCATGGTGGATGTGCTCGCGGGAGGAGTTGCTGACAAGGCAGGGGTTAAGGTGGATGATCGCCTGGTGGAGATCAACGGAGAAAACGTGGAAGGTGCTACACACGACCAAATTGTGGCAAAAGTAAGCAACACTGTAAAACCCGAAACACTTACCTGTTGTTTGAGTTTGGGTTCAAGGTTTCAAGGTTTCTTTTAGAAAAAGGATAATGCGGGCCTTATATCTGTTTTCCCAGGTCAAAGCTGCTGGAACAAGTGTGATGTTCTTATTGGTTGATGGAGACACAGATAAATATTACAGGAACAAACACATCACACTGGGGGCAGGACTAGCCACGGTGAAGCACCTCCCCTACACACCCCGCAGTGTGGAGATGACCAAGGAGCATGATGGTTATGGCTATTTCCTCATGGAGGACCCTGCAATGCCAGGTATACTGCAGTTGCTCACAGGGAGCCATGAGCAAGGCCTCAACACGGCCCATGACTAGCACCTTCTCAGGCGCATAGCTTTCGCACACACACAGGAGCTCCTTCACAGAAGAAAACTCTTGCATAGAAGTGGATTTTTTTTTTTTCATCTTGGACAGCACAAGTAAGAAGATGAGAGTAGCAACCAAAATCGCAATTTCAGCATTTACCTGCAGTCCTAAAGCGACCTCCCTCATTCATCATGACCACAGTAACATCACATCTCACACGCTCACCTCCCACTCTGTCAGAAAGCTTTATTTAGTACGAAATGCCTTCCAGGTTTACGCTGTGCATAACCCGTCTGTTTCCACTCTCAGTTCAGCTATGGAAATGCTATGGAAACTCCCGCAACAAAGCTATTCCTGATTGAACCTATGCCTGCGACATTGTCACGCCCGTCGGCTGTTACTGGAATAACGTCCAGGAAAAACATTGCGTTTAACTGGAAATGAACTTAAATCCAATCTAACTTTTCCAAAGGAAAATTGACTGTACATTTAAGTGACCGTTGCCCTGCATGGTGCTGTCGTCACTATATTGGAAAAATAGATAATCAGTCCCTGTGGATTGATTTACAAATGCATATTTAACCACACTTAAAAACTGGCAGTAAAAACACCACGGCTACAGAGAAACTGATGTTACCGATGCTCCTGACAGCTATCCGGTTGAACAATTTGTGTGAACGTCACTAAGACTCATCAGTATTTCTAATGCAATATTCTCTCATTAACAAATTACCCAGTTGTGTGTTCTAAAACACCACCCTTATTTAAATTAAACTACACAAGAAAAAACACAAAACATCTATACATGATATCAGCCAGAGGACGGGCCCCCGATTGAGTCTTGGTTCTTCTCGAGGTTTCTTCCTCGTGCTCTAGGGAGTTTTTCCTCACCACTGTCGTCCTTGGCTTGTTCACTGGGGGCTTGGACGTGAACATTTGTAAAGCTGCTTTGTGACAACTGTTGTAAAAACATGAAAATATGAATAAATTTGACTTTGACTTAAATCCCAGTATACTTCTGGCCTGTAGGTCATTTCATTGGACAAATCGACCGTGGGAGTCCTGCAGAGAGAGCAGGACTGTGGGAGAAGGACCGACTGGTGGCCGTGGATGGCGAGGAGGTGGACCACTGCACGCACGAACAGGTGGTGGACAAAATACACCAATGTGGAAACAGATGCTGCCTCCTGGTGGTGGACGCCAAAACAGACAAAATGTACAAGATGGTGAGTTGGGTTTGAAACGTAGGACAGAACCGTCCGAGCGGAAATGGCGCAAGTCACGGCTGGGCGTCCTTTCTTAGGGAGGTGCCTCTCCTCTTCTTTACTGGGAGGAAATGAGGGATTCCCTTCCTAAGACGAACCACGCCGAGCCTGCGACCAGCCCTGTCCCTGCCGCACCTGGCCACGCAGAGGAAGACTACAAACCCAAACTGTGCCGCCTGGAGAAGACTGAAGCTGGATACGGCTTCCACCTCAATAGCATCCAGGGAGTCCAGGGACAATACATCAAACAGGTGGGGAAAAAACCGGAGCAGGTCCGCAAAACTAGTTTTAGTCACTGGTCACTTTCCCATCACACTTGACCCCCAGGGTAAAGAGAAGAAGCAGGAAAAATCTGTATTACATAAGCCTCAAGGGCGATTGAATGGAATTCCCATTCTATATGACATAAAACCTTTCCGGGATTTAAAAAAAGAAAAGTTTGGATTTGAGGTTCGGAATTGAAAGGATTTATTCGGAATAGATCGGACACTTTTATGGAAAGACCACCCCAACACGTCCACATACGTGAAGGCTTGTAAGCAGCCAACACACACACACACACACACACACACACACACACACACACACACACACACACACACACACACACACACACACACACACACACACACACACACACACACACACACACACAGCAGGTTGGGCAAGCTGTAAACATTCGCTGCTCCACTGTGTCATGTCAGGTGGTGAAAGGCGGAGCGGCAGAGCGAGCCGGCTTGGCAGACGACGACATCGTGGTGGAAGTCAACGGCGTGAACGTGGAGACGTGCACGCACCAGGAGGCGGTGAGGATGATCCGCGCCAGCGACAACACGCTCGAGCTCCTGGTGGCCGAGAAGGCGGCGTATGACTACCTGAAGTCCAAAGGTGTCGCCATCACCCCACGGCTGCTGGATGCGGCCCGGACGCCCAACGTGCTGGAGACCACCGTCACACGAGAGGAACCGCAACCTCAGAGATCGCCCACACCCCCACTTCAACCTCGCTCAAGGGTTAGTAATGTTTAACCCCAACCGCATTACATATGTCCAAAGCTACATTAAAGTTGCAGTGACTTCTGACAACAATCTTCTGTCGTTTTAGACATCGTCGTCTTCATCTTCGGAAAAGAGTGTCGACGAGAAGCTTTGAGAGAGCTCGCCTCTCCTTGTGCCGGATCTCAGATGTAGTTTTACCTTATTGATTTTTGCATGATCAGGGTAAAATGCCTTTACTTTAAGCAATAAATGTTTCCCGTGCTGAAAGGTTTGACCAGAGCACAGCAGGCTTGCCAAAAATGAAAATGAAAAAGTACCAGGACTAATTAAAAAGTTATTTATTCAAGTCTCTGTAGGCCTCTCCCTCGTGGAGAGCGATATCACTCATACGTTCACACCAGACGTTGAACATCTTAAACAAAACGCACACATCTAGACAGCGTCCCTGGCGTCTCCCCATCCCTTGCGATGATGACAGCAGCCTGGTGTGATGAAGAGCTGCGTTATGAATTTGTAAACTACACCGATACCCTTCGTAGGCACCCTTATGCTTTTTGCACAGTAATGCTCTTGGTAATTAGTTATACTATCTTCCCTTTTATAGTTAACATTTTTTTTCCAATTCAGCTGACATTCAGATTTCAGTGTCAAACCCCAGCTGGCTAACACAGGCGCAGACTCTGGTCCGGAGGACCTGAGCGTTCACTCAGATTAAAAAGGCCAATAAACTGAGTACGAAACCAAGCTGCCTGCTCAGTCTTTGACTTTCTGCATTCTGGAGTCGCTGCGTTCATCTGACCTTCCACGCGAGCGTCAGCGGGTTTGGTGTCGGCCCGAATGTTTCTTATTTTACGAATTCAAAAACGGCACTGATGTAAAGGTTGTTGTAAAACACAATACTAACAGTAAAGCGGCGTCCTACTGAGTCCTGAAGTGGTCCAGTGTAGAACAAAAAACCCAAATCATTCATTCCCAAACACAAATAAAAAGTCCCATAGAAATTAAGGTTTTGAAAGGCGGCCGAGCGGGGACGCAGTGGCCGACCTCACTGGGACGGGGCCAGCGTTCCCGGGATCATGGCGTCATATGCTTCTCAGGAGCCTGCTTGTGTGCCAGGTAGAGGAAGAGGATGCTGGAGAGGGCGCTGACGAGGAAGATCACGTCGAACCAGCGATGGTAGAAGTTGAACTGCAGCTCGCCCAGGACCTCAGTAACGATGGTGCGGTACTCCAGCGGCATGCTCATTCGTATGAGGAGAACGGACGAGACGAAGTACATGCCCTGTGGAGACACACAGGACGGCGGGATGGCCGCTCCTTAACACGTCACGCGACAAAATGTTGGTTTTCACGGCTTTCGGCGGGTCTGTTACCATGATCTGGGCCAGCACCAGAACGATGACGTTGGAGGACTTGCTACTGGAGATGGCGTAGAAGAACTGGAGAAGAGAGACATGATTCAGACCCCGCAAGAACCACGCGCTCTTCGGATTTGGCCTTAAACTCTACGCTCGTGTCGAAGTGTGGACAAGCAGACCCTACGCCACAGGCTAGGAGGCGTTGAGAAGGCACTACCCTCACACCCAGTTAAAACAAACAACTCTGAATTTCCAAAAGGAGAATAAGATAAGAGGCAGTTTACCTTAGTGAGCGTAATTAAAAGGCCTCTAATGGAAGTGACAATAATGATTCCCACCAGGATGAAGGATATGTGCTGAGACCAGAACTTTACCTGCAGAGAAGAGAGGTTTGAGTAAACACCTGCCCGAGGGCCGGAGCAGCACGGCTGAGCTCTGCACAGCCAGCGACACCCACACGCCCATTCTGCCCTTTCTGGGTTCCAGGTGTTATCGGATCAATCATTGGCTCTTTGTGGAGACCTTTAACCTTGCGGAGGGGCACCAAGTTGAGGGTGGCTTAAGATACTAATGCATAACCAGAGACAGGCCAAGACCACACAGACCATCAATGTCGACAACTCGCAAACGTACGTACACACACACACACACACACACACACACACACACACACACACACACACACACACACACACACACACACGTGAGAGAGAGAGAGAGACTTGGGGTAGGGGCTCACATCAAACTGAATTCCCAGGTAGTTGACGGTGATCTCTATCCCCCTGGTCACAGGATCAGTCTTCCCCACTCGGTCAAACACTATGTTGATTGTGGCCTAAGAACACGAACACGGCCGATTACCGATCGCTCACTCCTGGTCTTCACCGTGTGGAATATTTAGTAACATACACCGTAATATCAGCACACCACTGAGCTAAATAGAGTCAAAATGTTCCCTCAGTAGGTTTAGTCACTTATCCCTTTAACCACATTATCTTTGCTTTCTTTTAACAGTGGTTTGCCAGTTAGCATTTTTCTCCATTTTTTAAATTTTGACTGCACAAAATAAATGCTTACCATGAATATCTTCCACACACAATAAATGGAGAAGAAGTATCCCAAAACGTTGAAGTATTTCCCCTGAAAAGTCTTTGAGTACTCTATCCGCTCCTGACGAGAGCACCAAACATTTTTAAAATGTATGACAATCATACAAATAATTAAACACATGACCATTGAAATTCATGAAATCTTCTGTCTAATTACTGATAATGTCAATGGTTGACAGTACAGGTGCTTGCGTAAAACCTAGCTCGCTTTTTGTGTGCATGCGTGCGTGTAAACGTGCAGTGAAACTGCATGAAGTAAAGGCTGCACCTTGGTAGCCTGCAGGTCCACGGTCTCCAGGAAGAGCTGCCGGCTCAGCTCCTCCAGTGCATCCACTTCCTGCTGGATCAGGGACAGGTCTGCAGTTCCACCATCAAGGAGCATCACGTCGGATTTTTGGGGTTTTAACCCCCCAACTTAATCGATGTGAATGTGAACTGCCATGGAACCTGAACACTAAACTAACTACAATAGATTAAACCACTTAAAAAGTTAACTAATTTAAAAAACAAAAATAACATCACTGATAAACAAGCAAATTCTCACCCCTCAGCAAATCAGGAAGACACATACAATACAGAAATTATTCATGCGCATCATATAGGAGGAACCTTAAAAGTGATGGCGCTTAAAACGCCTTTGCTTTACCGCAGCTACGCCGTATCCATAACACAAACCACAGGTCAGTCAGCGGATGTCAGTAAAGCAACGCAGTCTGTTAAGGTGTGTGTGTATTTCACCTAGCAAACATAACTAAGGTCAGGAGCACGCGTGGACATGAAGGATACTCTCGCTGGCTGAAGGGGAGGAGGTGACACTCTTTATAATGCCCCAGAATCCCGTCTGCTTGCTCTGGTCCTCGCCACGCTGATACATCTGTCTCCTGGTCATGGCAATCCTACACAGGACACAGCATTGGGTCAGAGTGGCAGCTAGTTAACGCAGCCTTGCTTCAAAGCAGCAGCATCAGTTCGAAAAACAGCTCACGCTTCGGTCAAAGGCTGAGGTGCCACGCTGGTACTCCGAAGCAAAACAGCTCAAAACGGGACATGGCCCATTGTGTTTGACGGTTCGGTGTGCAAGGGAGTGTGAGGGGGCTTCTCTCTCTCTCTCTCTCTCTCTCTCTCTCTCTCTCACCTCTTCTTCTTACTGACGATCATGTCCATGGTCTGCTGCAGCCTCCTCTCCAGGGCCAGGATGTCACTGTCCGTCACGTTCCTTTTTGCACACGGATTTCCACATTACTAACCAGCGGCAGGCGGACGCGGAGAAACGCAAACCGCTCTGGCGTCTCCAATGATGTTTTGCACGTGCGCGCCTACCTCAGGAAATACGACATGTACGTGTAAGGGCAGTTGACAGCACCAAAACCAGACAGCAGAGCCATCAGCGTGACCCCGATGACCCCCACGCGGCTGATGAGTTGCTCTATGGAGAGGATGCCTGAAAGCCCAAGAGGCTGGTTAGAGCACAACGTTTAAAAGCACGTGCTTCAAACCGCTGCCCGCGAGGCCGCCTCAGAGGGGAAACGTTACCGTGCTTTGGGCTCAGTATGGGGAAGGGATCTCCCAGCTTCCAGAAGAAATACATGAAGGTGAACCAAACCACGCACGCAAACAGCAGCCTCTGTCTCTGCACTTTAAAACGCGACAAGATGAAGATCGTCGTTAAAGGAGCAGTAGCAGGAGGGGAAAAGCAACCTCATCGAGACCAATAAAATCACATGCAGTGAAATCACGTAAGAGGGATAAGATAACGTACAGAACTGAGGAGCCACTTACACAAGCGTATATTACTGACAACAAAGTAGCCGATGTAGAAGGGTACCACGAAGATCAGGACCAGTAGTATGACGTACAAGTTCAGTTTCCAGTGAAAGTATCTAGATCTGGAGCAGAAGATGAAGCAGTAAATAATCGCAGAAATGCGCGAGCCTTCCCCACACGGACGGGTCACTTACGCAGTGCTCAGTGTGCCGAGGATCTCGAAGATAATGAGCTCGAACATGGTGCAGGAGAACGCGAACGTGATGGAGAAAACCACCTGCACCACATATTGACGCACCTGGAGAAGACAGTACCCACGTCAGGTTTCAACACAGACATCTCAGTACTTCACTGCAGTAATGGCCCTGTAGCAGATCGCTACCGACATAGAGAAATTTGCATACATGGGGAATATGTAGACGAGGTAGTATTTACATTTATGGCATTTAGCTGACACTTTTATCCAAAGCGACTTACAAATATGACTGAGTACAACTTGAGTAATTGAGGGTTAAGGGCCTTGTTCAGGGGCCCAACAGTGGCAAGCTGGTGGTGAGGCTCAAACCAGCAACCTTCCGATTACAAGTCAAGCACCTTCACGAGTGAGCCACTACTGCCCCGTCTAACAGGAAAATGATCAACGAACAAGCAAGACGTCAACGTGGATGACAGCGTCTGTTTACTTTTCCGCCTGCTTGTTTATCTGCACTAGCATTTCTCTTCATGCGTAATTTGGTATTGATGAAACTTGTTTTTGAATTCTCACAAGCGCTCTCAGTCCTGAGGACCCAGACTCGCTTCTTTTGTGTATTTAAAAGAAAAACTAGTTGCAGAAAAAACAACAAAGGAAAGGAAAACATATGCAGAAATCTTTCAGTTCAGGATCAAGTACTGGGTGACGAGCTAAATTACAAAGTATTGCTGTGTCAAAGTTATAAAGGGCTGTTAAACAAATTACCTCATAGTCTTTAAACAGCTGACGCATAAAGAAAAGCCAACCAAAGCCAAAAAACAGCACCTGGAAGACAGGAGAGTTCACCAGGTAGGTTAGTTAACTGGAACCAGTGCAGGGTACGAGGCACAGGCCAACAGATAAACTTGTTCCCAATAACCCGAACCTGAAATCAATCAATAACATTTCTACATGTCCTGTTAGCTGTGTGTTACCTGTTTACATGTGTGTTTTATATTGTGTGTGTGTGTGTGTCATCTGTCTAAACGTCCTGTTAGCTGTGTGTTACCTGTTTACATGTGTGTTTTATAGTGTGTGTGTGTGTGTGTCATCTGTCTAAACGTCCTGTTAGCGGTGTGTTATCTGTCTA
>NC_137505.1:6500000-6637500 GCF_041902795.1 Electrophorus electricus | reverse complement strand
TGATGTGAGGGTTAATTGAAGCTGTTGACCCATGTGTGTGTGACAGTATGCAATGTGGCATTATCATATGATTAGAATATTGGGTAAGTACATGATTTGGCAGGCATACAGGTATTCTTAAGAAGGTTTTAGTTTTCATCTCTGACAATAGACTACTAGCTTCTCCTCGACAAACTCCTTAAGTTGTATCATTAGTACACAGTGAATGACTATATTAGGGTCACTAATAATACCCCACATATAGCTAGCAAGCACCTGTTATTACGAAGTTGCCTGCCATTATCAGAACAAACGCCGCAGGGGCCGGAGGATACTCAAGCTCAGAGTGTTTATTAACGACAGCCACAAATGAAAAGAAGCACAGAGAGAAGCATGAAAGCGTGTCTTGGGAACCATACTGGGTGTTAATAAAACCTGAGCAGACAATGGCGAGATAATGGCGTGATGTAGAGGCCAAGCACAGAGGGGACAGGAAACAGTGCTCAAATGCACCACCTGATGATGATGGGCCATCTTACCTCGGCTTCCTGCCTTCTTTTGGCCACATCAAGGTGGCATCAAATCAGGTGACCAGAGCATCAGGTGACCTTCTCAGTGGAGAAACTGGGAACTGTCCAGTCTCTACAGAAGCAGTGTCGGTACCGACCAAGTTTCTCGTCAGGCCTGTCCACTGCTGGACTCTTGGTGGTGATTGGTTGGTCTCACATTGAGGCTCAGTGAATGCTGTCATGTCCTTCTGGGGACAGGGGTACCAGGAACAAATGTTCTAGGGTCCTTCTTTAATGTCTTTCACCTCCTTTCTTGGACAATTAGCGCCATCAGTGTTGGGTCAGTTATTTAGCTTTGTGTTTTTGCATGCCTATGAATTACATTCTAGCTATCAATCATTTCGGGTATTTTGTTATTTGACATATTTGCATTAAACATGACTGTTAACCCTACAAGAAAGTCTATGAGTAAATATGCGAGACTTTGATAGAGTCCCTTTGCTCATCTTGGAGCCTCGGCCAGACATAACATCCTTGGGCGGTGTGAAACAGAGGAACATTTAGTGAAAGTGTTTCCACCATCTGGCTATTACTATCGAAGCCTTGAACAGGGTTCAGACGGCTGAGATTAAAGAAAAAAACATTTACATTTATCTGACTCTATTATCCAAAGTATCTTCCAATGATTGAACACAATTGGAACTGTTGAGGGTTAAGAGCCTTGAACAGGGGCTGAACAGTGGCAACCTGGCGGTGGTGGGGACCAAAAGGAACCTTCTAAGAACTAGTCAAGTATCTTAACTGCTGAGCTACCACTGGCTACTGAGCAACCGTTACTGAGCAACCGGGGGTGGTATTGGCTTCAGAGACTGGGAGGTCAGCCCACAGAGCCGAGGAGCCGCGTCTCCAGTATGCCAGCAGCAAGCCGACCTGGTGTCTTGGATCGGGTGCACACCAACCATGAGGTCGTGTAATTGGCTTGAAGGGTAGGCCACCAGTAGTGGCTAGCTACAAGCTGTTATGTCCAAAGTCTTTCCATGGACCACCTTCCGATGCATCCTAGCTACATTCACCATGTTCTCTCCGTCATATCAACCAGTGCTCTCCCTCTGCTATCAATGGTCCCAACATTCCAAGTCCTGAATCTCACCTCCACCCTTCAGCTCTTCCTCCTCTCTGTCTGCCTCTGGACATGCCTCTAACTCCACCCCCCTTATTTTCCATCATCCTACAGTGGCATAGTTTCCACAGCCGTGCCGGCGGCAGTCATTCATACCCCGTGGCTTTAAAGGCCAGACTCAACCCTCTCCATTTATCCAGGATTGGGACCAGCGGTGAGAATGCGCTGGCAATCGTGTGCGAGCAGAGGTTTCTTTATTCCTTGATCATATGATCAGAGAGAAGCATCACAGCAGCTTTTATCTGCAGCAGTTCTCCAAAACATGCACCCCTCATGCGTCCCTTTATAACCTCACACTAGTCACTGCTGCCCTCAGCTGAACTCAGCTGGGCCTGTGTGTTCCAGTTTCAGTAGTTAACTAATGGGCATAACTAATGTTTTGACATGGGAATGTTTTTATTTTCATGGCAGAACAATAAGCAAACCATGCTTTCACGTTAGCGGTGGTGTTGATTCGGTGGGAATGTAGGTTTACAGAATGAAGACATGTGACAGGCGATGAGTCCGAGACAAACAAGACAAGCTCACGAAAATATGTTGAACCTCTTGTGTTCACAGAATGAGGTGGGAGATGAGGAGAGACCAGTGGGTACTTTATGTTTGAAAATTCTGTCAGTTTAAGATTAAGAACAAATTAAGAAGACCTTTAGAGAAATTACACCTCAAATCATTAAGACACACGAATTATGACTGTCAGGAGTGGCTGCCATCCTGGCATCCCTGTTGTCCTGGTTTCCCTGCACTTCCGGGTATGCGCTCCTTAGTTTAGTTTTCGCCGCCCCTCGTCTGTTCCTTTATTCCAGCCCGTGTTTTGGTTCTCCCTGTTCCCATGTTTACCTGAGTCTGTTCTGTGGCTAATTGTCTTGGTTGGTTAAGGCCTGTGTTTTGGCTTCTAGGTTGTTGGTTATTTTTGGGAAGTCACGCTCATTCTGTCCTGTTTCAGTTTTGTTTGCTGGGCTTCCTGTTTGTCTAGTTCATGAGTTGTTCTACCTCGTCATCTTCCCCTTGGCCCTGTTTATATTGCCCTTTGTGATTGTGTCCGCCTTGTTAATAAACCGCCCCCTGCACATGCATTCTGCCTCTCGCCTGATCCTAAGGGAAATTGTTACAATAACAGAGATTACATTTCATTGCTATTGTTCTAGTAAAATGATTAGAAACGGTATTTCATTTTTCTTTATTTTTGTAAAAGCACATAGACCTGGTCTTCTGTCAGGACAAGCACAGCAGGACTCATAGGATACTCGTGGTCAGAGTTTAGCAGCAAAAACTCCAAAACAAAGAGATTACCATGAAGATCACTGAGCACAAGCAAAACCGTAAACGATGGCATGACTCCCAAGCGAGCGAACAGAGAGCTGTACTTTAAACCTCCACCTGATGATGATGGTGATGATGATGATGATGATGATGATGATGATGAGAAACTAACTATGCGTGTGGAGCGGACTGGGTCAGTCGCACTGGCCACTCAATTCTCCTCTTCTATATTAGCTGGGGCCAGGTGCTATCCTAGAAAGGTACTTCTGCACGGTATGATAAAAACAATTTTCATTTTGAGATTAATTATTATAAGTACAACCATAATGAAAAAAAACATGCATCTCATAAGTTAGGTGAGAAGGCAATTTTACAAAATGGTACACAAAATGGATAAGACTGAATGCCTTCAGGGTCAACGTGTTGTTCAGGCTGAAATTCTTTAATGCTCGTCATAGCAATAAAACACTCCGGTAACATTGCTGTCAGCTCAGGCCAGTCTATCAATTCTTGTCTGACCTCTCATAACAAGATAATTCCTCCTGTACAGCCATCACTCACTGAGGAAAGTTGTCATGGCCGTTTGTCCAATTCCGTTTTATTTCATTCTAGAGACAGACTTTCTGAAACACTCGAAACAGCCTGTTCGATACCAGTAACCATGCTAGGCTCAACGTCATTTCCCCGTAAAATCATGGTAACACGTACTGCTTATTGGTCTTATTGATTTCATCTTAAACAGCACTCACTGTAAAATGGTAAAAGAATGAAGACTATATAATTTAGTTTCCCTATATTCTCTGTATCAGTGACTTTACTTTGAAAACCGTTAGTATCGCGGTGTGGGAGCTGGTAGTGAGAATGAGCACTGCGTCATTGAAACCCAATACATCACTCAGCCTTCATATGCACCATTTTGCAAAATAAATAAATGCAACATCGTCGCCCTAGTCAACGTAACTGCGCTAGGATGCACAATCGCTGCACGGGTGATCTGGTGACAGTCAGAGTCTCAAAGCTTGAAAGAGTGCAGCGCACTGCGCAAAGTCAGAACAACAGCCAAGGCCTCCAAGGGGCACCAGCAGGATCTCAGCATGGTCACTCTTGTGCACTCTTTCACAGCGTGGCCCAAGGCATATGCAGTGACACGTCGTGGAAACGTTTCTCAAAAAACAGAAAAGGGATGGGAAAAAAAACATTTTGAAGAATATACACAAAAAGAGATTTTAGCTACAACCTTCTCTGGAATAAAAACACGTAAAGGAGGTATGTGTGTGTGTGTGTTTTTTTCAAATGCATCGGACCCCACCAACATCACTCCAGTTTCACAAACATGTGCTTTAACACATTACATATATTAATGTGCATTTCACTTTTGTGACAACTGTCAGATTACATACCTTCATTCCCAGTTATCTGGTGCCAATTATTATGGTTTCAGTCTCATCCTGTGTAAACAGAACAATGTGCTGTTTGTTTTATAACATTATTAAATGCAGTGCTGGTCAGCAAAATTAAACATGTGGGGTGACTGGAGGTATGCCATTAAAGTGACAAATAATTATTTTGTATTATAATACACTAGAACTTTCATTTATGGGACATGTAAAAAGTTTTTTCTTTCATGTGCTCTTTACCTGTTCGTGTTCACTACTACCTTGTCATTAGTGGTGATGCTGTCTGAAAATCTAGAGCTTCTAGCACCCACAGGTGTCGGTGAGCCTCTCCGTGTGTCTTTGTAAAGAGAGAAGCTATGTGCTGCTGAAGGACACGACATGTTTGCTTAGAACTGAGGAAATGGTTTTTTTCTCCCCTGAGGTCTGCAGTTTGGTGATAGTTGAACTAGAAGGTAGTGCAGTTCTGCAACATTAGCCCGAGAACATCGATTATGCTGTCATTTTGAAGAGTGCCACACAGGCGAGGCTCAAGTGAGCAGGTGCTCTGCTTTGTGGGAAAAAGCCGTGCTGTGTTGTGTGTGCGCAGTTCAGCTGCTTCACCTTCAGAAGCGGCCGTGCAGAATGTGAAGTGGCTCCTTCGACCGTTTACTGTTTTCTTAAGTAAAGTTGCACCAGCAGCCCTTGAACAGACAGCCTAGAGAAGAGGATATGTTGCAGATCACTTAGTCATTTTCATGTTTAACAGACCAAATGGGTAGTGCTTTAATATCTGTGTGTGTGTGTGTGTGTGTGTGTGTGTGTGTGTGTGTGTGTGTGTGTGTGTGTGTGTGTGTGTGTGTGTGTGCGTCTCTGTCTGCTGGAGCTGTGTGTTGTATTAATAAGGTGGAACTCCCACTGCAGTGAGAACACATGAACCAAAGAACACATCTAACCCAGTCAGAGCATTCCCATCATACACCTGTCCGCGGTGTAGTCTCACACTGCATCCTGTGGAACAGCACTGAACCCAGACGCCAAGACATGGCTTATGTTACCTCACCTTCTGTGAGTCATTGCTTTATTTAGGTGAATCTGCGGTGTAGTAAACATTCCGTCTTTAGTTTTCGCTGTTATGAATATCACACTTTCTGTTGTGCAGACGAAAGGGACCCACGAGACTTTCCGCTTTGTGCTGTCATGATTGCAGCCCCCACAATGTTATATAACATCTAAAAGGTGTAAATTGTCAAAGTTGTTTGGGACACTCCGAATACGTTGTAAGAGGACAGCGGGAGTTTTCTAGTTTAGAAAAAGGAACAGGCTTCTGTGAACTGTTGGGGTGGGGGGGCTTTGCGTGCATCCGTGCGTGTGGTGCTGCGCTGGGATTCCAGAAGGTACTGGGTGAGTGTGAGAAATGAATTCTCTTTGATGTCCTTCTACCTAATACTGCCATGTGACGGTGCAGAGAGATACAGCTTTCCACTGCAGCTCAGACCAGCGTCCAGCAAGGCCTTTTATTTTACAGAGCAACCCGCAAATATATCACTATACCACCTACATGAAAGGCCACAGAATTCAATGAAACTACTCCCTGGTGTTCAAAAACGGTCCAGATATTTCAAGCTTTTATTGTTTTAGTTTTAGTGCTGCAAAAGGAAGGATGAGGACAGAAAGAAATCTGTGGATGTGATTTTGGAGTTAAACGCTGGGGTTCACCTACACACAGGTGGGAGGGTTCCACTCTGTAGCCATGGCGCAATGTCAGATGCATCCTGCTTTGTTTGAGCTTATAAGGCCTGTGACCTTTCATGAAAACTTTCCTTTATGTCAGGTTTTGTCAGGGGCCATCTGCACTCAAGATTTGTTTGCAGTCGCTCGTGTGTGTGTGTGTGTGTGTGAGAGAGAGAGAGAGAGAGTGAGAGAGAGAGAGAGAGAGAGAGAGAGAGAGAGAGAGAGAGAGAGAGAGTGAGAGAGAGAGAGAGAGAGAGACAGAGAGAGAGAGAGAGAGAGAGAGAGAGAGAGAGAGAGAGAGAGAGAGCTAGACTGAATTTGTGTAGGTATGTCTATGGGTTTGTGTATGTATGGGAGGAAACAACTGTCACAAACAATCTCTGTGAGACTCCTTCTCTGTGAAAGCTAAATCAAGACCCTCATACCAAACAATCTCTGTCAGACTCCTTCTCTGTGAAAGCTAAATCAAGACCCTCATACCAAACAATCTCTGTGAGACTCCTTCTCTGTGAAAGCTAAATCAAGACCCTCATACCAAACAATCCCTGTGAGACTCCTTCTCTGTGAAAGCTAAATCAAGACCCTCATACCAAACAATCTCTGTCAGACTCCTTCTCTGTGAAAGCTAAATCAAGACCCTCATACCAAACAATCTCTGTGAGACTCCTTCTCTGTGAAAGCTAAATCAAGACCCTCATACCAAACAGTCTCTGTCAGACTCCTTCTCTGTGTAAGATGAATCAAGACTCTTCTACCAAATGGCATCTTCTCAGAGGCACATTCATACATAATGTCAAATGAAGATCTTTACATCTCATGTTGTTAACACAGCAGCCATGTTTAGCATTGCTCTAGCATTTTGTTTATTTTCATACCACAAGGGCTTTAGAATTTAAACCAAAGAAAACAGACCGTCAGGCCATGCTGTGTGACTATATGGCCCAAAGCCACCTGCAAGTCTTCACTTATCAAGAGGCAATAATACTTGTAATTTAAGACATTTGATTGAATGACCACTAATGCCCACTGCTTCTAAGCCTGTTGAAATAACCAGCCAAAATGTAGTGGGATTAGCACGGCTGAAATAACATTTGTGGTCTATTTAAGGCAGGAATGCTAGACACTCAGATATTTAATTTAGGTGTAATGGATTTTAGAAATGCTCCTCTGGGTCTTTTTGGACCTCCTTAAATTGACCTCTTTACAAAAATTGACCTCTTTATGGCTTAGTGGGCTAATAACGTAGAAGGTAGGCCTTCGGTTAGAGAGACAGAGAGACAGACAGAGAGAGAGAACCACCGTACAATTAGAGAAACACAGATACGTTCACAATTATTTAACCGTTTGTAATCTAATGTCCTTTTCTTATTTACTCTTAATGTTTAAGTCATTGCATTATATTTTTGTTCAACAATTTTTAATTTTTTTAATCATTATCATAATTTAACATTTTTTAAAATTCCTTTGTATATACTGTGTTGCTTTGGCAATCAGAGGCCAGCACTGCAAGTTTAGATATCTATCAGCCAATCAGAGGCCAGCACTGCAAGTTTAGATATCTATCAGCCAATCAGAGGTCTGTATTGCAAGTTTAGATATCTGTCAGCCAATCAGAGGCCAGCACTGCCAGTATTGAGCTCTGTCAGCCTCTTCAAAAGATAAGGAAGCTTTCCTTCCCCTGAGAGACCATGTGGAGAACATTTGCGACCTTGAGAAAGCTGAAAGGTTTTACACATTTCAATTTTGAACACATTCTCATTTGGAATTCCAGGGTTTAACAGTAGTGCCACATTAACACCTTCAGTGTACATTGGAGACCAGTCTAACTAACAATGAGTCGAGCTGTGCACACTTTAGTTACATTCTTCATTAAATCAGTGGAAAATTACTGGGAAACCAGGTCAAGTGATCCTGGTATGAAGGAAAGAGCAACAGTGTGCAGACAGTGGTGTATTCTGTGGGCTGTAATTTGATTGGTGTTTGCCAGCAGGAGCTATGACTATTCAGCTTGTTATTGGCTAGTGGATTTGTGACTGTACCTGCTACACCTCTGTCCAGCATGAGACCAGTCACATGCCAGGACTTTTAGTGACCACGGGAATGGCAGGGGCTGTCCTCATAACAGTGATTCTGTTTATGGATTTCTCAGCTTTCTGTCTATCTCTTGATTTGTCTCTGTCTCTGCCTATGTTTGTGGGTGGGTGTGTCTGCAATCCATCTCACCTGAACCGGAGTTGAATATTTTCACCAGTGCCAGATGCTGTAGTCTGGTTCTGGTATTGATCCAGTGACTGCATTCTGATTATTTCTCCATGCTAGGGCCATGAGGCAGCTCAATGCCATCTGTCCACACATAGATCTGTACAGTTCATGCGGAGAGTAGACAGACACAGCATCAAAGCAAAAGTTTACAAAAGAAAAAATTTGACCAGGAATCCAAACTCAAGGCGGTGATTCCTTCTTCAGCTCATCCATTTGAAACGTTTTAGTTCAAACTTTTGAATTTGATGACACCCCTACTGCAGGGACACCTGCGGCAGAAAGACTCGTTAAGTGTAACTGAATGTTACAAGGTGTCATTTTTCATTGCTTATTCATAGATTTACCTGTGAACGCAATTTATTTGCTATTTGAGCTGCAGTAATTTCAGTTGGATTTCTATTTATGATATTATTCTCTTGACAAAACAGGTTTGTTTTCATGGGGTGTTAGAGGTTTGGCACCTAACTAATGTCTCCTAATGCTTTCATAGAACTTTGCCTGTTTTTGTTCATAATGGCTGTAATACCAGCACAGTGAGACTAAACCAGATTATCTTAATTATTGGGAAGAGTGTATCACAAATGATTCTTTCTCAGACTCACGATGATGGTAATTTGTTTTACTCTTTTGGCAAAGTAACAGAAGGTTACAAAGAAAACATCAACCTTATAATCCCAAACCAGCAGGTGTCATGTTCATACAGTGACTAAATTCACAGATTCTCATACATGTATCACTTCCTCTTTGTTTTTTGTATCATTCTTCTGTTTTATAAGGCCTGTCACTTCTTCAGAAAAAACCCTTCCATGATTTTAAAAGCACAGTATTTTTACCCAAAGTTCTTGTGCCCAACGACTTTGATCAGTGGATCCGATGAGGCAACTTAACCCGGTCCGTGTCATCAGCTACCCGACAAACCTGCACGTGATGCCCACAGGTCATGTGATTCAGACTTCAGTGGTTTTACTAGTGGCACTAAAGGAATGGGTGAGAGAGAGAGAGAGAGAGAGAGAGAGCGAGAGAGAGAGAGAGAGAGAGAGAGAGGGTTTACAAGGCCAGTCCTGCTTCTTAGCAATGATATATTTACATTTCTATATAAATATTCTTCATTTAAAGACAACATACTACACTCTAACCTGATAGCCACTGTTACATTTCAGACACCTACAGAGAGCACCAGTGCAGGTTTAAGGGGCGGAGTCTGAACACACATGGATGGATTATCAGGAACGATGCCTAAACTCTGGAGGATTAGTAATCATCTGACTCCCCATGGGACATCTAATCAAGGAACAAAGGGATTTTGACTGAGAGAATGTCCTTGGGGTGGGGTAGGATTTGGCAAAATTGAGTTTGAGTTGATTATTCATTTTTTAATAAGAAAAGGAGTGAAGTTAGAAAGGAGTGCTGCACTATCTGGTCCATTTCAGATGCACTCAAGGTTCAAACAGTTTTTTGCGCTGATAGCAAAAATACTTTGCATGGCAGCATGCCAACAGTTCAAATTAGGACACAATTTACTGATGTTGTTCCAAGAGCTTATTGGCTCAAAAGAGGGTCAACAGAATATTGAGTATTCCGTTACTTTTAGAGGTGATGTACGTGAACGCATGCTCTCATTTTGAGCCTGACCGGGCATCCTCCTGCCCACCACTCCATGTATGAGGTGAGTGGAGGTTCCATAACACCAGACCTTTAGCCAGGACATGAGTCTGACTCACATACGATAAACCCCTTTAGCTGACTAGACAATAAACACAAAGAGGCAACGTTGCGGACAAACTGATCCTTGCAAATACCAGATGTGGATGCAGATGCATGATAATTACTCATTTAGTGCTTTGTCTCCGAAGAAGCGTTTCTGGGAATATTTTATTAAACTCTGGAAACTCCGGAAGCTTAAAATGAATGTACTTTGTGTATGTCAAAAACACGCGTAATTCAAGGTTCAATACCCACAGTAATTATCCATTATAGGTTTTCATAGTACCTTCCTTGTTAACTGCTTAACTCCCTCATTCTTTCTCTCTCTCTCTCTCCCCTCTATGACACACACACACACACACACACACACACTCACACGCACACACACACACACTCATACACGCACGCACACACACATACACGTACATGCTCGTTGTGGTGACCTCTTCTCTGGGCTGGGCTGATCTGAGGCTCTGATGAGACAGAATACTTCTACTGATTACAGGAAGGTAAAAATATCGGCAGCCTGCCTACTCCACTCAACATCTCGCGCACTTTCTGCTCTCTCAGTCTCACGCGGTGCATATTCATCAGTCTAGACGCGCACGCACACACACAATCCTTCTCCTCCACTGTCATCAATCTAAAGTGGCTCTCCCTTTGGTATTTTCACCCTCTCCAACAATCCGGCTGACCTTCAGATCGGGGGGTGGGGGGGCGGCTCTCATCTTCCTTCTTGCTCTGTCGTCCCTCTTCTGATTACATTTCCAAGCAGCTGAAAAATGCTGAATGGGAAGTGTATGGAAGTGTATGGATTTCTATGCGGGACTTCCATGTTAGCACAAGGAGAACGTGAACGGAGGAGTACCAGCGTGACGGATTTGTTTCTCCCAAAGCCTCTCTCTGAATCACTTGTGCAGCCAAGAGTAAATAGATAAATCAGGCTTGCTTTTTTTTTTTAAATGTGCAATACAGAAAGAAGCAATGATGTTTCGACCTTTTTATGGACGTGTATGCTTGAGGCAGAAATATAAGCTGCAAGAAATGCAAAGTGTGTTTGCGAAATGGTCTAGTGTTACGCGCAGATGACCTTGTGATCTGGGATTGTTGGAAAGGCTGCTCGTGGCGTGTTCTGTGAGCTCATTCTGCTCCGAGGGGATCCTTCTCCAATAACAGGGAAGTTATCCGAATCGCCACAGCCCTGTCGGACAGAGACCGCAGACCGGCCGTCATTAGGCTCGGATCGATAGCGCGGCCGGTATACGGAGCATATAGCACGTGTCGTAAAGATCTGCTCCACAAATATGCGCTCCACCCTACGGGGTCTCTTGGTGGCGGAGCAGGGGCGCATGTACTCCTGCAGGTAGCCGTGCACCCTGCTGGCTGGGGCAAGTAATGGTGGGGCAAGGGGTAAGGGCAGCTGGTGGGGGGTAGTGAGACTCTTGAGAAGTGTCGCGTTTCTCCTCCAAAGACATATTAGCCTTCCCTGCTCCTTGACAGTGACAGGAGAGAACCCCAAAGGAAGGAGACATATAGCAAGCACATACACACGCACACATACACACACACACATACACACACACACATCTTACACACACATACACACACACACACACACACACACTCACACTCACACACACACACACTCACACACACACATACACACACACACATCTTACACACACATACACACACACACACACTCACACACACACACACACACTCACACTCACACACACACACACTCACACACACACACACACACTCACACACTCACACACACACACACTCACACACACACACTCACACACACTCACACACACACACATACACACACACACACACACACACACACACACGTTTCCCTACTGCTTCTATAGTGCTAATCTGCTATAGGGATATGTTGGGAGGCATGAGTCATGAGAAAAATAAAATAAAAGACATGGAGTGTGAGCGTGTGAAGAGTGGGCCTAGTATTTCAGTGATTTACTATAAATCACTGGGAGACACTGTAAACCCCGGTAGCACTCGATATATGGCTTTCATTCTGAATGGACAGATGCCATTAGGCTCTCCATCAGTCAGCCTGACTCTCACTCCACTTTCCTCTGGTTGCAGGTCTGCAGATCCTGGCTTACGGATGGAGGAAAAACTCCCCGGTGGGAATTATGGTAGAGCCAAGACTGAAGCAGGAAGCCGTCCTCCATCGGGTAGCCCAGGTTGCTTTTAGTTCAGGTAGCATTGTCAGTGGAGATGTGGAGCCTGGTGTAGGGCAGGGGTGGTGTAGGGCTGGTGTATGGGTGGGGGTGAGAAACATAGCTGAGCCCTTCATTGTAAATGTTCATGAAGGAGGATAAACACCCTCTTAGCAGACTTCTCTGATACTGACTGCTTCCTGTCACTCTCAGTGACAGAGCTGATCTTTCGTACCCTCATTGTACTTCGTGGAGAGACAACCAGAGGAGACTGAGGGCAGCTCTCAGTCTGTGGCACACAAACACACAGGAGCCTGTGTAAGTCACAACCTTCACCGTGCAGCTGTGTCTCTTCTACTGTAGTCGTGTGACAGAAGAGGAGAGAGGAAAATGTAACTGAAGTTTCAGTTTAAACACACGCACACGCACACGCACACGTGCACAAACGCACGCAAAAACACACACACAGACACACACATACATACACATACATACACACGGGCATTCACACACTCACACACACACACACGCACGCACGCACGCACACACACACACAGACACACACACACATACACACACATACACACAGGCATTCACACACACACACACACACACACAGACACACACATACATACACATACATACACACGGGCATTCACACACTCACACACACACACACGCACGCACGCACGCACACACACACACAGACACACACACACATACACACACATACACACAGGCATTCACACACTCACACACACACACACGCACGCACGCACGCACACACACACACAGACACACACACACATACACACACATACACACACATACATACACATACATACACACGGGCATTCACACACACACACACGCACACACGCACGCACACACGCACACACACACACAGACACACACACACATACACACACATACACACAGGCATTCACACGCACACATGGTATGGCGATAGAAGCATGTGTTAGAGAGATTAGGGGAAGGGAAAATATTTATGAAGCAGGATTTCCTTGTTAGCTGAACAACTTCCTGATATTTTTCATATTAATTCATAGGAGTTCCTGTGAATCAGGTGACAAAGACAGACTACACTTTGCATTTACAGTTAAAACTATGAAACCTCAAAGGAGAAAATGTGTTTTGTCATGTTATTAATCACAGCAGCTCATTCTGTTTATTTAATAATAACTTAAATAATGATACAAAACAATAATAATAAGTTAGAGAATGTAGAATCATTTATCTAGTGTCATGCAGATGTGCCTTTCTCACATGTACTCACTCACACACGAACACGCACACACATGCTTGTCCAGCTGAGATAACATGGGTCAACATGATTTTTCCCATAGACTGAATGACCACAGGGGTCAGATGACAGTGTTTTCCTTAGACATGCCTCTCCAGCGTAAAGTCAATCAATATCTCACATTTTACAGCGAAACTGCATGTCTTTGTGCTCGCAATTTACATATAGTTTACATAAAATTTACATAACATTTTCAGTCTGACTGCAATATTTCAGAGTCAAACATTTATTGTGACTTCATTTGGTTTAGCTTAATCTTTGCAATGCTGTTATAACAGACACAGCGGTGTTGGGCCTTTATTTACCAGTTACTGAATATATGAATACATTAGAATAAAAGGCTAAGAAAGTGCAGGAGTATCACAGTTGCAAAGAATTAGCTTTTTTTTAATCAATTGCATTTGCAAATATGGAATAAAATTATTCATCTCTCTCACAGAAAACCACAGTTCTCCTACCAGTGAGTGCGACCCTGAGAACAGGAGGCATGACAACTGCACAGAAAGGTGGTCTCTGACAGAAGTTAAAAGCTGCTGTTATTTTTATAGCTTCCTGTGACGCAAGCAGATTTGAGATGCCAAATTATTATTTCAAAGCATTTCTCGTGGCGCAGATTGCAGAGCACATTTGTGCATGCATGTGATTTTTTTGTGAATATAGACTAGAAGGTTTGGAGGGGGGACTTTCTGATTACATTTAAGTCTGCATTTCACAATGTTTCAGATTCACATGTCTCCCTTTGCAACACTTGCTCACAAAACTCTCTGTACGCTATTGAAACAGTTGTGCTCTTGGCTGTGGGTGCGGTTTGCGGCACGGAGCAGTTCGGCTTTCTCTTCATAGCATTCCGTTTCTGCTGCCGCACGCTGTATGAGGACCGTTGCAAAACTTTGATCATCTACGGTGCCGCACTGTCATGATGCTGTAGACTGTGAACGTCCCTCGTTCTTCTGCTCGTCTGTGTCTCCGAGCCTCATAAGTGTCAGACGTCCAAGGAGGTGACTCCAAGACAGACTCAGTCTGATGCGTGTCCTGATTCCACTGTCCTGACGGTCATACAAAACCATGACACCCGAGAGAATATATTCCAAACAGCTTGACTGAAACCCACGTCAATGAGGAAACTGTATCACTATTATTACTATGTGTTATTTATTACAATTGTCTGTTGATTGACATACACAGGACGTTGTGAAATGCTCCTTGGTCAATGGTCTGACAGAATGGGGATGAAATAGTCTGATTTGTGAGTATTTGCACTTTAGTGTAATTCGTTCTATTAAATCTGTGCCTGCTTTCATTCTGCTACACATGTAGGTCATGGAGTCTCCTGTTTTCTTTTCTGGGATTTCCAATAAGCTCCATCTGCTCACCTTTGTCCCGTTATGTCCGTTTATATCATTTGTAAATGAATGAAAATGGCCTAACAGATGGGTTGTGCAATTACTTTTCTGGGAGGTTAAGAAACTGTTACAGTTCACAGGCCTCTGCATGCTGGGATGTCTAGTTCCATTTGAAGAGTTTTAAAGAAGAGCTCGCTGCAAGCCTCATGCCCTCACCCTTCACGTGAACTCATACTGCAGTTTCACATTTCTCATACTCATCTCAAACGTCAAGAGAAACAAGCCAGTGGCATCAAATGTTTCTACTGCTTAGGGATCAGTATGTGCACATAATTATGAAAAAATCTATTATGTGCTCATGTAACAGGCAAAAACATGCACATTCATTGTTAGAATATAGGCTTGGTAATCTACCTTTTCCTTTTGTAAGCAGATGGGGTTTTTTTCTTTTTCTTTGACAGATTTATTTTTTTGTCAAGGAAAATTGTGATGGGTGTATTTAAATTTTTACTCGAGTACAGTTTCTGCATGCTGTGTACACCTCTTTACCAATTATGTTCATTCCTGTAAAATGGACAGAGATGATGCTTTTTAAAGTGAGAGATATAAATAGTGTTCATTTCAGTCAGGAGTGTAGAGAACCGATGCATCTTATTTATCAATGTTTCTGGTTCCATGATAGACAAACAGCATCGACTGTGCAGACTGCACATTGAAATCTTAGATACACAGCAACCCGTGTATGGCACAGAGACTTTACTTACTCTACACTTATTTTGATTTTGTCTGTGTGTGTGTCTGTGTGTTTGTGTGTGTCTGTGTTTGTGTGTGTGTGTGTGTGTGTGTGTGTGTGTGTGTGTGTGTGTGTGTGTGTGTCTGTGTGTGTGTCTGTGTGTTTGTGTGTGTCTGTGTTTGTGTGTGTGTGTGTGTCTGTGTGTTTGTGTGTGTGTGTGTGGTTTTATAGGGCCATCTTTCCTGTTTACACGCAGTACAGGAAGAGGTACTTAAAACTGCACAGTTACAAATATAACCCCTTTATTGGTATTGCACAGTATTTTCTCTTAAGACCTTGCAGCAGCCGAGCTCTTTCCTGGAAACGATGACGAGTGCAGGGCCCAAGCGGTGTTCTCCTCACCAGAACACACGGGTGAGCAGACACACCCTCTGCAGCCCTGGTGCCTAAACGGAGATCCTTTTCTGGAAGTCAGTCAAGTGGATTAAGCATGAGTAAGATCTGAGTGTATCGAGAGACCCACAGTGCTCATATCAGCTCTGTTACCTCCAGTGTAGCATGGGTGAGTCGTGCAATCAGGCATGTATATCACTCCTTTGATTCCTGCTGCCCACCCAACCTAATTCATTTCCCCGTAGTATCCATATACGTCTCGTACGAAATTAGAATGCTGACATGTAGCAATGAAACATAAAACAGATTAACCAGAAAGGATTATTAGCAGACAAGCGGTAAAATGAGATTAGCAATATGTCATTAGGGCTGAGAACAGTTATGAGAGTCAGAGAGAGACAGAAAAAGAAAGAGAGAGTTGTGTGTTTTCTTTATATAAGATCTAATCTGATGTCAGTGTTTAACTAAACCATGAATGAATCATGTTAGCAGTTAAACTGCAATCCATGATACTTTATTCCATTGAATGGGGAAAAATGAATGATAAACAGATGAAGTATTAGTAGTAGTAAGCAGAGATGTATCAGTCGGCATAGCAAAGCAGTTCCGTCTAAGCAATTACTTCAAATGTAAAAAGTGATCTTGGGTGTTATGACGAGTGAGAGTCGAGGCTCATTAAGTGGAACAATGTGGTAAATATCAAATGAACAGTTAGGCCTGCTTCTCAAGGAACTGAAGGTATTGTGGATTATTTTCCTTTCCCAATATAGATTCAAAGATATAAAGGGTTTAAAATTAAAATCTTTATTACAAAGAATAAATCTAAGTGATAAAGGAGTTTGGTCTCTAGAGAAAATACTGACTGGCTGACGGTGGTGTGTGATCTTAAATACCCTAAAGGTGGTGCATCCTCATCTTCTCTGACTGGCTTGCTATAATTTCCCTAATTCACTGTCTTTTCTGTTTGGCTGGCTCCAGTCGCCTGAACTCCCTTTTATTATCTATTTTTGACACTGAGTGTCTCCTTATCCCTTTGTCCTTGGAAGAGTTCAACAACCTAGTTTTCCAGTGCCAGCTGGTTGGCTAGCTAATGCACCTACAGCAGATAGGACTCACTTATCGAGGCAGACTAATCTCTGAGGTGTCTACATTTCCCTCCCTCATCAGCACTGACATGTATACCTCTTAGGTATTACTGTAAGTTCAGTATGACCTCATATGAGGTCATATAATAAGTCTATTAGTCAGTGTTATTGGCCTCTTCTTGAACAGTGTTTACCTCATCTCTTCCTGACAGTCTTGGTGCCCGGGGCCGACTGAACTCGCATGCATAGCTCAGTTCAGTCTTCCTGTCAAGTCGCATTTTAAAACGCAAAACAGATTGTATGCAATATAAGTGATATATTTAATATAAATGTAGAAAACACATTCTGATTATTGTTACACACATTGTCCCACCCTGCCTTGATCATTTCCAATAATCATCAATAATCAGTATGCTCAATAACTAGAATAGTTTGCAACATGATTGTTATACACATCGCCTGGGTTCAGGAAATGCCACTAGCTTAATTAAATAATTAAATATGACTTCTCAGTTGAATAACATTCCTTTCGTCAGAGTGTCTATTTTGTACTTACATTGTTTCAAGATTCCTATCTGGTTTAAAACAGGAAGCAGAAAGATAAGGTCATAAGCATTAATATCAATATGTTGGAGAGTGAAATAACATCCCTTTACACTGGTATAACAGTTCATTCAGTTTAATCTAAGATTTGATTTTTTTTTTTCACAGTTTATGGTGAGGCATGTATTTGGACTACAGCTCCTAATATGGTTCTTGTTTCCTGGTACTTTTCCAAAGAACTAATGTCCCCACAGTCTACAACCTTAACTGTTTGCTGTCTCTCTTGATATGTGTTCTGTTCTTTGAGCTTCTTATGTCTCTTGTGACTATGTGGAGAGGCTGCTTAGTGGTCAGAAGCGAGGTTACTAGCACTTCACTCTGTCCTTGGATTTTTGTGCCTTCGGGAGTTCATTAACCTCATTCACAAACCTATTGGGCTCATTGGCTCGACTGGCTAATGTGGATCCATGGGTTCAGCACTTCATTGTAAATGTTGCTGGGATATTTTGTACAGGTTCGATCCACTTTCTTTATACGAACCTTCATGTAGATCCACTTGTCTGGCAGGTTGGCAGGTTTCCTTTTTTGTCAGGTAACTTTACTTCCTTCACCTGATGATATACATGTATCGCCTGATGTATACATGTTAGTCCTTTTGAGTTACTTTGAAAACTCTGTTTCCAATGGTTCCAACTATGGGCCTACCTTTTCTGGCCATGCATAGATATCTAGAGTAACTGATCCTCATCAGGACATGGGCTAATGTGAATGCTCAATTCAGTTCAGTGTCCTGGTTCATTTTTTGCCAGTTTGGATCTGATTGTCAAATTTGCTCTCTATGCCAGTTTTGCTGAGTGTGGGTTTTACACACAAGAGAGCTTGCATTTGGTTTTGTTAGACATCTAATCACGCTGTTCACAAAAAGGCTCAATAGTGCTGTCTAGAACATGGTTCAAACTTAGTTACTTAGTTACTTAGTTATCCAGCCTTGCCCACCTGGTTCCAGTTTGTGTTGGCTATTGGTCATTGCTTTCATATCAGCAAAGCTCCATTGTAAATACCCAGGGCTTATCATAGCAGTTCACATTTCACATTTTCCCTTGTCACTGTCTCCCTGGACTTTACTCCTTCTGATTCCTTTGTCCCACTCGGAATCTTCTTTTGATTTCTAGAAACTTCCCTCTCATCTTTCCTCAGTTGTTTAATTAGTTCTTTGTCTTTTTCTCTCTATTGTCTTCAAACTTTAATGTCAGGGACTTTAACTACCTGTGCTTTTCTGAACAAATGGTCGACCCATTTCACAGTGATCATTTCGACCACATACTCAGGCAGTGAGGCTATTTGTCAAACCTCTTCTCACCTCTGGCTAAAGACAATGAGCCTGTTTGAACAAGGCCATCTGATCACCTTTGTCTCATACCAGCTCCTCCTGCTTGGGTAGTTCACACTGTTCCACTCCTCCTCATGTCGCCCTCCTGGTTGGCTCACCAAAATTAACTTCATTGCAAAGAATAAATCTATGCAATAAAGGACGTTAGTCTCAAAAGCGAACACTGGCTGATGATGATGAGGTGTGATCTTAAGTGCCCTGCAGGATCCTCTAAAAGTGGGGCATTCCTGTTTTCTCTGATTTGTCTTGCTTTCATTTCCTTAATTCAATTCAGATCCAATAATCTAAGTTACCAGAGCCTGCTAATGTGAAGAGAATACAGTTACAACAGAAGAATGGGAAACTAAGACATGGCTGGATTCTGGTGCAAAAGTTGATTCAAGAGGTATTTGGCTCAAAGAAGGTTGGTTGTGGGGAAGGCTGATGGCCCCTGAATCTTTATGTCTATACTTGGCCACTCAGATTCATTCTAGCTCTCTAGGTCACATAGGTGTGGATAAAATGGTCAATCAATTTTGACATGCCTGATGGAACCCTAAATTTATGGAGGAAGCAAAGTTAGTTGTTCAGAATTCTGTTTCTTGTCACAAAGTCACTGTGACACCTCTAATATGGCCTCTTGCTGAGAGGACAGTGGGTACAGATAGACTACATTACACTGCATTTACCGGTAGACTACATTACACTGCATTTACAGATAGACTACATTACACTGCATTTACAGGTAAACTACATTACACTGCATTTACAGGTAGACTACATTACACTGCATAAACAGGTAGACTACATTACAGTGCATAAACAGGTAGACTATATTACACTGCATTTACAGGTAGACTACATTACACTGCATTTACAGGTAGACTACATTACACTGCATAAACAGGTAGACTATATTACAGTGCATAAACAGGTAGACTACATTACATTGCCTTTACAGGTAGACTACATTACACTGCATTTACAGGTAGACTATATATGACACTGCATTTACAGGTAGACTACATTACACTGCATAAACAGGTAGACTACATTACATTGCATTTACAGGTAGACTACATTACACTGCATAAACAGGTAGACTATATTACACTGCATTTACAGGTAGACTACATTACACTGCATAAACAGGTAGACTACATTACACTGCATTTACAGGTAGACTACATTACACTGCATAAACAGGTAGACTACATTACATTGCATTTACAGGTAGACTATATTACACTGCATTACCAGTAGACTACATTACACTGCATTTACAGGTAGACTACATTACACTGCATAAACAGGTAGACTACATTACACTGCATTTACAGGTAGACTACATTACACTGCATAAACAGGTAGACTACATTACATTGCATTTACAGGTAGACTATATTACACTGCATTACCAGTAGACTACATTACACTGCATTTACAGGTAGACTACATTACACTGCATAAACAGGTAGACTACATTACACTGCATTTACAGGTAGACTATATTACACTGCATTTACAGGTAGACTACATTACACTGCATAAACAGGTAGACTATATTACAGTGCATAAACAGGTAGACTACATTACACTGCATTTACAGGTAGACTACATTACACTGCATTTCCCTGCTGGATAGAAGCCTTTCCAACTGAAAGAGGCACTGCCACACATGCTGCTAAACTGCTAGTGCAGGACATCCTTCCTGATGGGGCTTTCCCAGACAAATCGAGTCAGACACACTTCACAGGTCAGGTAGCACAAGACATATGTCAACTTTTGAAAATAAACTGGAAATTACATTGTCCCTACAGACCACAAGCTTTAAGACAGGTGGAATGTGCAAGCCGTGTCATTAAAGAGCAGATAGCTAAACTCCAGAATCACGGGGTAAAATTGACTAAAGCCCAACCCGCTGTACTTCGTAATATAAGGGCAACCAGCAAAAAAAAAAAAAGCATAGGCCTGAGTCCCTAAAAATCATTCCTAGGAGACCAATGATGGTCCCAGGGGTGTTGAACTCAGACAAGCAGATGTTCACTTCCTGTCAGACTCACTCCTTAAGTACTGTCAGGTTCTAACCCAAGCAGTACAGCTAGCTCATAGATGGGTCCATGATGCCTGGTCCCAACTCGATGAAGGTGGGTCATGGTGAGGAAACATGACAAACAGACTTTACAATCTAGGTGGATTGGTCCTTATAAGGTTCTGTTAATTACAGATTCTGCTGTTAACTGTGAAAGAAAGAAAATATGGACACATGTTCCTCACTGTAAAGTTGTACCTGCTCCCCAGGACTGAGCATTAGGGCTAGTTAGGAAAGTGGGGGTGGGCGATACACAGAGCCTCAAGGAAGAACTGTGGATTATAGGCCATGTTGGCCACTCCTGCAGGTGAAGATTTCAACACACTGTGAGCAGCCATACCTCATACCTCATACCTCATATCTCTGAAGGACAGACAGTGGGGAAAAACCAGGGAAAACTAACAGTGATCAGGAATTAATTCAACGGTTAATAGAAATCAAACAATCATACAAAAAGAATTATTTAGAAATACTGTACCAGTGATGAACAGTTCACTACCAGTGATGAACAGCTCGCTCTCTCTCTCTCTCTCTCTCTCTCTCTCTCTCTCTCTCTCTCTCTCTCTCTCTCTCTCTCTCTCTCTCTCTCTCTCTCTCTCACAGATTAGAAGCTGAGGCTTCAGATGTCCTGACACAGTCTTGTGTGTGAGAGACGAGACTTCAAGGTCAACAAACTGAATTCCTGATAACAGCCGCAGATAAGACAAATCAGGCCGAACTTCAGGGTATTGTGCATATGTATATTTGCTGTGCTGAACTGCACTGTTTTGTGGGACTGCACATGCATGCCATATGAAAGCATACAACGCTACTATGTTGAAGCCAATCAACACATTTTTATGAACTGTATAATTAATGATCAGTTCTTACCTGCTGATATTGTGGCACTTTTGTACTGAGTCTGACACCAAAAGTAATTACTACATTACCTGCGGGACATGAGGGGGTCCTAGGTTTGGAAAAAGCTAAGCATGACAATAAGGGCAAATACAGGTGCGCTCAGGATCACATCTTGAAAGTTAGCAAAGCAGTAATGATGTAGGAGGCAATATTTTTGCTCAACTTTTTTCCCTTAGAAGAACTCACCTTTTTGGTATGCAATCCATATGTGTTCCACAACATATTAGTGTAGACAGCCTCATACTGTGATCTTTGTTCTATTTGAAGTTTCTGGGGGTCAACCAGTTAATATTTCTAGCTGTCAAACCAATGCCTGTAACTAATGATTGTTGTGTCCCAGGAGAGCTTGTATGTAAGTGTATGTAAGTGGAAACTTCACTGCCCATGTGGGGTATATCTGATCTCCTTACTCCAAATAACTTTCCATGGTGTGTAAAAGGTTTAGGAGAATCCATGTTCCTGGGTGAAATTTCTACCAGTAAATATGAACAGACATATAATGCCAACGGGAGTACAGCTTCACTTATAAGATGCCCCCCCCCCCACTCTCTTCTTGGCAATCTTCCTAAGATAGCTAACTTTCAGCAGCCCATGGACGTTGGCGATTGTATACACCAACATGATGATTATGGCTTTAGACTATATACTGTTCGGTTGAGGTGGTCTTGGTTCGATTACAGTCTCTGATTGCTGCTCTGATGTTGTCAACCCTAGCAATGTCCCCTGTTTCTTTCTCACTTCTGTGGTGTCAGACTGACTGTCTGTTGTTATACTTAGCAGCTACTGCGACTACAGAAAAAAAACTGATCCAAAGTGTCTTTATGTGTGCAGATAAAGTATGGCCTGACTCTATTAGTCAGTTTTACTGTTCTCTTCTTGGGTCTTGGAATGTGTTTATCTCATCTCTTTCTGATAGGTACGGGTACAGTCTGGCACACTCCTGGTACCCAAGGCCAACTTAACTCTCACACATGCACATAGCTCAATTCATCCTTCGCTTTTGAGTCACATTTGAGCAGTTTAAATGCTTTTAATAAATTGTCAATTATAATAGGTCAAATTAATTGGGGAACACGTTGATTAAAGCCATTATTTTATTTTAATTAATTCATTTATGATTAATAGTTCAGTCGCAACTCATGAAAGTCAGCAGTTCGATGCGTGATTATTTATCGTCTATTAAACATTAGACGTGTCACTCTCGACTCACAGACGTAACAACCAAGGGATGTTTATTGACTCAGGATAGGTATGAAAAACATGCTTAACTGTCATGGACTAGAATTCTATTAACGACCAGGAGCATCAAGCTCACAAGAATAACCATCCTAACACGCAACCAAGTGAAACTAATTTGTGGTGGATGGGGTAGCTAATTAAGATACTGAAAAACAAAAACCAAAACAAGGAAAGGAAACTGTTTTAGCCTCTAGGAATGAGCAACTGGGTAATCTACTTATCGGCCAAGCAAGACCAACAAAACAAACGTATTAATCAAAGAAGCATACTTGGAGTCTAAAAGGCAGATGAGGGGAACGAGGACCAGGCTTTCTGTCGGAGCGGAGGGGAAAACTGGTGATGAGGAGGCTGTATCACAGACGAGAGGCAAGAGTTAAGTAACCTGATTAGATTAATAAATGATAGTTACTACTGACACCAAATTGGTAATGCAGGAGGGAAATGCCGGTTGTTATGACAAGCTGGCGTTCGACTCTGTCGAACTGTCTGTCGAAGCTTGTGTTCCCACGAAGCCATCTGGATAGAGAGAGAGGATCCCAAACTAAGAATCCGTTTCCTTGTCTGATGGCTCTGTGAGAGAATTTCAGTATACATCACGTCGCCAGAGTGGCTCATACATAGAGAGTTTGTTTCCTTGAAATTGTCTCATGACTGTGCACAAGCTATGAAGTATGTTTTGTTAAGCCCATCTTTGGTTAGCTCCACTAGAGTCGCATAAAGTGGCCTGGTTAACATGTTATTTTAACCATAACCCTATCCCTAATCCTAATCCTAGCCCTAATCCTAATCCTAGCCTAACCTTACTGTGGAACTCTAGATGATGGGAGGGTTGAGCAGCATTTCATATCCAAAGCCATAAGGTGGCGTGTTCAGATCCTACCAAAGAACCTCAGAGAAAGGTGCTTTAAATGCTCATGTGTTCTGGAACAGCACTCATCTCGCTTTCCTTTCCAGAATTCATCTTTTTGATACGCAATCCATATGTGTTCCCAGTCTGAAACTGTCATACTTGTTCAGTTTTACAAGGTTCTGTAGGACATCTGGTCAACGTTTCTAGCTGTCACAACATGGAAACGCCTGCAATTAATGACTGCCGTGTCCCAGGAAAAGTTGTATGTAATTCCACTTCACTACCAATGCCTGCTGGTCCGAATGCTCATGTAGTCTGGCACTTTACCCTCAAACACTGCCAGTATCTCTCTCTCGCTCTCTCTCTCTCTCTAATGCAGCATGCAGTGGTATCCAGAGTACAGGTCTTGACCTCTGAAAAGCCTAGGAAACTGGAACTGTGTTTATTTGGTTGGCAGGGAGAAATCTATTGTTTACATTAAATTGCAAATGGGTCTTGGTTTGTTACTGGTATAACTTCCAGTGATGTAAGAGTTTAGCTGTCTGAGAAGTTCGGCAAAGTAGAGACTAAATCATACAATTTCAGTCATACCATTTATAGTGCCTGCATTTTATGCCACACTTACCTGCTATTGAAAATGTCAGTATATTAGAATTCACAGTTTGCTCCATTGTTCATTCTAAAAGGTTTAAAGATTCTCTTATTTCCCTCATTTTTGGCTAACTGTTCCTTTAAGGGTGATGCATTCAAACTCAAGCCTAAGACCTTTCTCACTCTGTTAGAAAAGAGTCACATTATTCATTCACGTCGTTTGCTTCAGTCACTCAAAATGTAGCGGATGCAAAGCAATCTACATCACGGATGAGTGTCTGTGATTAGTAAACACAAACTGTCTCAGAGAGGCTCACCCACACCAGAGGACGGTGGGTTTACTGATCACAGCTGAGTGTCTGTGATTAGTAAACACAAACTGTCTCAGAGAGGCTCACCCACACCAGAGGACGGTGGGTTTACTGATCACAGCTGAGTGTCTGTGATTAGTAAACACAAACTGTCTCAGAGAGGCTCACCCACACCAGAGGACGGTGGGTTTACTAATCACAGCTGAGTGTCTGTGATTAGTAAACACAAACTGTCTCAGAGAGGCTCACCCACACCAGAGGACGGTGGGTTTACTAATCACAGCTGAGTGTCTGTGATTAGTAAACACAAACTGTCTCAGCGAGGCTCACCCACACCAGAGGACGGTGGGTTTACTAATCACAGCTGAGTGTCTGTGATTAGTAAACACAAACTGTCTCAGAGAGGCTCACCCACACCAGAGGACGGTGGGTTTACTAATCACAGCTGAGTGTCTGTGATTAGTAAACACAAACTGTCTCAGCGAGGCTCACCCACACCAGAGGACGGTGGGTTTACTAATCACAGCTGAGTGTCTGTGATTAGTAAACACAAACTGTCTCAGAGAGGCTCACCCACACCAGAGGACGGTGGGTTTACTAATCACAGCTGAGTGTCTGTGATTAGTAAACACAAACTGTCTCAGCGAGGCTCACCCACACCAGAGGACGGTGGGTTTACTAATCACAGCTGAGTGTCTGTGATTAGTAAACACAAACTGTCTCAGAGAGGCTCACCCACACCAGAGGACGGTGGGTTTACTAATCACAGCTGAGTGTCTGTGATTAGTAAACACAAACTGTCTCAGAGAGGCTCACCCACACCAGAGGACGGTGGGTTTACTAATCACAGCTGAGTGTCTGTGATTAGTAAACACAAACTGTCTCAGCGAGGCTCACCCACACCAGAGGACGGTGGGTTTACTAATCACAGCTGAGTGTCTGTGATTAGTAAACACAAACTGTCTCAGCGAGGCTCACCCACACCAGAGGACGGTGGGTTTACTAATCACAGCTGAGTGTCTGTGATTAGTAAACACAAACTGTCTCAGCGAGGCTCACCCACACCAGAGGACGGTGGGTTTACTAATCACAGCTGAGTGTCTGTGATTAGTAAACACAAACTGTCTCAGCGAGGCTCACCCACACCAGAGGACGGTGGGTTTACTAATCACAGCTGAGTGTCTGTGATTAGTAAACACAAACTGTCTCAGAGAGGCTCACCCACACCAGAGGACGGTGGGTTTACTAATCACAGCTGAGTGTCTGTGATTAGTAAACACAAACTGTCTCAGAGAGGCTCACCCACACCAGAGGACGGTGGGTTTACTAATCACAGCTGAGTGTCTGTGATTAGTAAACACAAACTGTCTCAGAGAGGCTCACCCACACCAGAGGACGGTGGGTTTACTAATCACAGCTGAGTGTCTGTGATTAGTAAACACAAACTGTCTCAGAGAGGCTCACCCACACCAGAGGACGGTGGGTTTACTAATCACAGCTGAGTGTCTGTGATTAGTAAACACAAACTGTCTCAGCGAGGCTCACCCACACCAGAGGACGGTGGGTTTACTAATCACAGCTGAGTGTCTGTGATTAGTAAACACAAACTGTCTCAGCGAGGCTCACCCACACCAGAGGACGGTGGGTTTACTAATCACAGCTGAGTGTCTGTGATTAGTAAACACAAACTGTCTCAGAGAGGCTCACCCACACCAGAGGACGGTGGGTTTACTAATCACAGCTGAGTGTCTGTGATTAGTAAACACAAACTGTCTCAGAGAGGCTCACCCACACCAGAGGACGGTGGGTTTACTAATCACAGCTGAGTGTCTGTGATTAGTAAACACAAACTGTCTCAGAGAGGCTCACCCACACCAGAGAACGGTGGGTTTAATGGTTGCAGCATGTATATCTCATGCCTACAGAACCATCTTCACTATCTTTGTAATTACAGTCAATCGTAATGCAGGAGAAATGCTGGATAGTTTCAGTGGTCTTTAAAATTGCGGTCGCCCCTTGATGACTTTGTAACCCTTTCCCCGATCCCTTTTATTTAAACCTCTCTTGGCAAGGAGAGAAGCATCAAGTTAGGGGATCAAGTTTATTCAATCAGCCTGTTAACTACCTCTTCAGGAACCAGAAATCTGTACAAGCTGTTTTTAGGAAAATACTGAATGCATGTACAGCAATAATGTGTCAAAGCCATTGAAACCAGAGGATGTGTGGGTTAGGGCAGACATTCTCTCAAGATGTGTTCCGTATGTTATTAGTGTCACAGCCAACTCTACATGGCAATTATTACATAAGTGGGCACCAAACACTCAAAGCAGATGTGCATAGCTGTGCAGAAGGAGCGGAGTATGTTGGTGGACAGAAAGAAAAAAGAACAAGCAGGCGTTTGGTGTACAAGACAGACGACTGCACCTGCAAACGCAGTCTTAGTGCTGTTCACTGTAAAGATAAAGGACACTGTTCAACTCTGGAACAAAATATACCATATCTTGGAGAGATACCATGATTTTTTCTACCAGGATATTATTTTTAAAACCTGGAAAAATGTGTTTTTCAAAACTTTTCCAATTCTACACTTTAACCACCATTGTCACTGTGGTATTTTGTACTGCAAATCCTGATGCACGGAACCAAAACAACAGGACTTTTTATGTCAAGTCTTTGCATAGTGGTACTGCAAATAAAGCCGACATACAGGGAGGCGTACGCGGCACCTGTCGGGCACGGCTGTGCTCAGGCGTACCGTTCTAGCCTCGCATAGTCCGCATTCGGGAATGTCTCTGCTCGTATTCCGCTGCACTGATTGCCGTTCCGCTGAGACTGCTTGTTGGGATTCCGGTCTGAGCATCTCTTATGTTGGACCAACACACACACACACACACACACACACACACACACACACACACACACACACACACACACACACACATGCACTGGTGTCCGTCACAGTCTCTGTCGCCATGGAAACAACCTAGTTCCTGCTGGTTAAAGGCTGCTTCTTGTAACGGCGGAAGACTAAACCATGTGAAAGCGTTTTGGAGAGGAGGGGGGTGCATTTTAATGGCTCTCGCCACCTCCCCTGTTTAATACCGTACAGAGAAGACATGTGGGCGCCCTGCACCGAGGAGGCCTCAGCGCATGAATTAGTGATTTACCCCGATGAGATATTTCCGACTGAAGCTGCTAGCGCGCTTTGTGCAGGACTACTGCTGGCTGTCAGTCAGAGCTCATACTGCTGGCTGTCATAGTCAGGGCTCATATTTTCAAATAGTACACTGGGTTATTTGATCATTCCAAATATTATTGGGAATATTGCATAATTCAAAATGTTTCTAATATTGATGACCCCTGCTTTTGTTTATGGCACAGGCTGATAATCACTATTATTGGTATAATAATAATTTGTTATGTCTACTAACTGATTTTGGCTACCTCTTTAATACTAGTACTAACAGTGAAACTCCAAAGCACTGAGCGTGCTGTAAACAACTCCTAAAAAGGAAGAATGAAACACGATCTGATGCCACCGTTCCAATTAAGGCTTCCGGTATACCACAGGCGCTGGGGCTAGCCATGTGCTTGTGCATGATTGTAAGGCGACATTCTGCTACAAACGAACCACGAAACTTGCCACTGATGCAGCATAATTAGAATGCAATTAGACGCGCAGCGCAATTAAGCAACAACTGTGTTGATCCTACACAGTGTGGAGCAGCACAGCTTAAAGTGGCGTCGGAGTGGAGTCTGTCAGTGAAACCAGGGGATGAGCAGACAAAGCAGGCCGTGCCAACGGGGAAACAGGAGAGCCCTGTTTGGGCCTGAATGTGAGGATTCACAACCAGTGAAGGATCAGTGGAACCACAGTGGAGAGAGTAGATAGTTTCAAGTACCTTGGTGTTCACATCTCGCAGGACCTGTCCTGGTCCCGCCATACCAACTCCCTGGCAAAGAAGGCTCGTCAGCGTCTTTACCACCTCAGACGCCTAAGAGACTTCAGACTGCCCTCCAAGGTACTGCGGAACTTCTACACCTGCACTATCGAGAGCATCCTCACGGGGAACATCACAGTCTGGTTTGGGAATAGCACCAAGCAGGACAGACAAGCACTCCAAAGGGTAGGGCGTTCAGCAGAGCGCATCACTCACGCAGAACTTCCTGACCTGCAGACCATCTACTACAAGCGGTGCCAGAGGCCAGGAGGATTGTGAAGGACCCCACCCATCCCAACAATAGACTCTTCTCTCTGTTGAGGTCAGGGAGGCGCTTTCGCTCCCTGAAGACCAAGACAGAGAGACTGAAGAGGAGCTTCTTCCCACAGGCCATTCAGGCCCTGAATCAGGGAAACTGATAAACTATGGGGACCACCACCACCATGTAACATAACTGTATATATATATATATATATTCAATTACCACCATGTAACATAACTGTATATATATATATATATATATATATATATATATATATATATATATATATATATATATATATATATATTCAATTACCACCATGTAACATAAAAACTGTAAATATGTCATTTTACAAAATGGATCTGTACGTTCTGTACATTGTGTACATATGTACACATATGTACATTGTGTACACAACCATATACATTGTACATTGTGTATATAAACATAATATACATATATTGTACATACATTGTTAATATATTTTTGTACATATATAGAATATATATATTTCTCTATGCACCCCTGTTTTCTTCTTCCTCAGTTTGAACAGAGCACTCTCAACCATTTCACTGTGAGTTATACTGTGCATGACTATGTATGTAACAAATAAACCAAACTTAAAACTTGAAACTTGAAACTTGAAACTTGAATGCACTAAACCTGCAACCCTGTGATAAAATGGTTTGTCACTGGTCCTGAAATAAACATCTCACACTTATTACAAGTGTTTGTTCTCCGAGCAGTTTAGCTTAGTTTTTTGTTTTTTGTTTTTTTTGCCAGTGACATAAGAAGCATACAAATCCTTCACACATAGCACACTTGTGAATTGGTGTGAGTTGTTTTTATTGCACAAATCCTAAACTCTTCCTTGTAAAAAAAAAAAAGAAAAGAAACAATTAATTGCATTTTATATATTGTCACAAAACAGAAGATAAACTGCTTTAAATGTCACAGAAGTAAAAGTCATAAGCAATAGATGATCAGGTATGTTTTTTTCTAATATAGCTGGACCCTTTCCATTTATTTTTTATTTTATTTTATTTTTTTACAGATTTTCCACAGCTCAGCGCATTTGTCCGATGCTTTCATGGTCTAAGACAGCAGTAATGCAGTCAAAGTTAAACACTTCCGAAGTTCACACACGTCACTCCACTGCTGTGTTCCCTTCACTGGCTTCCAGTAGCTGCCTACATCAGATTTAAAACCTTGATACTCACATACAAAGCCAAAAATGGACCAGCCCCTCCATACATGATATAAGTGGTCAAAGCCCGAGCCGTCCCTCGAGTACTTAGAACCTCAAGTACGGCTTGGCTTGAAATACCATGCTTCGGGTCTCGTGTTAGACAATAGTCTCTGGGAGATTTTTCTCTGTCCGGGCTCCCAGATGGTGGTACGATCTTTCGCTTGCTGCCCGGACAGCAGAGCCCCAGTCATGTTCAAACACAGACTGAAAGAATATTTAATGTTTAATATTAAATATCTGGTACATATTGTAGGGTTTTGTTTATTGCACTGGATGTTGATTGCTCCTATGTTGACGAACTGAAAATCTAATGCTTATTTTTTATTACACTGATTGTTGTCTGTTATAGAGCTTATGTGTGCATTTAACTTCTAGGCCCCAGCAGTGATCCCTGTATTTCTACAATATTCTAATTCATTGGTATCTTGGACTCTGACCTGCTGTACTGGCTAGGATAAATTCTGTGAGTAAACGACAAAGCACTTTTGTAAGTCGCTCTGGATAAGAGCGTCTGCTAAATGCCGTAAGTGTAATGTGATTGCAAATGCCAACACGCAGTTGCATGGAAGCAGGAGCATACTGTACATGAGATTTGTTCTTCCACCCTGCAGCTGCAGAAGGGAGGACAGGGATTGACGTGCCCTTCTCCGGTTCATACGGGGGTGCGTCTCATTTCTCACTTCCAGGTACCAGGAGGAGACTGTCAGCAACCCAGCAGGATGCTGGGGGAAGCACCCCCAATGCCATTTGGCTCATTGACATGAGTATTAGAGGCCAGTGTGTTGAGCACAGAGACACGTGGGGTTGTCGAGTTCGACACCTACTCACCTTTATCACTTCACCAAAAATAACCCACTTCTCCTTTTTGATGCAATTAAGCGTGTCTGGAGAGTTAAAGGGTGGATATGTGTTTTAGCTGCAAATGGAGCTCGTTTCTTTGTATTTCAAATGTTAAAAGAAAATGCTTTGGGGTTGCCAAATCATGCAGTGCCAACATGTCACTAAATGATAGAGCGTTTCTCTTCAGCGTGATTGTAAATGCCAAAGTACAGGCGAAATGCAGCTGAAGGGTTCAAAAGAGGTTACGGTTCATGTGAAAGTGCTAAGAAACAAGCCGGTGCAGGTATCATCCAATCAGAAGCAGGTGGGTCTGAAAGACAGAGATGTCTCTTTGCTGCCTCTGTGTGCAGCCAATCACCAACAGTGCCACAGACTCCTTCTTCCTGTAGTTACAGTCACGCCGATCTGGTGCTTTAAGTGCCCTAATTATTATACTCAAGCGAGACCAAACAAATAAGGGTGCCGGCCAGATGTTGGAGGAGTGGCTTTACTGCAGGGAACTTCTTGTGTGCCTTCTCTCCTTGGGAAAGCCACGAAGGCACACTAAAATAGCAATGGTGGGAGCTGCACATCCATCTGAGGATGATGATGATAGTGAAGGTGATGATGGTGGTGGTGGGTTTCCCCCCTTTCCTGCTTATCGTGGTCCTTTATGCACTCGCTGAAGTTAGTTCTTTTTTTGGCGTGATCCACAGACAGGCGTGGTTTAAAGGGGGATGATGGATCCCCTGTAATTTATCTTTCAGTGACTCCCTCACACGGCAGTGGAGGCAGACAGAGGAAGCAAGACGGTGAGAAAGCAGAAGAAGGGGTGTGGTTGCAGGCGGACAGGGGGGTTTAGAGGAAGAAGATGATGAAAATATAATGATTGGGAACTAAGAGACTTCTAAATAGGATGAGGGAAAGAGAGCGGGAGAGAGAACACACAGTCACTCTAGCAAAACCCTGACAGTAAGTCAGACTGAGCAAATGGCAACAAAAATGGACAGGACTCATAACCGGCAGTATGCCTGCAGCCCTGGGTAGCGTAAAAAAATGGCAGGCTGATGTCTGCTCTTTATGTACAGCCGCACACACCACAGCAATACTGATGAGGACCAGGGAGAGACTGTCAGCCCTGGGAACGATCCGAGTTCCCGAGCTACAGCCAATCCGTAGGAAAAGCCACGGACGGAAGCATAAACAGGCCGATAAGACGCAGACTGAAAACTCCGCCGCATATCTACTCTAATTGGGAGGGGAGCCGTAGGCTTTGATGCATATGAGGTGGAGCGGTAAAACACCTCCACAACCAGCTGCAGCTGCTCCACACATTCAACAGGTAATGGGGTGGAGCGCGCACAAAGGTCTGGGCTGACTGCGCTCTGCCACTGAACCGTGACCCGCTGTGGCGTTCGTGAGCACTTAGAGCGAGCGGGAAGCTCGATTAATGAAGATGCGGTTGGTTATGGGCTGGGGGGCATACCTTTGAAGAGAAGAATCAGGCCAAATGCGCTTTATCTTCGTTCTCCTCAAAGCTTGCAGGAGCAAAGAGAGACTGGGGACTCCGAGTGGCCTAGATGGAGAGACAACGACTTGGCTGAATGGAAATTTTCGAGATGCACACACACACACACACACACACACACACACACACACACACACACACACACACACACTCTGTCATACATCAAGAAGAGGGTAATCGCGTGAGCCCTTGATCGCTTACTTTACCTGTACAATTACGGTGGTTTTCCTTTAAATAATTAGTCTTATTTAAGCAGCTTTGGTAGACAGGTGATTGTTGATCTGTAAACCAAAGACCAGTTGTTGGAACACACTGAAGAAATTCAGACGCATGGGGGCTGTGCAGCTGCCGGAGAATTGGGAGGGGCCACATGAACGTCTGGGAAGGCTGAATTAAGGACACCGCCCCTGTTTTGCAGCTTGGTTGAGGGATGCATAACAGCTTTTTAAACAGGGCCAGGGGCAGCTCGTTGGATAAGGTACACCACCAGTTCTCACAGGTTTGCTAATTCCAGTCCCACCACTTGACAAATTACCCCTGAGCAAAGCCCTTAACCCTTAATCGCTCAAATTGTATTCAGTCATAATTGTAAGTTGCTTTTGGCTAAATGTTGTAAACGAAACTGCACCTTCTGTTGCTATTAGTGATGCTGCCATTATCCAATTAAGTGTAAAGAAATGTTTCCTGTCGTGTTACTGAAGCCCTTCAGACTCACTGTATGGTACTCAGGGGCTCAGCTTTAATTGGCCGAAAGACAAGAACCACGTGATGCCAGAGTTAATCAAAGGAAGAGCAGAACGTCCTGGAATAAGGCACATACTTAATTTAAAGATAATGAAACCTATCAGCACAAAACAGACAGGGCGGAGCTCGCAGAAAGCCAGTTCCTAGATACTCCAAACGAAACGGAGGTATAATCAAGTATGTTTCTTCACCTTCATCTGGAATCATACTGCAAAAACAAACAATTCTGACATACTTTTACCGTATAATAACATTTCCAACATTTTTAACATCGACGGGATTCAGTAGCATTTTAAGTGCAGTCCGAATAAAAAAAATACTTAATTTTTTTTTAATAATGAAAATATAAATTAAATATATATATATATATATATATATAATTTTTTTGCATAGACACAAAAGGTGTAGTGTCGGCAACCTATGGCTGCAGCCTCGAATTATCCACACCCGACGACAGTGGCGCCCCAGCGAACGCGTCTCCTCCCCCACGCACACAGCAGCACAGAAGCCTCGGAACGCTCGCTCGCTACATTCGAAGCATCAGCAGCCGTGTCCGCAGCATGCCGTTCGCTCGCGCCGTGCGGAGACCGACGAACAATAGCGCGTGAGAGGAGGACGAGGATTGCACGGCGCAGTCCGGCTATGCACGCGGGCTGAGTTGCCGGGTAAGACTCGCCTCCGCCGGGCCAGCGGACGGCCGCTTTGTGTCCGCAAACTACAGACCTTTGCACGGGGAAAGTATTCGTAAGCGTGAGGAGTAAGCTATCGCGCGTGCACGGCGGCCAAAAGGACCATCTCGACCTCCGATTTTATGTCGATGTATAATCTCGAGATGATTAGACGGCAAACGTTGATTTGTTCGAGTTGTTGTTGTTGGCTTTTTTTCTTTGCCTCCCCGCACATCCGTATATCAAGTTTGGATCGACGGTATAAGAGCCATCGCGCGTGTTTAAAACGATGTGGTGTAACGCCTCCAGCGCAAAACCGCGGATTGCTGGCCAGGTAGTGTTGCGCTCGCGGGGCATCGCTGAGTTCGGCTCGAGCAACGCTACGGCACACACCCTTCTGTGTTCGGTGAGTGGCCTGGGATTAGGCATGCCTCCCCGCGTGCGCTGCAGCCCGCGCTGGAGCGGTGCTCGAACGCCGACGGTGGCGAACTCATCCGCGAGCACTCACGCGCGTGCAGCGTTGGCGTGACTAATCTGTACCTGCGATTTGTTCGATTTGTTCGGCATGACTCTTACAACCACATTATAGCCAGCGTACCAGTACGCTGTACTCAAGTGGGGTGTGTGTGTGTATACAATTTGTCAAATGTAATATGTTTTTGTTTATTTCCTTGCATGTTTGTTTGCTGGAGGAGCCTCCATGCATAGTGGCATGTTTTTTTGCAGAATTGCCTTCTGTCATCAGCTGAGGTTTTCCATGGTGTGTTTGTACCATTTCTCAGGTTTATTGTTTGTGCTCTTACAAGCTGAGGCTGGAGTGGCTTGTTCCTGACCGGCTGTTCTCACGAAGCCTGACCTGCGTTATCGGCCAGGCAGAAGCTTTATTCAGCCCGATCGTCTCTCTCCGGGGCCACGTCTGTGTTATCAAAAGGGATAGCCCCGTAATCTTCTCCGTACCTGCTAGACAGTAGAGCTTTACATGGGCTGTGCAGGCAAGTCTGGACAGGCTGGCAGTGAACTGGAGGACACATAGTCAGTCAGACCTTCCCCAGGTCTGTCTTTGATGTGCCGGGTTCTCCTCTGAGAGTAGAGCGAGGCATGGCGAAGCAGCTGGCTCCGGCCAAACGCCAGGTTGTTTGTTTCTTTCCACTGTTGTGTGCTAGGGTCTAATTGCAATCAGGTGTGTGTGTGTGCGGTGCGAGTCGAGGGTCAGCCTGGATTCAGACTCGCCCAACAAGGTCAAATGGTTTTGAAGTGCCTGTGATTTCAGGCAGAAGTTGTTTGGTTGTTTTTAAAAGAATTTCAGCTTGCTAATCACAAGCCACAGGGAGCAGCTGGTGAGAAAAAGGGGCTTAAAAAACACCAACCTCTGACATTTTGGTAAAAACCCTGACGCCTGGTTCACCTGATGGCGTCTGCAGCGATTCTGGTTCCGAGTTTGATTCCGGGAGAAGTTGGGTTTCCTGCAGCACATTCCTGTCCGGCGTTGGCCTTTTCCGAAAGCATGGACAGGTGCTGGTACTTCTCCCGTGATTATGCTGTTCTTCTGTCTGTCACTTTTCGTTGTGGGTCGCGGCGGGCTGAGGTGGTAAATATTGACAGAGTGCTTAATGCTTGACATGCTATCAATATTCCTCAGCTTAGTATCTCCCTTGTCATTAAAACAAAAACAAAAAACGTGGATTATAATTAGAGAGACCGCAAGCCACCCTCTGATACGTTTCCTCTAATGCACTGATATGTCTAAGGCTGGCTCTATTTATGCACACAGGATGTGTCCAGTATTGTAAAACAGATGTTGAATAAAGCCTGTGTTGTTTGACAATTATTTACTTCACTGTCTTATTTTATTAGATTCTATGCCAAGTTAGTCCAATATCACATTCTTAGTTTTAGGAATATTTTTGAAATAGTCAGATATTAGAATGAGCCATCTGCTTATAAGTTGGGTTTATGGAGCCTTTGACAGATATTTACAGTGTGAAACATGTTTTAGTCTTTTTTAGCTGTTATACTGGGTGTGTAAAAAAAAAAAAAAAATATATATATATATATATATATATATATATATATATATATATATATATATATATATATATATATATATATATATATGTGTGTGTGTGTGTGTGTATGTATATATCTCATTCCAGTGAGTGGGCACTAGTAAAAGGTGTCAGGTGCACTGAAACAAAACATCCTGTTTCGGTTTCGCTTATATTCCCATGGCGAAGAGTATATGTACACCTGACCACATACCTATTAGCTTGTTCCGAAGCCATGGGATTGAACGTGGAGTCAGTCCTCACCCACAAGACTCCGCACGTTGTAGCTGTAAGAGTTTGGAGTAGGTCTGTGGGAATGTGTGCACATTCACTCCAAAGAGTGTTTATGAAGTCAGGCACCGATGTTGGCTGAGAAGGCCCAGCTTGAGAAGGTTGTTCCAATTTCTCCTAAAAGGTTTCATTGGGCTTGAGGGTACTTCTTTGGTGTGGGGTTGCTCCACACCAAACCTCTCAGACACTCTTTTATGCACCTTGCTCTGTGCACAGTCAGGCTGGCACAGGAAAGGAGTTTAACCAAACTGTTTCCACAAGTTCCACAAGCGTATATCCTTTTATGCTGTAGCAATAATGTTGCTTCACCAGAAGCAAGAGTCCTAGTACAACCCTGAAAACCGGCCCCAGATCAAGCCCACCCCCCAAACCCCCACCAAAACCTCTTGTCTGCGTTATACATTCCAGCAGATAACGTTCTGTCGGCGTTATCCAAGTTTGGATTTGTTCATCGGAGTGCCAGGGTAGTGAAGCACGTCACCGCTACAGAGAAGACGCTTCCACTCTCCCAGAGTCCAGTGTGGTTCTACACCACGCCGGTTGACCCTTTGCATTGTGGTCCGTGATCTTTGGCTTGGGTGCAGTTGCATGGCCATGGAAATCCATTTCATAAAGCTCCTTGCACACAGTTCTTGTGCTGATGTTGCGTCCTAGGCAGTGGGTACAGCAGGAACACCTCAACTCCATAATTGGGGGTGTCCGGATACTTTTGGCGAGATATTGCATCAGTGATGTTAAGATGTATTCATCAGATGTTGCATAAATGGAGGCTGCCAATGTGCTGATATTTAAAAAATGAAAAATAAACGCATCTAATAAACACTTACCCTGTGATCAAAACCAATTTACACATGGAAAAAGGCCACAAAAATTCACAGGATATGGGACTCTGATACAGACAATGAGCTGACTTCAGAGCACAACAGCAGTGTTTAAGATAGGTGGATCACAACTTAGAATTGATATTAAAACGTATGACAACGTATTTAGTACAGCCGTAGAGGTGGTTTGCCTCACTAGGTGTTCACATTGCGTTCTATTGTGAGATGAAATGAAGGATTTTTTCCATCCACTTGTACATGCTTGCGCATGTTAACAGGTCTGGGCTCAGTTCCACATGGTGTTCTAAGGAAAAACTTCACGTTAAACTCTCAAAGTCCGGGTGGTTTTAGCGGTGCGAAGTTTGACTGCGAATGCACAGTGCTCGACCGACTGGAGTTTTAGCGTGCGCATTAATGGACAGTGTGCTACCCAACGGGGACACCACTCCGGTCAGAGGTTAGACAGAGAACTGAATCATGGTCGCTTATCAATAAACGATACCCTTCGCAGAAGGAGTGATTTGGAAAACTCCAGTGGTCTAGTTTTACTTGGTCATTCTTTTTTCCCCCCCCTTTGCCTTCATACCATCTGTTTTTGTGCTGTAGAAACGCATCAGCTCTTAGTCACGGTGTGGTCCAGTGTTGTAACTCTTCTTATTCCTTCATCTGACACTGTCTGCTTTTGAACACAGGAAGTGGTTGTTTTGGTGTGAAAAAAAACCCAACCTTTTTTGAGATTCCTCGTTTTAAACGTTTTTTTGTTCCTAAGAAAGGCTTTGCCGCCGTCGGATCCCGCAGTGGCGAGGTCTGATGGAGGCAGCGTCTGATAAAGTCGGACGTGGCTGCGCCCGAAGGCCGGACGCCTCGCGTGAGCTCGGATGTCCCGGCAGTCTGCTGCTGCTCGCTGCTCTCCCTCGGCGTGGTCGGGGGGACTAACAGGTGTGGGTGAGGGGCCAGTGGGTGACGCCGTCACACATGGTAGGGTTGTCTTGGGCGGGGGGGTGGGGGGTGTAATCAGATATAACAGCTATAGACTGGAGCCTCAGCCATGAGTCAGCGACCACATTCAGCTTGCATTCAGCAGCAAGTTTCAGGCCTCTCGGAGACTGAATGAGCTTCAATTAGCAGTTCACACAGTTAGGGTAATGGAGTCTGACTGTTGGCTTGTAAACATTTGCTCTTGGTGCAAGAAGGCAGGTCCGCAGTAATGCACTGCAAACAAATTCCGAAGAAAACTCACTGAGATCTCTTTGGCCACTTTATTACCGCTGGGGTCGGCGGGCTGGATGTGCCGTGCTCCACATTCACCGTTTGACCTCCTTTGTCTCGTGGAACGAAACACTCCCTGACCAACTGCTAGCTGAGGTCACGGGTATCGGAGCCAACACTGGATATTGAAGCACTGTTGGAGGTTTTGTTTTTAATTTTAAAATGTTCATTGTATGAAAGACACCCAAAATTTTGGCATCCTTGGGTCAGAAAAACTGCAACAATTCAAACCTGAAAACAAATGTTGAATTACCCTAATTAATAATATTTGCCTGCATGGCATATGCTCTAATCACTGTAGTGGTGGAATGCTTTACCAGTGTTTAGACATAAAAACACAACTTGAGGTGGTTTTTTTTTTGTCTTAAAAACAGTTTATACTTTCAAATTATCGAGTTATGATCATCTCAACTTTGTCCTCATCTTTTATTGTTGGGTGAAAGTTAATAAGCAGGAAAAAGACACCGTGTCCTTGAATCAGAATCAAGCTCACTCTACATTAACAAACTTTTCTTTTAGCCATGTAGAAACTCTAACTGAGCTTTGCCCTTTACTAAGTCCAGTAATGTTTTCTTAAGAAGGAAATATAAGACTGTTTCCTTGTTTGATGTTAAGTAAATGGTAAATAAAATAAAAAGGAAGTATCAGAATGTGGTGTGAGTCATGGTCTGCTGCGCGCCGGCTCTCAAATAAAGCTGGTGCCGCTGGGGAAGAAAGCTCACAGGTAAAGATCTTTTTTGATAAGCCCTTTGCAACACACGCAAGCTGTGGACGTGACGGATTCTTCTCACTTCTCAATGCTATTAAAAATAAGTCCAGTAGTGGGAATAAAGTCCAAATTGGAGCCACAGTTTTGAAGATGGTGTTAAAGGGTACCTTTGAACACGCAGTCTTTTGGCTGACTTTGTAGCAGTAACACTTTTTGTTTGTAGCCAATAAACATTTTACGGTTAGCGTCTTCTGCAGTAGCTCCAGGGGAAACGATGCGTCTTGGCAGAACATCCTTTCCGCAAGGGGACGTGGGATACACCAGGAGCAGTGCAGACAGAGAGTAGCGCTAATTGCTTAACAAAGGGCTGTGGTCAGTGCCACTCATTTCTCTGATGCTCCCTTTGACTTGACCAGACAGCGCGGGCATCGGGTCACGCGCCACGGTTTTCTTTTCTTAATTAATTACTGTTTTTTTGCTTTAATAAGTGAGAAGAGTCACTGAAAGCATTTGACGTTGTTGAACACCTTGTTTGCTTAAAGATTCTGACTAAAAATGAAAATAGCATGATTTGATATGAACCAATGAAGCCTAAGTTTTCCCATCCTGCACCGCAGTCTGTCTCTGCTCGGCACACGTGGCTCTGAACCAGACCTGCCACTTGGTTCAGGCCAAGTTTTGCTTAATTACGTTGGTGTTTTGTGTCTGTGTGTGTTTGCATCATTTCCTGTGTGTGTGTCTACGCATGCATGTGTGCCCACGTCCACTATGCATTTTTGTAACTTCCTGCCACACTAACAACATGGGTTGTATTGAAATTGGCTAAATCTGGTTTTCTTGCATTGCTGTTCATCAACCTTTTCAGTGTGTTGCGTCGCTGGGCGTGTGCATCACTGGCACGTCGCTGGGCATTGCCTGTGTTGATTTATTCAGGCAGGACTCATGGCCACATCAGGAAGTGCTTTCAAGATGTATAAGACAACACTGTGTGTATATGGCTCTGATTGGTATCCGGTATATCATCTTGCTGGTTGGTTTACTGAAAACACGATCTAGAGATCTTATGGCTCCAGCTAATGCTCCAGCTAATCGCTCGTCTTGGGCCGTGGAAATTTACTTGAAACTTGCGTACAAACTCGCGTTAAGCTGTGTTTTAGAGTTGAAACCTGGTAGATCAACAGTGCTTTCCAGATCTTATTTCCCCTCTCTTGTTCGCAATTAGCATCTGTGTGTGTGTGTGTGTGTGTGTTTTTTGTTTTTTTGTTTTTCTTCCAGTATTCAGTACCCAACCCCCCACCCCCTGGGAAGCTAAATCCATTTTTGCTTGCTAATTTTATTCATGCTGGGATTTGTGGACACACAGCATATATGTGAGCAGAGTATTCGTAACTGGTGCCTTTCCAATGTCTACAAGCAGTCACGTACGAGGATAATGTTGTTTGATCCTCCTACACAGCTTCTATCACAACTGTGGTCACATTTCACTGGTGCCCAGTCTTCTGAACAGAAGCTAGCCAGAATCTGTAGTTTTATACATGCGTGCACGCGCGCTAGTGTGTGTGTGTGTGTGTGTGTGTGTGTGTGTGTGTGTGTGTGAGAGTGAGAGAACGTGAACGATCCTAATTCTCCACATACCTTTTTAATATTGTACGCTGTGTTGTCTGGGACTTCAGAAGCTCCCAACAGAGCTTGTGGGGTGTGTGTGGGTGAGTCACACATTTTCCTGACTGGTTCGGAGCAAGAGAGATATGGAGAAAGGAGAGAGATATGGTGGCAGTTGGGTTAAGACAGCTCAGTCTGGGGTATGACTCTGCTCTAGTCCTGGCTCGAAAGGATATAAATGATCGCGTGTGAGTGTGTGTGTGTGTGTGCGTGCGTGTGTGTGTGTGTGTGTGTGACTCTAGTAATTATAGGCCTGGCTCTGAGAGTTGCAGTGCTGGGCAGCACTACTCAGTTGAGTGTCCCCATGCAGGTGGTTGTGATGAGACCTAATTTCCACCCAGATAATGATGTGTGTGTGTGTGTCTCTCTCCCTTTGTTGTGAGCAGTGGAGACTGTTTGGAGCTGCTTCTGTCTGATGCTGGCTTCTCTTCATAGGAACAGTTGGGACACCTCGTCTGCGGGCAAGACGTCACTCTGTGCCCAGGTACGCGCCGGAAATACCAGCAGCCAATCTCTCAGGGTCAGGGTTCACGTGTGCTTCCCATTGAACAGATGGAGCTTGACATGAGAGCAGCTGTGTGTGGGGTGGAAGGCGGTCATTCCATATCGGACCAGACCGGCCCCTTGGAACAGAGGCAGAAGCTACCCGCTTTGCTGTGGTAGCGACAACTGGCACCTCATACACATTGCATTTGCCATGGGAGTGTGGGTGTGTCCAGGAAGTGAGGGGAGTGAAAACAGGAAGAAAAAAAAAGACTGTTGGGTCGCGTTTGGATAGACATGCAGCAAGCTTTGACAGAGTTCCTGTAGCTCACCTGGTTGAGGGGCATTGGCAACATCAAGGCTGTCAGTTCCATTCCCAATCAGTACATATTGCACTCTGGATAAGAGTGTCAGCCAAATACTGAAAATCAATCCCGTTCTTCAATGTTGCCATTACACCAGTACAGGGCTGCACAATATAATGATGCATAGTTTGTGTTCCATGTTTCAAGTCTGCTCTGACACACTTGTCTTTTTTCCTTTGGAACTAAGGTTTTGAAGACCATCTAACACATCTAATATGGTTATTTACAATTATAGATCCTTTGTCCTATCCTAGATATTCACCAGGAGTGTGTCACGGTAAAAACGACTGCGTTCTAAACAAGACGCTTTGCTTAACGCTAGAAATGTAATCTGACACCCTTGTCCAAAGTTAAAGAAAACAAAAAAGTAAAAACAAACCCGACACACATCCTTATGCTAGAATAAATAGGTTAGTATCAAGAATACCATCAAGCTACAGCCCTGGTTAAACCAGAAGTCAAAGACAAAAGTTTTTACGGTGTATTTAAGCACGCAGTGTCTCAAAGAAGAGTCTTCGGTCTTCCTTTGAAGACGACCAGTGTCTCAGTGGTACAGACGGCCAGAAAAGACGTCCGGCCACCTGTGCGCCACGGCGGTGTTCGTGTCGTGAGGGATGATTGGTCAGGTTGATGCTGTATTACAAGCCTGAAGGCAGCGTGGAGTAGAGCAGGGTGCATTTTGGCTTTGTCGACAGGCATCAGTTTTTAAAAGTGTGATGCCACTACAGGGAACCAGCCGAGAAAACGCGTAAAGAGCACGAGCGACTTTCAGGAGGTTAAAAATAAGTTGTGCAATTGCATTATTGTTGAGTTGCAGGGGTCTGATGGGTCACATGGGAACTCACCAGGAGCGAGTTGCAGTAATCGAACCTCAAGATGAAGAAATGGCTGTACTTCCTGATGTTTTAGTAGATCCTGCATGACACAGTCAAGTTATCAGTATGAGGAGAGAGTGACAGATTATCCAGAAGTTCCCCAAGGTTGTGTGCCATGAGACTTGGAGCAATACAGGAGTTATAGAGTGATATTCCAGGGTCTTAAACTGGGGCGACATCTCCAGTGATGTATAGCAGCTCTTGCTGGGATTTGGCGTGAAGTGTTGAGGTGCCATCCACGAAGAGACTCTCGGCACGCCAAGATGACATCCAACTGATGGTTGTCTCAACGCACCAGTGGCCAGGTGTACGACTTCACTGATAGGTCGGTTATAGAGGGAGGACACGAGAAGACCAAGCACTGAGCTTGCGGGATGCCAGTGGAGAATTTGAGTTTGAGGTAGACCATTGCCATGCTGTGCCTCTAATCCCAAGGCTCGTGAGGCTGATCATGTGGAAGGCTGCTGAGAGATTGGGATTTATGCGGGATGACTGGTTGCTTCTCAGTAACAACTACCTGCCATTTCTGTGGAAAGTCCCCCATTAAAACCGGACTAGTTAGAATCCTGTAGGTCGTTCTGTGATGGCGAAAGCTGATTGTAAACGGTGCATTGAAGAATTTTAGAAAGAAAACACTGATACAGTTTGGTAGTTGCAGATGGGCCAGCACATATAAGCTTTATTTCAGACAATGATGAGTCCAATAACAAACAGTACCCTACGAGTACTCCAAGTACTAGCGTTTGTTACTCCAACATGGATGCAAGATCAGTGGTTGTTTTAAATATTCCAAAAATAGATGGGTCTTCAGTCTTGAAGATTGCAAGGGACTCTGCTGTACGAACAGCCAGAGGAGGTTTGTTCTACGATCAGGGAGCCAGGACAGAAAATGTTCTTGATGCTTGTCTTCCATGAGACATGAAGCATGGTTTTTCAAGCCAAGCCGTACTTGAGGTTCAAAGTACTCAAGGTACGGATCGGGCTTTGACCACTTATATTATGTATGGAGGGGCTGGTCCATTTTGGCTTCGTATATGAGCATAAAGTTTTTAAATCTTATGCGTGCAGCTACTGGAAGCCAATGAAGGAAGCGCAGCAGTGGAGTGACATTTGAACTTTAGAAGATTTGAAAAGTTGTAGAGGTCTGATGGCTCTTAGAGGAAGACCAACAAGTAGCGAGTTGCAGAAGTCTAGCTTTGAGATGACAAGACTGCACAAGCACCTGGGTAGCTTCTTGCGAGAGAAAGGACCGAATCCTTCGTAGGAGAAATCTGCAAGACCGGGTCAGATATGAAACATAAGTTGAGAATGACAACTGGTTGTCAAGTTCTGCCCATGCTGTGAGCTTCAGGTGATACAAGGAGTTCTCAAAGGAAACTGTGAGTTCATGGTAAGGGCTGGGAGTTCCTGGGATGTACAGAAACTCGGTTTTACTGGGGTTGAGCTTCAAGTGTCAGTCAAGCATGCTGAGATGCATCTGGAAACCTGTGTTGGAGGGTGGAAAATGGAGAATTAATTGGATGTCATCAGCAGAGCAGTGGTAGGAGAAGCCATGAGAAGATATTACATCACCAAGAGAATGAGTATAAAAAGAGAAGAGGGCCCATCACTGACCCCTGGGGGACACTAGGGGAGAGTGGATCCTCTCCAGGTTACCTGATCGGACCATCCCTCCAGGTAGGACTGAAACCAATTCCGTTCAGAGCCAGTCACAACAAGGCAGGAGAGAGCAGAGAGGAGAATGTTGTCAGAGGCTGCTGAAAGGTCCAGAAGAATCAAGAGGGGTGACGGTTTGGCAGCATAAGGTTTCTCAGCTACTGCTGTGAGGGCTGATTTCTGTTGAATGTGCCGGTTTGTAGCCAGACTGTTTGGATCGTTGAGCTGGTTCTGGGTGAGGAATGGAGATAATTGACCGTGAACTGCTCGTCCAAGAGCGTTTGAGAAGAGCGAGATACCGGTCTGTAGTTGGTTATGTTGGAGCCATCAAGTGTTGCCTTCTTTAAGATGTCCAGAGGATAAGGAGTCGTTGATGATGGAGGATTGACAGGTTTTGTGCATCTTTTCATCAAAGGAAGTGCTGATCATCAGCAGTGTAGGAGGATGATTGAGGAGGAAGGGGGTTGAGAAGAGAGGAATAGATGTTACGGGACTTGCGTCATTTGGATGTTGCTTTCTTTGTAGTAGTCACGTCAGAGGAGGACTTTGCGAGAATATGATAAAAGAGGAGATCAGTCTCAACTTGACTTCCTCCTCTTCCTTCCAGTGGTTACGTTGACGACTACAGCCGAGGAAGGTCAGCTGAAGACCAGGTCGTTTCCACCCGTGAGACGGCGGGGAGGTGAAGGGTTCATTTGGCCTGACCTTCAAAGAGAGGGAGAGTGCAGAAGGACTGCTACCTAAGTAGGGAAGGTGGAGTTAAGGTGGAGGTAAGATGGAGGTGTTAATATGGGTCAGTGCTTAGCCAAGAGAAAGCAAGGGGAGATGGTACTTGGTCAGGTAGACGGTCACTGAGGTCAAGCAAGAATAGCTTGAATCAGCTTTCTGGTTTTCAGGACGTCAGTTCCGTAACTCGCCTAACATCACCTTCTCAGACTGTGAAGGGAAGACGAGATTGCCGCTTTTATAAGTGTTAGTCCTGCCCCTATAATCCCAATCTAAGCATGATTACTAAACAATTATCATGATGGTATCCCAACACTCACGCTAAATAAAACATCATCGCCTACCCTGCCAAGAGCGGATGAACACACCAACAGTTCTTCTGCTTTATCGTGGTATTATGCATAAAAAGATGTTTTATCTTGCCTACTGTTATCCAAAAACACCAAAACTGTTGCTTATTAATGAAATCATGTATAAGGTGTGTTCACATTCCTGACTGGGGCAAAAGTTTCAACACTTTCCAAGAAATCTAGAAGGACTTTTTTAGAGGCTGTGAGGCCTGGCGTCTTGCTGCTGTTAGGCCTACATCGTTACCGTGATGGACAGGGGAGCTCCCGACTTGAGAGAGGAGCAAAAGATGGCTAAAAGTTTGATCTCCAGTGTTAACACGGAGAAGGAACATCCTGGGCCTAGCCTAGTGATGAGAGACTACAGCCCATGCCAAAAGGATCATGCTCAATTGTGAATTCTGTTTCTGCCATGTGTGTGCGTGAGTCTGTGTGTGTAATGCAGTGGTAACTTTTTGGTGTTTTTGCAAAGGGGTTTCTAAAGCTTTATGTTACATAAAATGTACTGAAACCAGCAGGTGAGTTCTGTTGAATTGAGTATTAATCCTTTTGTTTCATTTTACAATCTGCCGTGTTTGTTTAGTGGACTAAAGTGTATCTCTTAACATGTCATATCAATGTGACAGGTCTGCAGTGCTCATTTTACAGTGACATTTGAGTGCTCAGTTACTAAAAGCTAAGAAGTTGTAACTCAGAACACAAGGCATATATCCAAGGTTTTTGATGCAATATTTGTTTAATAGTCTCTCTGTACTTGCAGTAGTTATGCATTTTCTCATCATCTCATAATTTTTCTGTAAACAGGAAACTATTCATCTTGTAAAAGATGCCGCAAAAAGCCGTGTTAACAGTTCAAGTTGTTGGTGCCGCAGAACCTCCACCAGCTGCTGGGCACATGTTGGAATGGGGGCGGGGTAAATCATGAGGTTTATAGTTGATTCTCTCTGACTCAGCAGTGGGACAGTGACCTGGGATGTGTTTGTGGAAGTGTGGCTCTGGTGTGAGCAACAAAATGCAGATCCAAGCACTCTGGGTGGCGATCTGGGAATTCCTGTTATCTGTGCCTGTCCTGCTTCCTGGAGCAGCAGCCGCACAAGAATAATATCGTTTCTGACGCGAACGCCACATATGCTTCTGCATGGAGCTGAACGCGAGGAACGCCAACGTGCCTTCTCGCTCGTCCGTGCAGCGGAGGCAGAGAAATGGGAGATTTCTCCAATCCCTTTCTCTGTGAGGTTCCCCAGGTCAGTTCTGTAAAGTTCAGTTCTGCTCCCCCCCACGTCTCTGTTTCTCCGAGGGCTGGGCTGATGGATTACCGTGTGGCTGTGATGAGGTCCGTGTTCTGTTGCATGCAAGGTCACTACAGCCGTTCACGCCAGATCCGAACAGCGATGAGACTACGTGGAAACATTTCACTGAGCACAGGGTGAGTTCTGGCGATTCATAGTAGTACCTCATTATGTGAACAGGAGACTTGTTAGAAAAAGTAAATATTTATTAATGCGTAGAGAACATGCTAGTTGAGACATGAACACAAACATTTTGAGGAAAGGGTCGAAGGGACGAAACACACACGCACGCACGCACACACACACACTCACCACGAGGCATATGGGTAGCTGCTGTGCCTCCATGCGGTTTGAACTCTTAATGTTCACCTTGCCCTTTTCTGAGTGTGTGTAGTGCACGCTAGACTGTACCATCGCAGGCGTCCAGCAGCCGAGCTGTGTGTGTCCAAAACGGAGGGTGTTCCAAAATGCAATAATTCTTTAATTGATTTGTTGACCAGCAAAAGTCAAACACTGACCTTTGAAAATAAAAACTGAGATGACGATTTAGGCAGTTGGGCAATTTCCTCTTCCTTTTTCCCCCTTTCAGTCTTCCTTTACATGGTACTAACTTATGCATGTGCACGGTTCATTCCCCGTTCCAGTGCACTTGAATGATGTGTTTATGTAATTATGAATGAGCTTTCATGTTCTACTGTTTTGGAAAAGGGCGATATGACGAATTTAAATGCCGGTGTGATTATCTCAGTGACGCATGTCCCTGGACTACAATATCTTTTCCTGTGTCTGTTGCGTGTGCCTGATTACTCAAATGAAGGGACACATGCAGCCGTTACTGGAGCGTGGATTCATTTACCGGATTCGTTTTCTTTTCCTGTTCGTTACCTTTGTCTCATCTGCCTTTGTGTAATCAGGAGGTCGGTTTGCACGCAGCTACGGGGAACCATTAATTTGTAATTCCATAGAAATTCCTCGTTCAGCACAGCTCACGTTTGGTGCCATCATGCAATGAATGGATAAAAAAAAAAAAGGCTTATGAATAATCAAACAAAATAAAAACCGGTTGCACATTAGAGTGCAGAGACTCTGTGTGGACGTGTTTAAACAGCCTGTTCAAGCTGCATTTCTCACCACACTGAATAAATAAATAAATAAATAAATAAATACATACATTTTTGGTTTTCTAAAATACATTTGAATGTCAGATTTTTTGCATCAAAATCTGAGAGCACCATCTGTGAACTCTCATTCTCAAAACACTGCCTGTGCAGCATTGTAAATGACTCTCAGTCAGCTCTGAAACCCACTCTAGTGTGACAGCCAGCTCGGACACACGCTTCACATGCTCGTTTGCGTTCTCCCTGGGGTTTGCTGTAACTGCATCTGTGCCCGAGCTCTCATAGACGCAGTCTGTGATTTGGAGAGGTGTCTGTCAGCTTCTGTCGCTGATGGGCTGCATCTCTGTGGGAAGTGACGTTGCTGCGCGTGAAGAGGCAGAAGTTTGGTGAGGGGACCTCTGGAGCCTTATGGGCTTGTAGCCTTATGGGCCTGCTTCTATTGACGTGGACTTGGTGTTCAGTGTTAGGCGATGGCTGGTTCATTGTTGGCCAAAAAATGAGAACCTCATACTATACTCTGAAATTCTGTGTTTTTAACTGTTTTTTTTTAAAGCTTATCTATTAAACAAGACTAGGCAGGATGGTCACCTGGGAGTGGAAGCTAGTGTTTCGTTCTGGTCTGCTGAAACAAAATGGCGGCTTGCTTGAATGCGGTTTCTAATCGCAGCGTCTTTGGAGTCGCAGGTAACGGTACGAGCGCAGAATTGCGGACAGCCTCAACACAGGCTCAGTCGTCTTGTAACTGCAGCGCAGTAGAAGCTTCTGTCAGTTCCCTGACGTTCGTTTGCGGTTCATGTAATGTACCGATCAGTGGGTGACGGGTTTAATGATGGTTCTGAAAGGAAGGTTTACTGACTGGTTGCTGAGCCAACAGTAACTAGACAACATGAAAGCAGGAATTAATAGCTACTGTACACCAAACAGAAATCATGTGACATCTACTGTTGCTTTCACATCATGTAATTGTCTTATATTTGCGTGTAGCTCAGTTTTTTTAATTTTTTTGTTCTGATGTGGCTAAAAATTAAAAGCTTTTAAAACTTCACAACCTCTATAGAGTAAACACACCTGTAGTCTACACTTTGATGGAAGCCTGTCCTTTGGTTTTCTGTCTTCTCCGGGTAGATATTTTTCCCTAATCAGTACAGCTCTGCTTTATAGACCACAGCTGTGTATGTTTTGCCTTTATCCTTGTCATAAAAAAGACACTGTTTATGACCTCATTGAACGTTTGAGTGCCTACAAAAACAGATCATGGTTTAAACATCTGTACAGTACACAGTGTGCCTAAGCTCACTTTATCTGCTGTGTTGACATCACTACACTGTGCCTTGTGGGCCTTGACCTTCACGTAGAGAAGGTTAATATCCGCTTAGTATCACGGCTGTCAGATTCATGTACATTTTACAGCATTTAGCTTTTATCTAAAGCAACTTACGATTCAGACTCAACACAACTTGAGTAATTGAGGGTTAAGGGTCTTGCTCAGGGGTCCAACAGTGGCAACTTGGGAGTGGTGGGACTTGAACTGGCAACCTTCTGAGTACAAGGCAAGTACTGTAACCACTGAGCTACAACTGTTGGCCAACAGACACACTGACACATGCAGGCACTACTCCTTGAGCTATGTCCTTTAGTGCATTTTCCCGAAAGCAATTCACATTCCTTCACGCACGCAGGACATCACTAGGGCTGCTTCCTGCTGGCATGGAATTCCCGCCCAGCTTATTCTCTTGAAACCCCGATCAGTAAGTGAAATTCACACCAACATTCGTCAGAAAGGCTAGACGGAGCCGTGCGGGGGGGTTTCTTGAGCCCTATTACGTTCTGATAGTATTTCAAGGTCTCCATCCTTTTAAAAAGTGTCCAGGTGTAGCCGTCATAAGATGGTCCTGCACCGTACTGAGAGTTTCTCTGTAATTACCCTATAAAAGCTATCAGGTTGTCTGTTCCTGTGGCTTTCCGTCGCACCCCGGCTCTTCACCACGCGGTGAGCTGCAGAGGGTAGAGCTCCAAACGCGTGCTTCACGCTCCCTTTCTTCCCACGACAAAATGGATGAAAACAAACTAATATCCGCTCATGTTCTCCAAAGCAGCACGAAGCCTCTCGGGCTCGTTTGGCTAGAAACGATTCCACCTCTTACTTAAGCATTCAGCGAGACTTAAAGACACACTGTGTATTCGAGAGCCCATCAGGAAAAGTGGTACGGGGGGAAATTCCCAGCATCTCCTTGGACTGGTCTCCGGTTCAGCCTCTGTTTACCACGTATTGTTCCGATTACTGCTCGGCACGGGGTCTGGCCGAAATGGCGAGTAACGGGTGTGATGAAGCGCCGCTCGTTGCCGAAAGGGGGGGGGGCTTGAATTTGGCCGCGGAACCGCTAACGTTCCCAAGCTGCTCGCTCCATCCCACTCCGTCCCACCCACCCACCCCCCGCCCCGTTGTCATCCGATACTTCCTGCTGGCCTTTCTTTACGGCCTCTGGCATGTAGAGCAGATGTTCGTGGGGGGGGGGTTAAATCATCTCTAGTCGCTATAGAAACGTGGGTTTTTGTGGGTGTGGACGCGCAACGTGCTAAGCACGTTCGTCGTCCAGGAGGGCATACGGCTTGGGAGGGGGTTGGGGTCCTCGGTTGTAAAGTAGGTCGTACGGAACGGGACGGAGTGCGGTCGCGGGACGCAAGTGTGTGGACGGACGCCAGTCCCAGGGCTGTCGGATAACGGAACCTTTTATCTTTGAAGAACTTTTCCTTCCTCCGCGCTGGCCGTCAGCTAAAGGACGGCTTTGCAGGCAAAGACAATGGAGGAACTGTGGTTGAACGGTTCCGGGTGCTGCTGTGCGGCGTGTATAACGAGAAACAAACAAACCAGGAACCGTTGTGTGGAGATAGGAGTATAGGAATGCAACTACCGGTCGACCTTGTGCTGCACGTGGCCGGCCTTGCGGTGCCGGGCGGCTTCAAACTGCACACGCGTTGGAGGTCCTCTCGCTTCAGCTCAGAAATGGGCTTTAGGCATCCATATCTCTTTTAATGTGACGTTCAAACTGCCATGCATGTCCAAAATGTAGTGACCAGGCTGGGCATGCATGTGGGTGGAAAAGGGTGTGTGTGAGTGTGTGTGTGTGAGTGACTTGCATAATGATCTGAAGCGGCTCAGCTGTATGTCCCCTGCAGGTCCAGGGCTGCTGCTGGCTTCCTGAATAATGAAGTTAAATGTACTGGAACTCGGCCCTGACCAGCACTTCTCTCCCTCTCTCTCTCTCTCTCTCTCTCTCTCTCTCTCTCTCTCTCTCGCTCTCTCTCTCTCGCTCTCTCTCTCTCTCTCTCTCTCTCTCTCTCTCTCTCTCTCTCTCTCTCTCGCTCTCTCTCTCTCTCTCTCCCTCTCTCTCTCCCTCCCTCTCTCTCCCTCTCTCTCTCTCTCTCTCCCTCCCTCTCTCTCTCTCTCTCGCTCTCTCTCTCTCGCTCTCTCTCTCTCTCTCTCTCTCTCGCTCTCTCTCTCTCGCTCTCTCTCTCTCTCTCTCTCGCTCTCTCCCTCGCGCTCTCTCTCTCCTCCGCGTTCATGCGGGGGTGTGGGCCTGGGCTCTCTGCCCTGGAGCCCTTTCCAGGCGGGTGGGATCCGGGATCACGGGTTCGCCCCGCGGGTCCCAGAAGAGAAGTGGAGGGGGACGCACTCATGTTCATGAACACACAAGCAGCATCTAAGTGTCCAGTAATACAGAGAAGCCTGAACTGTACACAAGCGAGATCTGGTAATGTTTTTATTTTTTAATGTGTTAGTGAACTGCATATGATGTAGCAATCCAATTACTGAAATCTTTACCATAACTAAATGCGAGACATGATGTGCGAGACCTGTGTATATATATTCTATATTTAAGCTGCCACTTAGAAATGATTTTCATTCTTCCTGTTGAAACTGACATGAAAAATACTTGTATAGAAAATGTAACAATACACAACACTTCTACCTGCACAGCTCTAAGTTCCATGAAATGCCGCAAGTTAAATGTAAAAAGTTTCCCATGTAGACACCTGCATTTTTGTAACAGAGTTAACATTCTGTCTTATTTGGGAAGATAATGCCTGCAAAATATTTCCGAGAAGTACACGAGCCAGGTCAGAAAAATGTTTCAATGATTAGTGCACAGGGTTTGATTTTGAGGTTTTGATTGGCTGTAATTTTGGCGCAAAATGGAGCCGTTGTTCGGATATTCCCCAAACGAAAGAGCGACCTGGAGCGCTGTGTCTTCCAGCTGCGTGTTTGTGCATTTTGCTTTGCATCTGGTCTTCATTTTCTCAGAAAAGCTCTGAAAAAAACACACTCTGCCTACCAGCCCATCTGTGGCAGTTCACCAGTCACTGGAGTGGAAATTCTGCACGCACACATACTGGCAGATGTCAGCCATTATCACCTTTTAAAAAAAAATGTATACACTTATAATATTGTGCAAGGATCTTGCAAGCCGTCCAAGAAACCGTACTGAAAGTTGTTTGAGCACAATGAGTATTTATTTGGTATTTGTTTGCTTAAAAGTGGCACCATGGGAGACTTTTTCCAGGCTGCTGGTTTGTTTCTTGTTTTCTCTTAACTGCTCCAGTTAAGGTGAGGGCAGGACTGATCCACCCTAGGAAAGGTGCAGTTTAAGGCTGGGTGTGTCGAAAAACATATCGCTCTAAGAGATCTCATCTTAAGGCCACTCACGCAGGTGCTGCAGGCTGGATCACCTGATTGGAATGAAAAAAACATTACAACACACACTTTGAGTTGTAATAATCTTTATGGGCATAGATGTTTTATTGTAATCGTGTTTGTGTTCTCAATTTACTGAGAGACAAAGAAAACAGTTGTTGAACAACGTGTGTGTGTGTGTGTGTGTGTGTGTGTGTGTGTGTGCCCATGCATGCACACGTATGTGACATACAAGAACTAGTCTGAGATTGGGAATTCTAACCACGTTGTCCATTTTAGAAACATCTTGGCTGTGGTCGTTATCTCTCCATGCATCTGGACGGCCTTGTTTGTTTGACATTTGGATGGGCAAGATTAGAGATTTGCGATGGGGGGGTGCACAGTTATAAGTAGAGGATTAAGGTGCTCATCTTTCTGTACTGTGGAGATTTATGATTGGGGTTGTTTCGGCATTTTTACAGGCGCTCGTGTTCTGTGGACTAAATTTAATATCAGCTACTAAGGCACAGGGAGAAGATTGGGAACTGTTCTGCGTGTCGTTATTTTATGTAATCAGGACAGTACTAGGACTGGGTATTTCTGTTTTGTTTGTTTCTTAAAAATTGTAATTGTCTTCTTTTTTGATTTCCACAGCATGACTCTGCTTCCGAAGAATGGAGTCAAGCGGTAAGAAGTCAGCTGAGGTGAGATTTGGTTTGTTCCATCCTGTTCTTGCGTGCACGTATACACACACACACACACACACACACACACACACACACACGGTTCTTAACAGAAGAAGAGGGCTTTCAAACTTTTTTTTTTTCTCCTTTCTTCATACGTTTGCACATAAACAAACCCTCTGAGAGCGAGGAGACCAAGCGGAGCAGAGCGCGAGACTAACCAGGGTAAGAGGGCTCCCGGGGGGCTGCTTTAGCTCGTGAGCTGTGTCCTTAGACAGAAATGCTACACTTTCAGTATTTTTTTCTCCCTGTTTTTAGCAGAATAAGACACCCATCGTGGGACACAGCTAGTGCGCGTAGTGTGTGTTTACAGCAGCGTGCGCAGCGTGTGTTTACAGCCGTGCGTCCCCCGAGTGTAATCCGTCAGGCTGAATCAGTAACGTAGCCCGAAATACGGCAGTGTGTCCTAAACCGCTGGTTTACAGGAATCTCCCACGGCAGTGTTTAGCACACGCATGCTAGGTTTTCCATGGGTGTGTTCGGTTCTAGCTCTCGATGTGAACCTTATATTTCACATTAATCTTATAACAAAGCTTTCGGAATCCTGGAATGCAGTGTGATCTTGCCCAATGTGATCACAAATGAAAACGGATCAGTGTCGATTGGTTTCTGTGTCATAAACATTAATGTCTCGCTAAAGGTAATGAACTGAATAAATCCTTTCTACACTTATCCGGCTTGATAACTACTCCGGGTGCTACAGAACCCCGCGGGTTCTATTCCTCGTACCTTGCTGTAAACGATCCGTCAGCTACACCTGTCTCCGGTCCACTTCCCGGGCACTCTGGCGCCGGACCAGACAGCTGATGGCACTGGCGGTGTAGTGGTACGGTTCTGGGTGCTGACATCGGCGTGGTGCTGGGGTTGTTTTTACACATCGGTGTCAGATTAATCTACCCCCCCACCTTGGCTTAATCCAGCTCAGTGAACATATGCGTGGAAGAACTGCTTGCTGGTGGGAAGCAGAACATCGTCCATGCAACAGCCAGAGTCCTTTTGTTTTCATTTAAACGTGCAGTATTCCTTCACTTCTGCAGCTCGGCTCTCGGGATAACGGCGAGGCCGCGAGCGCCCCACCCTTCTTTCTGACATCCTTAATGTCCAATCTTAATAAGCTATTAAACTCTCCATTAAGTTCTCTCTCATTATCTCTAACTGTTAAGCTCTCTATTAAAGCACTCGCACGCACTCACACCTCCCCTCACACACTTTATATTCTCCTTCCAGCTTTGTTATTTCTGCTGGATGTCGAAAAATTGGTTACTGGAGTGCACGATGGCGCTCCAGCTGACGAGGACGGAGCTGAACAGCTCTGCTCTTTCCTTGAATACGTTATGACGTGCCGACATTTGACGCCAACCTCCTGCTTCTCCCGTCAGGCCTCTTGCTGAGCGCTCTCCAGTCGACTCCAGGCGGTGCTCGGCAGGGCCCTGGGGGTTGCTGGGAAATGAAGTCCGGTCTGAAGAAATGGCGTCGGCTCGCCTTGGGCCTCATGCTCACCTGGGTGCTGCTTTTCTTTGCCCTCTTCACCTACTTCATGGAGTCACGCGTGGACCAGCACTCCGCCGCCGGGCTGGCGCACGCCGACACCCGCCGCCTGACCTCCGTACAGGGCAACACCCGCTCTCGCCAGGAGCCGCACGCCGGCCCCACGTCCCCGGTCGCCGGGGGCCAGCGAGGACGGGGCCCGGAGCAGAGCCCCAGCCGGGAGGCCATGGCAGGCGGGCTCAGCCCGGAGCTCTTCCCTCGCATAGACCACCAGATCTTGCCCGCCTGGTCCGCCATCGGCACCCGCGATGTGGGTCCGCGCCCGGGCGCGGCGACCCGTGAGCAGAGGAGGCAACGAGATGTCCAGGAGGAGGAGGAGGAAGAAGTGATGGGAGAAGAGGTGGAAGGGAACGAGGAAGAACAGAGTTTCACGACGAGACGGGCGGCAGCCGACGGCTTGGACGACTCCGACCTGGATGAGTATTACTCCTCCAAATCCACGTCTGTAGTGCAGCGCCTGTGGAAGGGCAATGTGTCACTGGGCATGCTCAGTCCGCGCCTGCAGAGGGCCATGAAGGACTACCTGAGCTCCAACAAACACGGCGTGGCCTACAGGGGGCGCCGGAGTCCCCGGCAGAGCAGCAAGCAGGTGCTGTGTGAGCTGAAGAAGAGGAGCAGGGTGCGCACGCTGGACGGAGCAGAGCTGCCGTTCTCCACGCTGGGCTGGAGGAAGATCGTCCCTGACGCCCCCCTCAGGCAGCTCTACGGCTCCGGGTTCCACTCCTGTGCAGTGGTCACCTCGGCGGGGGCCATCCTCCACTCCGGCCTGGGCAGGGAGATCGGTGAGTACACACACACACACACACACACAGACACACACACAGGGAGGGAGAGGGGGAGAGACCCATGCTTTCTTGGTGGGCTTGCAGGTCAGTAAACATGGTTGGGGTACATCTGTCCACACTGTGACGTGGAATCAGGACAAGAAACAGGAAATGTATACTTAGTTATTCCACACCTACTGAAATATCGTGAATAAGGTTTGGCCAAAGCCATCTATTATAATGTTTGTGCAGGTGAAAACATACAAAGCGTTGACCTTCTCTAGTAAGGTCAAATACGAATGAGTTTGTACTTACGGCAAGTGTGTGTGTGTGTGTGTGTGTGTGTGTGTGAGGCGTGAGTTGGGCACGCCTTGAGCTCCAACAGCTGCCCGAGTTCGTGCATGACTGCCCTCTATCAGAAGAGCCCCTAGGACACAGCACGACGTCTGACACAAGGAATTATTTCAGATTATAATTATCTGCAAGTGTGTGTGACTTCGGGGTTTGCGTACTAACTTGGAATCCTTCCAGCTCCCAGGATCTGGGATCCGAGAGTGTGACTTGGCTGTCTGTGTGTCCTGCCCCTCCACTGGTTCCCGTCATTCCGGGGCCGTTCAGAGCCACTGTTCCCAGCTCTCCCTTCTTTGCGCCCCGAGCCGTGTCTGCCGCCGCGTTCTGGGGGTTTTTTTTGTTGTTTTTTTGTTTTCCTCCTGACCCTTTCTTCTCTCTAGGTCCTTTCGGTTTCCATAGTGATGCCCGTTGCGCCGCCTCGGAACGTGGGATCCTTGCGCCCTTCGGCCGTTACGCAAGCCGCAGGATCTGCGGGCGCGCTGTGCCCAGATTCGCCCAGCTTTGGCAGAGTGTCGTTTCATGGGGAAGTGGAGGTGTTGCCATGGTGACGGCTCAGCTCCCATTGTTCCTGTGCACAATGGCGGGGGCGCTGTTTGAGGAAGCGTCTTTTAGCCCACTGATACTAGGCCATCGTTCCTCTTTAAAGAGCAGTTTATGATTTTTTAAAAAAAAGGCAAAAATAAGTTGATCAGAGTTCAAAGTTCCTCTAGCAATTCACGTGCATTTGTTAAACGAGAATATCTACCAGCCAGGTACACACGAAGCTTCAGATTGGAAAGGTGATGTGACGTGCCCTCTGTGGGTGTCCATGTGCCTCTGTTCCTACGTGTAATTTAACAGTCTAAAATGGCGGTGTTTAAATTCCTCCAAGGTACCCCAGCCGTTCAGGCTGCATTTACCCACACCGGCCTGCTTCAGTACATGTATAATACAGGCTTGAGCCTCAGACGCGCGCATGTCCGTTCAGAACTGATTCTCTCCTTAGTCTGTCATGCAGTCTCCCAGGGTCCGGACCGTGTATCCGGACGTTTCCTTCTTGTCTGGAGCGCCAGTGTGAAACCACACAGGGACGAGCAGGAAAGCCGGAAAGATCACGACAAAGCCAAGAGGAGACATGGGAAAACTCTCAATGAATGTGCGCACACTACGCGCAGACGACCAGAGACGCTGTGGCCCTCCTGAGTGCTAAAACTGGAGCTGCTCCACAGTCTCGATCAGTGCGTGTGTGCAGATGGCAGCGACTTTCAAACTTCGTTGCCTCTAATATTGTAAACATGAGCATCATTCATTTCCGTAGGACAGTTGCCGCTCACTCCCAAGTTTTTATCCTCAGTCGTCTTCTGCCACCTAGTGGCCAGAGAAGAAATAATTTGAATAATTTTGCTTATTTTCTCATTCTCCCTCTTTCTTTATTCATATTTGCTTTTTGAACACCAGCAGAAAGCCTGGGCGTGATGGCTGTATTACTCTAGCTGCGTGCTCCGCAAATGTTCGTTTTCTGGTTTTACGCGAGGCTGCCGCGGGACAAATGCCAGAGAAATAACGGTATCTGCCGAGTGGATGGGTGCAAACGCCAAACGCTCCCCATATAATCCCAGTCATTCCCGTGTCCTGGAAGTGAGGGTGTACACTATGGGGACTGAAGGTCTGTCTATCATGCATCCCCCCCCCCCGGGCATGTGCGTTTCAGTCTGAGCGGCTCGGTCTTCAGTCGTTTGCGTTCACAAACATCGTTGCATTGCAGAAAATGGTCACTAGATGGCGCTGTTTTTACATTTACAACGTGTGAAGATTGAACACCAGGGCTCCCTCTACTAAAGGGGACGTTTAAAAGATTTAGCGTGTTCAGTGTCTTGTAGGTCATCGTGGACGAGGCCACACGTTTGTTATCCCTCTTTTAAACATTCTTCTCTTTTCGCTTTTTCGTACTATTCCCCCCCCAATGCATGACCATAAAAGTTTGATTTTGTTGAAGTGTCCTTTCCTCAAGAGTGTTTGCCAAAAATATTGTGACTAAAGAGAATGTTCCCATAAATTGTTTCGGGTTTTTTTTTTTTTTTTTTTTTTAAATTAATGTATTTATTTAGTTTCACATAATTTATTCAGTGCAGATAATGAATAGCTTTTCCTGAGTGGTAATAAATTGCTGCAGTGTGCTGTTAGACATTACTTTTAATGTGATGTAAATCAATGGCGTGAACACGCGTTTGCCAGAGACGCCTCTGAGTGCCAGAAAATTAAAGATGCGTTAGTAGATTGATCGTGGGAGAGCAGATTTGCTACGTGGCCTTTCTCCAAAGCGCTGCGTCGACTTTTCCAGATTAATTTGTTTTCTGTTGCTTTGTTACGCAGCTGTATTGAATATGTAAACGTGGGGATTAAAAATGATCGCCGTCGGCTTTGTGCTTCCAGATTCCCATGATGCTGTTTTGAGGTTCAATTCAGCCCCTACTGAGGGCTACGAAAGGGACGTGGGCGAAAAGACCACCATACGCATCATCAACTCTCAGGTGAGACCACGTCCTGCCAAGGTCGTCCTCTTTCTGAGCAATAAAATATACTCTCGCCAAGTTCCGAGACCCGGTCCAAAGGTCTGCTTGAATGTGTGACATATCCTGCATGTCTCCGAGTTACTGTAACACCCCCCCAAGCAAGCATGAAATGACTCGAGCCCCCCCCCCCCCACCCGCGTTCCCTATACGGATGCTGACCTGCTCGCTTTCCCCTGTGCTGCGCAGATCATGGCTAACCCCACCTATCGCTTCAACTCCAGTCTGCTGTACAGGAACGTGACCTTGGTGGCCTGGGACCCTGCGCCCTACAAGGTCAACCTGCGCGAAGTGAGTACTCCCCAAACACAGACACCGCGGGAAAATAAACACGATCGAGACGTTCACAAACTTGGGCCAGAAGCCTGGAGACACAGACGTACTTTAAATCTGACAAACCTATTTATTTTATTAGCACTTATTAGCAATTGGTAGGTGAGATGTTGTCGTACAGCTGGGGGGTAGAAGCTAGTGCGCTCCACCCCCGGCTGTAATTTTACTGATTGTAGGGAGTAAGAGGAGCATTTTGAGCGCCCTGTAGGGGAGATGTTATCAGGGAGCTTTACAGAGGTGTGGGGTTAGATCTCTAATGAGCAAGCCAAGCTGCCGGCACTATGAACCCGTCCTCCATCGGGTAGCCCAGCTAGTAACCAGTCCGTGAGTTGCGTTATTAAATGTAGTGGAGATGTGGAGCTTCAGACACTCCAGTGAGTCTGGTGTGGGTGGGCTATGTCTCGGTGAGCAGCACTGGTTCTTCTACTGGTGGGACTGGGATATTTTAGAAGCATGTAAATAAAACGTAAAGATGTATGTTAGATCTGTAAAGATGAACACACCGTGTGAACGGTCCACATACAGCGGACCAACGCCGCGTGAACGATGGCGTGAGTTGATCGCGTGAAAGTGGGCAGATGACAGCGTGAACATCTTACCAGAAAACTCTGAGTGCGGCCCCAGTCTCTGCACTCAAGTCTAACGACAAGCTTGAGTGAAGAAGTACGCCTTTAGCTTAGCTTTAAAACCTGGGAGTGTGTCCGAGTCTTAAAAATGGGAGGCTGTGCCATCACTGAGGGGCTCCGTAGGAGAAGGCACTGTAATCGTAATCATCTCAGGCTTTAAGAGAAGCCCTGTGTTTTGAGATCGTAGCAGGCAAGATGGGTTATAGCTAACCACGAGTTCACTCAAGACACTGTGGGCCAGTCCATTAGTGAGATTTCCCCTCCCGCTAATGACCTACCTGTTCAGATCTCTCACGTGTCAGATGTTTTATTTATTGCTATGTGTGAGGTTGAATATGGCCTGTGGAGTTGGCTGGTGGCTGTCTGCTTGCTTTGGGTGATATGGGGGTTTGGCGATCAGACACCCAGTACAGTAAGACGGGTGTGGTGAGACGGGTTAGAGGCCGTTGGTCTCCGTGGCTCGTGTCTTTCCCCTGCGCCAGTCTCTCTCTCTCTCTCTCTCTCTCTCTCTCTCTCTCACGCACGCACGCACTGATGCATGTTCTCCTTTAGTAGTGACTATGCAAGAGATCAGTGGAACAGCTATTTTGTCTCTAAATGTTCCAGCAAGGCCCCTCTTTCACTTTGTTCTCTCCAGAGAGAGAGAGAGAGAGAGAGAGAGAGAGAGAGTGTGTGTGTGTTTTCCTCCTTACGGCATTTTGTGCATAAGCCAAACGCCAGGTGATTATATGTTGCAGGTGAGGTATTTGTACAGATTACTTTTCGAATTGAGAGGGAAGAGTGAATTGCAGTTGAAGAGACTGGCTGGTAATCCTATAGATTTAAGGCGTGGAGCGTGTTTGTGTTTGTGCGTGCGCGTGTGTGTGTGTGGGGGGGGGCCAGAGTTGTGTTTACACAGAGAGGGAAAACAGAACTGAAGGTGAACATGTCCTTAGTGCCCAGGATTCATCAGCTCGGCCCAGCGGGCTCGGCCCCTAGACAAGGTCCTCTCCTCCTGTAGAGTCTGCGGGGTAGTGATCTATAGCGAATGCTCCCTCCCTCCCCAGTGAGGTGCACTACTGTGGAGCTCAGACGAGCAGTAGAGCTATGCCTCTGTCCTGAGGCCATCCTTCCGCACACACGCCTGTCTCTCTCTCTTCCTCTCCTTTTCCCTTCCATTTCATCCCCATGTTTGGAAATTCTCCTCATTGGCCTTCGAGGTTACCTGGACCCGCACAGCCGGAACACGTCAGGGCGCATCGTTTAGCAAGGGGGAACCGCACAGGACGCTGGAGGCTAGCCGGGCGTCATGGCAACCCTTTTAAGCAGAGCCGCCGTGGTCTTAGTTGTACCGTTACCCCGTCCACACGTTTAGGGCGATAAGGAGATTATATGCCAGTGGCAGGTCTTTGTCTCGATAATCTCAGCTGCAGAACATTTTCTGCGTTAGGCCAGCAGTTCCGGTCGAAAGGCATCTCTGTCCGTGTCCAGTGTTCAGCTGCGTGATGGATGTGCTACAGGTGAACCATGGAGCCAGTGTTTGATGCGTTTCTGTGGTCCTTATCTCAGCAGGGCTTAGTGTGTGTCCAGGAGAACATCTTGAGCTGTCTTCCTCCACCACGGTCTCTTAGGTACATGCTAATGTAGCCACACAGGACCAGAAACACACATGCACGCTGGAAGATCATGCCACGTCACCGCACGTCCAGAAGCCCTCCCCACAGAGCAAGGTTCATTCATATCACGTGTGCGTGCAGACAGCCTAGCAGCACAGCTCATCTGTATTTGTGATTCAAACCAATATTCAGCGCAGAGATGAAAACTCACATGATTAAAACGCATTAAAACAGACATTCTCTACGTTACTGAGACATTGTGAACTCGTTCTGGCATGTGAAAGCAGACTCAAATCATGAGCGCTTTCATCCCGCCTCTTTACAACTCAGCGAAACTTGGCTAAATCAGATGATTTGGATATACTTTTATCATATTTGTGGTCAAGGGGAGACTCCTGTTCAGAGTCAAGTCTCAAATGTATTGTTAATCCACACTGGGCCTGCGCCCTGTAACTCGCCCCCGGGTTCTTACGTAAGAGGTCAGAGTGTTTGGAGCATTAATCTACTATTAAATTGTGATAATACATATTGAATATGACGATGCTTATTCCAGTGCATAGCTTTAGTAATACAATGATGTTTTAATGATGTGGAAGCAAGTAGATGGGTCATTAAACGCACTGATGGCCAGGAAACTGGATGAGACTTATAAAAAGCTAACTGCTAATGCTATGTGACGTGGCCAACAGTAGCATGGCAACAGTCCAGTCTACTGTTGGCATGGCAACAGTCCAGTCTACTGTTGGCATGGCAACAGTCCAGTCTACTGTTGGGCATGTTGGGAGGGCACTTTGCATGAAAAGGGGAATGCTCTTCCTTTTGTTGTGTTTAGCTCACATTTAAGGTCTTTAAGCACGTCATCGTTACAGAAAAGCACATGCATTCACACGTGAAGCTGTCCATTCAGAAGTGTGTGTCAGTAAAGGGATTTGTGTGGGTAACCAGGCTGCTGCCTTATATTATTGTGCAGTGGTACAAGAGCCCCGACTACAACCTGTTCACGCCATACGTGGAGCACAGGAAGAAGCATCCCACGCAGCCCTTCTACATCCTGCATCCCACGTTCACCTGGCGCCTGTGGGACGTGGTCCAGGGCAACACACTAGAGAACATCCAGCCCAACCCACCCTCATCTGGATTCATCGGTAAGATTGTGTGTGTGTGTGTCTGTGTGTGTGTGTGTGTGTGTGTGTGTATACAACAGGCTGGATGTAAACATGCGTATTTTGACAGGTCTGAAGAGCAAGGTTATCTGGTGTTGTGCTGGAAATTCACCCAACATGAGTCAGGAGACGACCGAGTCTCAGCTACACAGTACAGAGGTCAAAGATTGGAGAGGAGAAGTGTAGTGGGGGGGATAATGGAGTGATGTTGTGGATGAATGAGTCAGATGTGATGAATGAAGCACAAGCCTGACACCATACGGTGTTCTCCTCTGACCTTGTCCTGTTCTACCATAGAAACACGTTGTACCGTGGCCCAGAAGACGGGTTACAGAAACCGAAACTGGTCTAAGCATGAAACCTGTAAGAAAGTGTGTCTCATACATAGGTCAGAGTTAACGTAAAGGTAGAGAATCAGATAAGTATTGCAATGTACATCTGCGGAGGTCTTTTGCACATGTGACACCTGTACCTCACATGTGCAGATCTCACTGTTCATTACTTGTACATACTATGTTCTTTGTTATCTTTATGTCAACTGATTCTTTCTTGTTACACGCCGCTACGTGGAATAGGTGGCTTTGCCTCCAGGGATCAGTAACGTTCATGTTATCGTATGAATGATGCTGTGTGATGTGGAGCACGTGAGCTCATTCAGCGTACCGTAATCAGCTTGAAGCCAAACTCCACACAGCCTCCCAATTCAGACCAGAGTCACTGTGGCCAAATCCAACCAACCAAGCCAAGCGTAATGAGCTCTTTTGCCTGTGGCTGATTGCCTGTTTGAACCAGTTAAAAGCTTTGAAGTATGTGTGTGTATGTGTGTGTGTGTGTCTGTGTGTGTCTGTGTGTGTGTGTCTGTGTCTGTGTGTGTGTCCTTAAGTCATTCTATGGGCGTTCTATTTTCATCCCAAATTCACAAACGGTCTTGAATGTGCTCTGGCAGTCTGCACGCACATGAAGGAACCCATCCAAAGAAGCTCAAGACCATCTGGGGCATGTTTGTCTACCGTAGGGGCTCATGTGGTCTAATATACAGCACAGCTCTGAAGTAGTGTTGCAGGACTCGCTGCTACGTACCTAAGTTTATATAATAACCAGTTATCGACAGGTAGCCCATGTTAATCAACCATTGGTAAGCTTTTTTTGTGATGGCCAGAATATAGAGTTGAATTTAATCTTGCACGTGTGGAAGTTGAGTCAATAACATTAAATAATATAAAGAGCATTTAGGTGTGGACTAGTGACGAATGAGGAGATTAAATGAGTTCTGTACAGATGTGCAGGTTTCTCGGCGGAGCTGAGAGAAGCAGATGTGATCGCACACGGTGAACCCTGTAAACCTGAAGACTCTCCTGCTCGCTTTGACCACTAACATAATGATTGAGCCTCCAAACAGTCCTGTATTAGCAGATTAGCGGAACAGTCTCCGTAGTGCAGAGACAGTCACTACTGATGGCAATTCCCGTTAGAATTTCAGTATCACTCAAAGAATCTTCTCACATTTCACTTTGTAATCTCTGCGTACACTTTTTTTCTTGCCCAGTGATATTTTGATTTCATTACGTGCCTGTCAGGGAATTTGTACCTTGGAGTGCTGTCTTTCCCCTGAGAACGTGACGGGACATGTCTGAAATCGCACATGTCCATACCGCACGTTGTCACTTTAGTACGGTTGAGCAAGTCGTATGACCACACTGCAAAAATGCCATAAACCAGTTTACCCCAAAGGTCTCAGATTACAGAATATAGTCTCAGAAAAATCTGTTGTGCTTTAAAGACATCAATAAAACTAACATGAATTACAACACAAAGATAGTAAATTACAAACAGAAACAAGTCTTCCGATTTCCGTATTCACTACATGTGTCAGTTAAATTCAAACATTGATATTTAAAATATATCTGATACCACTGGCTAGGTCACGCTACAGATCAACTGTCTCATGAACGACTCATACTCTGTGTGTGTGTGTGTGTGTGTGTGTGTGTGTGTGTGTGTGTGTGTGTGTGTGTGTGTGTGTGTGTGTGTGTGTGTGTGTGGTGTAGAATTTAACTACATATTGGCGTTCCTAAATTTCATGCGCTTCAGAGATTCATGAGGAGCATGTAGTCTGAAAATTGGGGCATATGGTGGGTAAATTTTAGTTTCTGTTTGATTTTTTCTCACCTGCTGGACAATATTTCAGCGTATGCACACCACAGAATGCGACGCGTCCAGATTTACTTGGCATGAGGGGAACATGTCAACCAAAACTCCAGGCGTCCGACTCGTGCATGGTGTGTTTATTCAGACAGAATGGCACATTTCACTGAGGTCAGCATGTTTACATCGCTCATGGTTTTACCGCCCGTAGAAAAAACCAAAGAGCACTATACGACACTTACTGTTTCGAAGACCCCAGATATGAGTCATTTGCTGAAACCATAGCTGGATGACGTACACTCCTGGTCAAATATTCAAACTTGACTCCTTCAAAACTGTTGACACCAGAGGTTCATATCACAAAGGTGTTGTCACGCCAGTACGAGAGAAAGAGTCCTCGAAGATCTGAAACGAGTCAGAGCAGGATTTGACCAAATCCACACTTCTCAAAACGCTAGATAACTGCACTACACACAACACATACACATCTTCCTAGCACACACAAAGGTCCTGGGGGTTGTGTTCAACAGAAACACAATTTACATTTTCACACACAAACCAAAGACTTTTGGGTTGGGGCGGGGCCTGTATAAAGGGAGGACACGTGGACCTCCGGACGACGCCGTCACTGGGCATGCTCGGAGCAGGGGAGGGCCGAGGCTCAGCGGGCTGCCGCTATTGGATGGACGGGAGGGGGTGTGTTCACCCGTGAGCAGGACAGGAGAGCTGGGGCAGAATATCTGCCCCCTCCGAGGGCGGCGTGGCACAGCCAGGCTCCTGCGGGCAGGCAGAGGGGCGCAGCGCGCCGGGCGAGGCGTCAGCGTCGGGGTGGCGGTCAAGATGGATGAAGGTGCTTTTGGAGGGCGCGGACGAGAGGCTGTTGGCCGCAGAGCTCAGCTCACAGCGGAACAAGATCAGGAAACATTTGTAGAACTGGAGGGGGGGAGAGAGAGAGAGAGAGGTTGACAAGTTCACTGAGGATTAAAGTAGTGCAAATGAAGGTGGGGTTAAGCAGAGAAGTTTGCAGCAAATTTTAAATGTGATCACAACAGTGGGAGACGATACACACGGTGGTTTGCGTTCAGTTCTCACACAAATCCAGCACTTCAGTCATTAGGCATAAATTCACAAGCATTGTTTTTCTATTACGAGAACAAGCATGAGCAGTAAATCAGTGGACTTCTGACTTCATTCTGCTGCATGGCTTCCGCGGGTCAGCGTTTAAATGCAACTTCACTGCGTTTCACCGAGACGTACATTTCAGAAGTGGCGTAGATTACTTTTCAGTATAGACTGCATTCAATTCTGACACATTCATCCTGTCAGTTTTTTTAAATGATAAAGCCCCTTGTGTTTTCCAGGAAGGAGGTTGAATATGGGGAAGGCAGTGAAAGTGAGATTTTGCATCTGATTCTGTCATGTTCCGCGTGCTGTTGGTGACGAGTAATACCGTGAATTGCATTTAATGTGTTCCAGTGTCAGGACCTGCATTTCAGTTTGGCATCAATTTATCTCCATATCTCTTCCGACCAAGGACCAGCTCAAAGCCACCCTGTTTATCGGCAGAGCACTGGGCCGGATATATATGTATAATTCCCCTCTGTTTCTCTGCTTCTGTTACAGACCAGATGCACGACATGTATTACACATGTGTAATCGTTGGTGGTGGTGATTGTATTTAATGAATGTTGGCTTTATGAATGAGCATTCCCACTCCTTTATGAAGCGCTATCGTAATAGCGCACGCTGTCCGTAAGTGTGTCGGGAAGTCCTGCGCGTGTGTGCGACCCCATCGTCGCCTGCGCGTGAGACGTCCCGTACACGTGACCGGCTGGCTAAGCATTTGCCTGTGTGTTCCAGGGATCGTGCTGATGATGTCGCTATGCGAGGAAGTCCACGTGTACGAGTACATCCCGTCGCTCCGGCAGACAGAGCTGTGCCACTACCACGAGCGCTACTACGACGCTGCCTGCACCCTCGGTGCCTACCACCCGCTGCTCTACGAGAAGATGCTCATCCAGCGCATCAACTCCGGCTCTGAGGGTGACCTGAAGCACAAGGGTAAGGTCACGCTCCCGGGTTTCGGCACCATCCACTGTGATCCCTGAACTCTAACCCCATCCTCCCCCCCCACCCCTCACCCCGGAGACAAGGGTGCAATAATCGTGACCTGTGGACATCTGGACGCTGGGCTTGTCCTCAGCACCACAGAGGAAACCGAGGACAGTGGACCAGACAGGCAGAAGCTCTTGATGACAGTCTTAAAAGTTGCTTTCTCTGAGCCTTGTGTGATTTTAGAGGTCATTAGGTAGCAATACGGTTGTAACAAGAAACGGCTTTTTTAAAATTTAGGTACCTGTTGATTATGCTGTGGCCAGCCATCACGTGACAACATGGAGGATGTTTGTGGCTTTGTGATGGACTAGTTTTTGGGGTGTTTTTTTATTAAAAAGGGGCATGAGGGCAAAAACAGAGGTTGTTAAACGTTGAACACTCGAAGTCATCTACACTGAATACCACCAGGCTGTTTTGGACATACACGGTATGTAACAATTAAGGTGATTTTTAACATTTTGTTGTATTACGTATTCCTTTTTTTTTATAAATGGTTGTACATTTTATCATCGATCATATTTGTCTTGAATAATTTATCAGCTCTGTGGGGGTGTAGGTTTTTTTCTTTGCTGTATTACAATTTTCATAGCTGTGCACGAACACCTTTGGAAACAGTGTTCTTCCGAGACTGCCGTCTGACCTGTGACTCTTTCTTCAGGACACTCAAGCCCGTACGATTTAAAGTACCAGTGGCCGTGTCAGACTTTTGGCTGTTGAACAACAAGCAGACTGAACAGGCGTGAAGGTCCCCGTGGATACAGCCATGGGGGGTGGTGGGCCACTCACGGCGTTTCAAAATAACATTTTCTCAAACTTTTGCAAGGATGTTTTAATGGTGGCAGTAGCGGTGTTGTGGTGTTTTTTTGCGTTGGTTTTCTAATGTTTAACGCAGCGTGGCCTGGCTGTCCCGCGCGGTCCCAGGAGCCGACGGACCCTCTCGTGCTCCCTATGCTGGCGTACTTAAAAGCGAATGATGACGACACTTTCTCTAGCACTGGATATAAAAGCTTTTTATTTCAACTGACGATGATTTTTACCTTCACCTTGCATTTTATCTAACGTGTAAAAAAAACAAAAAACTTTGTTTTTTTTTTCTTTTTTACTGATGGAAGTATTTTTGTGTATGTACCCTATTTCAGTATTTGACATTTTATTCGTAAGTGAAAAGACTTGTATGCTAATATTTGTTTGTGCCGGAGGATGTGATCTAAGATCTGTGAAGACGTTTGATACCAGTTATTACAGTTCACAGCAGTTTTCTACTCAGGTGTACGCTAGTCTCTGAAGCACGGTCTCTATTCAGTGAAATACCCACATCTTTTCTCTTAGTCATAGACTTGGACGTATACAAGTCTGTGTATAGACTGTGTTGCTTTGCTGTGTAACTTTCTGCAGTGTTGAAGGTTTGGTCAGATGGACGCTGATGGTATCTCACGGAAGAATACCAGTTTTCACCTGGAGTCTGGTTATATTACGAGGCTTTTAAAAGTATGGGAACTGAGCAACTTGGGCTTTGATGTGCCACTGGTGTTGAATCCTGCTGTTCTGTGTGTGTAGTATAACGGCACGTTCGTGTCTGGTTAGTTGGACTTGGTGGGGCAGGGAACCTCCGATTCTGTGGCGCCAACTTCAACTGTCCCATCACCCCACTGTATGATCTGACGTACCTCCTCAAAAAGATTGAGCTTCTCTCTTTACGTATGTAACCCGTCCTGTTGGCTCGTGAGTACCGGGCTTTCTCAGTGTTTAGAAGAATGTGCCTCTGTTCACTGGGTGGCGCTCTCTCTGGCCACATCCTCACGTCTACAGTAATGTAATGTCTTTCTCCTGTGAGATAATGGTTGGGGGGGCGGTGTTCAGATTTGCCAATCAAGGCTGTGCTCCTCTGGCTCACATGTCTGTCTAAAGAGTCCCAGTGTGCCAGTGAGTGGTTCGTTACTGTTGTTGATACAACCACTTCAGTTTTACTTAAATCCACTGTCTGTAATTATTAGAAACCAAACTGGTCATAGCATGCTAAGTAGTGAGGCTTCTAACAAGCTCTTTGTTTTAAACAAACTTTCTTCAGTCAGGGGTAATAAGTAAGCTAGGGAAAGTTTAACTTTTCAATGTGAAGTTATCGTTTTGGATAACGGGATTAAAGCACTACTGCTTGGATGGCGTATTTGAGCTGATCAGTGCAGTGATTTGAGTACGAACAGTAAAGATGAAATGAATATTCAGTGTTGTGTCTTTGCACAGACAGTAAGGGTGTGTGTCCTCTCTCCCTCTCTCTCTCTCTCTCTCTCCATCAACAGTCCAGTCTAGATGTAGTTATAAAATTGGGAAGCATTGTAGTTTGTTTTTCGCTCTACACTCCAAATATGAAGGATCTGTTCTTTCCCTCTCTCTCTCACACACACTCACTCTCGTCACCACATGGCCTTTTTAATAATTGTGGTGAAGATAGTGTTTGGAGCCTAATCTGATGACTGCAGATATCTGCATTTTTAGGCCAGTCCACTTTCAAGAGCCATTGGATGCTATGGACGGCACATTTCTTTCTTCATTGTTAATGCAGATTTCATGACAAAACTTGAATCTGGTTTTAAATTACCTTGCGTATTGTTAATCATTTTATAACATGTAAATAAAAATAATAGTGATGCTTTTACTGGGACACAAATAAAATACCACTGAAAGCCATGCATCCGTGTGTATTTGTATCTTACTCGATTTCCTTAGAAACATAACCTTAAACCCTGAATCTAGGTTGGGTGTGGCCTAGAATTTATAAGGTGTGATTTATCAGCCGATGCGCTTACCTGTTTGTTCAGAAGGATGTATATAACCGGATTGATGACTGTGCTGCTTTTAGCAAGGAGAGAAGGTACCACGCTCGCCAGCGGGGATACGGCTCCGCGCCGGCCAAACGTAACGATTAAGGCCACGATGCCGTACGGTGTCCAGCACAGCAGGTAACACGTCACCATGACGATCACCATGGACAACAGGCGGAACTCCCTCTTCCGAGATGCTGACCTCCGCACCTTTCCAACCTGGGTGGGGGAAAAACACGGAAGGGGAAGAAGGTTGAATGGGCGTTCCCGGTACAGCGGCTTAAGAGAGCAGATATTACTTTGATGCAGGAATAATGGTATTCCAAAGTCTCCCGTCTTTCCATCGGTGACAACGGTGAAGTAGCACACTGATACAGCTGAACAAATCGTTTGTAAGATTTTGTCTGGAGTCCAAGTCTACGAGGGAGAGAGAGAGAGAAAATAAATGTAGCTACTTGGACAATCATGGTGGAAACCTTCCACATCTTTCTAGCTGTTCTTCTAGTCCCTGGTATTAAACTGCTCCTATTCATTTCTTCTGTTTAATATAAAATTATATATATACAATTTTGAGTATATATATATATATATATATATATATATATATATAAATCATCTATATAAAAGCAATATAAGATAGCAGAAATGTGTGTGTAAGGGCTTGTGCTATTTTAGGAGGTGGATCATCATAACGTTCATTCCATGGGGTTTTAAAATCTTGTGTTGTACACTGCATTCTTAATATCTACATCTTTCCTCCATTGCTCTGTGGTCCATTTCTGGGGCTCACATGACCTTTGTTAGGTCAGCACAGACAGCCTGACCAGTCTGGGACTACGCAGCGCACTGCGAAGTGTTGCGCGTGCAGATGCTATTAGCAGTTCTTCTGCAAATTTGAGCAGCTCTTCTGTGGGAACAAACAGGCTAGGCTTCATCTCCCATGCGCATTCATTTGCATTTACATTTACGTCATTTAGCAGACGCTCTTGTCCAGAGCGTCTTACACAAGCGCTTTCTCATCTACTCATAGACCGTATCCTAGCTGGAACGGAAGGTTAGAGTCAAAGATACCGTTGGACTAGAATACTGCTAAACAAAAATTAATGCTGATTCCTAAAAGAGGTTCTATATCAAACTATGATAAGTGCAATACCAATCAATACTAAATAAGTTAGCCAACTTTTGTATATAAATCATCAGTGAGCGAGGGTGGCCTTAACCCGCATCGCTGGCACACCAGCTCTCCTTCTTTTGACCACTTCTGGGAGGTACTAACCACTGCATACAGAGATAACCCCACAGTAATCATCCCCACAAGGCGGTGGTAGCGCAGTCGTTATGGTACTCCACTAGTAATCAGGAGGTTGCCAGTTCAAGCCCCACTGTTGGGCCCCTGAGTAAGACCCTTAACCCTCAAGTTGTATACACTCATAATTGTACGTTTTTTGGGGGTTTTTTTTGATAAAAGCGTCAGCTAAATGTCATAAACGTAAGACCTGGTGTTGTGGAGATGCTCTGATACAGTGGTCTGGCCATCATACTTCGGCCTTTATCAACGTCACCCTGGTCCTTACGCTTGTCCGTTCTTCAACTTCAAGAACTGAGTGTTCCTGGCTGCCTAATATATCGCACCTCCTGATAGGTGCTATTATAATAATCAGTGTTTTTCTCTTCACCTGTCAGTGGTTTTATGTTTTGGCTGATTTGTATTTATAGTACATTACACAAGTTTTTTGTTTGTTTTTTTTTAAACTATGTTTCAGACAGAGGTCCTTCATCTGCTTTTTTAAAAAAACTGAATCCTCTCTTGGTTTATTTCATAATGCTGTAACCTCAACAGTGGTTACCCTTTTCCTTCCCTCACTAAAGAAGAAGATTTTAGGTTTTGATTTGTAAAATATTGTCTTGAACACCGCTCACACGGGCTCTGACCTGCTTGACGGCGTAGAACAGCCTCCCGTAACTGTAGACCATGACTGTCACTGGCAGGCCCAGGCAGAAGATGAACAGGCAGACGATGTAGGCGCTAGACTTGGGTGAGCGCTCCGTCCAGGACACGGAGCAGCTGGTACCAGCCCCCTCTAGACCATAGCTGCTCCAGCCCAGCAAGGGGGGCACCGTCCAGATCAAGGAGTACAACCATGAGCCCCCAACTGCCAGCAAGGGCTTGCGGTATCCCAGGCTCTTCTGGTTGTACACTGTCAAGGTGCGGTAACGCTCATACGACAGTATTACCAGGGATATTAGAGACACAATACCTGGGAATGGAACAGACGGAGAGTGGAGTAAAGGTGGGTTAATAAGCACTAAATGGTAAGGTGTGGTAAGCCAAGTTTGGACAGACATGATGGTTTGGCCTTAATTTGGGCACAAAAAGGCACACATCAACTGGACAGAAAACTTGAAGGAGTGAGAGAGTCACAGTCTGTAAGGAAGAGAGGGAGTGATTAGGTTTGGTTCGGTGCTTCTGTGTTTTTTTGTTCATTTCTGTCTTCACTGCATCGTGACACTGTGCTGCCGATGCCATATGCAGGAAAAAGGCTGTCTCGTGCATGCACAGGGACGGCAGCCTGTCAGAGGCCAGACCCCACCAGAGCTTCTGTGACCTCTTTTATCACATTTCTTTTGCTCTTCGTGGGTGTCTAGAGTGTCACGTTGTCCTTTACATTGTCATGGACTCACAGTGTCTTTAAAAGATCTGCTCTCAGTTTGTCAAGGCTGCACAACATTCCTTTTAAACAGACCTCAATTTCCTGAAACATGATCTCATTTATAATATCCTAATGTCATATTAACTGAGAGAGTTAGAAGACATACTCCTACTATACACACTCCATATATACTGTGTTTTGATGGGGTTTGTGTTATGGTTTTTGAGTGAAGACTTGCGTTCTGAAGTGGTACAACAGAAGAGGCCTTTGCCCAGTCATTGTGGATTGTCCGTTTGAGGCCTGACGACGACACAGCCATCCAGGGCTCCGATTGGGCAAAACAGGCACCTCTATTTGGGTAGGAGGGCCGGTGCCACTCTCCGTCCCCTGTCAATCACTGCAGCACTGGCCAATCGTAGACGTGTGGCTGCACGCGCTCGCTGATGAGCAGGTAGCGCATGGGCGCCAGCTTGTGGTTCATGGCTTCACATGGGAAGCAGGTGCTTGCTGCGCCCTCCATGGCTGATAGTTGCCCTACGGTTTAGCTGAATAGCTGATTTTAACTGATTTTACTGTGAAACCATTATTTGGAGTCTCTTGAATAAGCAAGACAGCACTTTTACGCGTCTCTTTTACGCTGGGTTCCCTGGTGCGTAATGGCCTAACGCACCCGCTGGAAAGCTTTTCTGAGGCATGCGACGCATTGGACAAGTCGATTATCCCTACTGAGGCAAAATAGATGCCATCCGACTGGACCTATCGGCTAAAAAGGCATATACAGTTAAACGAGCTTGCCAATGTAGGTCTATATCAATATTCGGGATGGTGCAGGCTGCACAAAAGTTAAAGATGTTGTGCGCTTAAGTCGCGAAGACAGTGGCCGTTGAATGAGCCACTACGGCACGTTGCGTCTGCCCTGTATTCGTGTAACGGTTGGACGGGAGTTCATCGACTACCCAGCACACTTGCGCAGAACAGGAGCACTTTCAGTAAACGGTCCAGTGCCCCAAAGGGTAAATGTTTTGGACCGACGTCCGTTCGTATTCACGCTGTCAATCAGTTATCACGTAACTGTCGCCTCATCACTCGATCTGCCAACAAAAGTTTTCTATCTGTAGCTAGCTATACTGCTGCAGTTATGTGCTAATGTTTGTCATCATACGTTTCTATAGGTTTTTATGTTGTTATTATTATTATTATACGTAATTAATTATAGGGCACATGACAATGTCGGTGTAAGGGCTACTTATCTGTAAGTGCGATATTCATTATTTACATATTTGAAAGTGCAATAACTGTTCATTCTAATCTTTGCTCGTCTAATTTTTAATTCTAATTCCTTCCTCTTTTTCAATACATCTTCCATTGTATATATTTTTAAGTTTTCACTTTACTTTTTGTCTTGCTTAACGTTTCTGTATGCTGTACTTTGGACGCTGCTTTGCTGGAACAGTTGAACTGAGATTAATAAAGTTTAAAGCATTGTTTATCTTATCTTGTGCAAAAATGCCGAGCTAAATGACTCACCAAAGCAAGAGTTGACGAAGCCGTGCCACATGCATGCCTGCTTGCCCAGGAACCAGCGCCCGCGCACGCTGCTGGCGAAACTCAGGGTGGTCCCGCACGCGCACACCAGCAAGTCGCTCAGGCTGATATTCACGAGGATCACGTTCACCGGCGTCCGAAGTGTCTTGAATTTGCAGAAGAGTGCCAGGACGACGACATTATTCAAAAAGCCCGAAGTCATTATCAGACCTAGGAAAACGGACAGGGCGACGAGTCCCGCTCGCGAGAGAGTCCCCGTTGGGGAGTCGTTCCATTGCTCGTGCAGAAAACGGACCGGGTCCTTGTCGCTCACGCTGAAGGTGTCGTTTAAGTGACTCGTTTGGAAAGACATCATCAGTAGCGGCTTATCTGTCGAATCCCGCGACTCTCCGGCCTTCTGTCGCTGCAGCTCTCACGAGCGTTTCGGCGTGAGTGCGTTTGCCTTTTTCACGCGCTGGCCGAGCGGTTTCATCTGCTGGAGCGCCAGTACGGGCGGACTCGCGCCGCCACTCCCGCAGCGAAGCGAGCGTTTGCCTCCGGGCTTCTCGGCGCGTGGGCTGCGCTTTCGCGTGGAATATAAAGCCGCTGATGACGCGCGTGCGAGAGCCTGGAAGAGCAAGACGTATAGCTGTATAAAAGCCACGTAGCAATCCATCCCATACCTACAGCTGAAACTTAGAAGAAAATGTAGTAATAAGTTAATAATAAGTCATAAAGATCAAGACTCAAGTTTAATTCCAGCCCAAGTCCTGCACTCAGATGCTAATGCACTGTCCTGAGCAACCTGCAGGACATTAGTATTAAAATAAAGGCATTGCAATAAACCACCAGCTATGAATACAGAATATAATGAGCTATAGCTATATAACACACGTCAGTGATGAGACATTGGTGAAATATTATTCAACAAATGAGCGCTCGTAACTTCAAAAAGGGACTGAACACAATAGCAGACGTTTTTGTTAAAGCAACAGACAAAGGCCGGCAAAACCGCCTTGGGTCAGCCAATCAGCAGACGGTAGTGAGGACAAAACAGTGCGAAAAAAGATAGAAACAGTAGTATAGTTTCAAAACTGCTGCTCTTTGTGGGCCCTTTTTTTTGTTTGTTTTCATAATTACGGAGGATTTTGAGTTGGAGGACCTCCTCTACGAGTCGGAGCCCCAGGCCGTGCACCAGCCGTCATGTGCGTTTAATAACGTCTCTTTGCTTTCGCATTTGCCTCCAGTTTTTATGTCCATCTACTTTCAGCCTGGAGCCGAACGTGACAAAAAAAAGCATCATTACAAATATGGCACACTCTGTAGGGTAAATACATTTCAGCACTTTAGGAAGAAAGCACTGTGTGAAAATCATTCTTCATATGATTATCTTCTCCTTTTTAACCAAACATCCAGGAAGAGTATGGACAGAGAATGGCATTGCAAAGTAACTTTAACAGAGGGTAAGCGCGTTTTAAGATATTCAGGGAGGAAAATAGTCCATCTTTCATACCAGTATACACAAACATATATCTACTATATATATCTATACCAGACTGTGATGAAGCTACACTCCACCACTGTGTGTTCATATGGACTGTATTAGAGATGCACGTGTGTGTGTGTGTGTGTGTGTGTGTGTGTGTGTGTGTGTGTGTGTGTGTGTGCGCGTGTACATGTAAAATAACACAGCAATTGTTTTTTATGTGATTAATATGCATGGAAAAAGTGTCGTGTAGTGAGGATCTGCAGGGGAAGATAAATTTATTGTAAGTAGGTAATATTAAATACTGTATCTTTTGTGTTTCTAGAGTTTAACTTTAATGTTTATCTGGCCAGAACAGTTTGCATATTTTAACTAAGTAGGTAAAACAAAAGTAGATTATGAGAAAAATGAACTTATCTGTGATTATTTTTGTGGAGAGGCTTCCATGTTTTTTTGGAGTGAGAACAATTCGTAGCCCATTCTGAAGGGGACTTTGGGCAGGAAAATTCCTCATAAGAGACAGGAAGTGACATGATCTAATTTCCTGTTTTTCCCTATATAAGCTTCTGAGTGAAAGTTCAAGTGGGAATGTTTTGAAACTTATTGAGAAATTCCAAGTGCGGGATTTTTTGGTAAATACTAAATTTTCCTTTCTGAATGTTTTGGTTTGTTTTTTGATTGGATATGATTTTTCTTTTACACTGGCGCACTGGGAGCCAATAAACAGCCTTTACTCATATGTCCTTCCCACCAAGACCATTACCCAGACCTGAATATGTTGTAAAAATGTATTAGTAGAATACATAAAATCATGCTTAAATTTACCAAGAAAAAGCTCTGGATACTTGGGTGCAACTGGACACTTGTCTAGGAAGGTTGATTTGCAGTCTGAATGCGGAAGGATAAGATTAACCTTTAGTCCAAATGGATTTTTCCTGTCTTTGAAAAACACTCCCTTAAAACCAGCAACACAAGAAAGCATTTCAAAAGCATAGATTATTCTCAGGTGATTCTCAGCCAACTTGGAGCATAATTCTCAGAGGGATCACTGGTGATGGATCTTTTAGCAGAGCACATCAGAGAAGACTGGTGCCTTGAAGGCTATAAATAGAATTTCAAAAGTGTGTGCACAAGTGTGTGTGCATGCAAATATCTCTGTGTGTGCATGCATGTTTGCATGTGTATGTGTGTCTACATTTATAGGGTAATGACTGATCAATTGAATTGGTCATGCCTAATTTATAGACCTATCTAGAATGCATCATCTTATGTCCTTTTTCTGTTACTGTAGTGTTTTCTGATCTGGTCCCAGTGGAAATCCCTGAAGGTCCATGTTGTTTTTCTATGCCAGCTCCCAACACACCTTAAGGAGGCAACCAAGAGCAGTGTGCTAGATAGAAGTGTGCTAGAGGTGCAGAAACAGAACCAAGCTTGGTTAGAAACCCTGCATTACTGTAGTCAAGCTGGGTTAGAAGCCCAGTATTACTGTAGTAAAGCTGGGTTAGAAGCCCTGCATTACTATAGTCAAGCTGGGTTAGAAGCCCTGCATTACTGTAGTCAAGCTGGGTTAGAAGCCCTGCATTACTGTAGTCAAACTGGGTTAGAAACCCTGCATTACTGTAGTCAAGCTGGGTTAGAAACCCTGCATTACTGTAGTCAAGCTGGGTTAGAAACCCTGCATTACTGTAATCAAACTGGGTTAGAAACCCTGCATTTCTGTAGTCAAGCTGGGTTAGAAACCCTGCATTACTGTAGTCAAGCTGGGTTAGAAACCCTGCATTACTGTAATCAAACTGGGTTAGAAACCCTGCATTACTGTAGTCAAACTGGGTTAGAAACCCTGCATTACTGTAGTCACACATGATATTTAAAAGTAAAACCTATGTGCTGCTCCTCAGGTTTTGATAATTAGTGTGACAAATTTAATCAAACACGTCCTGACAGATGCCACAAAAATCTGTTATTCAGTCAGAGAGGTGTGATGTGTTTCTATAATATTCAGAAGATGTGAAATTGGTGCCCTAATCAATTAATTAATCTAATCTGACACACAAGTAATGAAATTATGCCATAGATTGACTGGTGTTGTGCCTTATTAGACTCCTACTTCTAACTTTAGAATGCTTAGGGCTGTCAAATCAGGTCTAATCACATCTGTACTTGCCGACTTATCACAGAAACACTGGCGGCTAATTACTTCTTTATATTAGTGACTCAATAACTCAACTGCAAAATGTATCATTGTATGACAAAATGAAAGTGGTCCAGTGCACACAAATTTTGTCATGCCGTTATCTTTGCAAACTTGGTGTTGACAGTATTGACAGACCTGTGCAAGCTGTGTGCTGTATTTATAGGTGCAGTTGTGTCACCGTCCGGGATTCCAGGCTGGAATGCTGAACGTTGTCCCATTCTGTTTACAGCTCTAATTCTCTTATGTCATCTTAGATTTCGTACTTTGGGCTGTTGTCTGGGTCTGCATTTAGTCCTTATATAACAAACTAAAACTCATCAAGAGTTAACTTCAAACTATCCATAAGGTTCTGTTCATTTTATCATCTTCTTTCACGACACCTATGAAGAAAGCCTTGTTTTTTATGACGTTTGGTTGTATGTTTCTGCATGCATGTTGCAGCGTATGCAATGGGGATATGAACGACTCATTGTAACATTGTGGAGTTACAGCAGAATGCAGGGACGAGTTTCATAAAATATAGATATACGTTTAATAAAACACACAACTCAAAAGACGTATCACACAGGCTATCAGAGACAACAATAACACATAAACGATATACTTTTATACACGCATACTAATGACACAACAAGGATCAGGTGTGGAACACAGCGAGGGTGTGGCCTCAGAGCGGCATGCCCTGGGCGGAGTCTTGGGTGGAACCTTGGGTACCAGAGGTTCGTTGCTCTGGTAGTCCGCAGACGCGGTGTCGCTGACCGAGCAAGCATCCCCATAGCGGACCTCCCCCACCTCCATGGAAGGATCCTCCCCACGTTCGAACTCGGAGTCCGACCACAGACTAACATCGCTGTTTTTCCACATTCCTTTCAGAATCCATGTAGCCCTCGTGGTAGTCCATGGAAGGGTAATAGAACCCCGCGGAGGCCGACTCCGAGTACTGCACTTTAAACCAGTCCCGGTTGTCCAGTATGGGTCCGTTGGACTTTGCAGAGTCCAGCCCGGGACCACATTCAGGCCCCCCCCCCGCTACAAGGCGATGGAGCATACCCAAGATTATGGAGCATCTCTCCATGGGGACTGTGGAAGAGTGTTTGCCGTTGTTGGTCGGTGTGTCTGTAACGTTGTGGAGTCAGAGCAGGATGTGGGGACGAGTTTCATTAAATATAGGCATACGTTTATTAACACACAAAACACCGAAGACATCGCACGCAAGCTATCGTGGTTCAACACCGACAACAGCAACATGTAAACAACAAACTTTTATACACGAATACTAATGACACACAACAACGCCATCCTCTTCAATGTTGAATGACACACACTTTCTTTTTGGAGGCAAGACATCCACCAAAATGTCACTGCCCATATCTTGCGTGTTATTTTTCTTTCTTTTGAGGCAACAGTAGAATATGAGCCCTGCTAGCAGAATCAAGGCCAAGGATCCTCCAACAGCACGTGGTAACACGATGTTTGAAATGTTGTGGGCTTGGGTAACTTGTAGTTTAAGAGTGCAGATATGCTTGCCTGCTGAGTTCTTCACTGTGCATGCATGTTCCCCCATCGGTTGGTTTTGCTGAGATGAAGTGCAAGGTGCCACCTCCATGGTGGGTGCTTTTTAGCAGCCTAATTTAGTTCCAGAGTCAGTTCTCATTTTGTTCTTTTCCAGGTCTCACTGCACCTGAATAAAAACAGCAATTTTCTTAAGTTCTATTAGGTAAGTGTGGATCTGGTATCATACCTGTGGGAAGGTAAGTACTTATATTGGTGGTTTCAAGGAGTTTGCATATGTGTCTATGTGTTATTTATTGTTGTCATGAAGGTGAGTTAATCGTACTTTTTTGGGCCCGGAGTGGTTTTTGATAGGGGTGAATACAGCTGTGAATTTAAAAAAGAGGTTATGGATGAATGAAATGTAAATGTGTTTAGTGTGGTTTAGTGTTGTAGGCATCCCAGTTGCATCAATTCTTGGATATTTTCAGGAGGTTCATCGATGGGCTCTGATTCTTTGGACTCTGAACTCTCGCCTACTTCGGTAATGTCTTCACCTTTCACCTCTCTGCTGGTTCTCCTGGAGACCTCTGTAACTCAGGTAAAGACCAGACTTGTGTTACTTTACAGAATCTTTCTATAGAGTTGTAGAGACTTTACCTCCCTTTACATTGAGAACTTTTATAGAATCTTTCTATGTCCTTACAGAGAATATACATAGTTTTCCTATACACTTCCATAACATTTACAGACTCTTTCTATGGTGTTTTAGGGAATGTTAAAGAAAATGCTCACCCAAAAGTTGGAAATACTTCCCTTTGGAATTTTTGTCTTAACTCTTCCAAGCTGAGCAGCTGTTGTGAAATAAAACACACATTCCTGCATTTTCAGTTTTCACAGAGCTAAATTAGCATGTGGGGCATTCCCTATTTCTCCTCGCGCACGGTCTGCTGGTGAACTCCGATTTCTTTGCCCAGTGATTTGAGCTCCATGGACAGCATGGAAAAGACTTGGTTGAGGTGGACATATCTGCATGGTGAAGGACCTGGCCACTGGGAAGTCCAAAGGATATGGTCCCATCGCCTTCATGGAACGGAATTTTGGAATTTGAGGTGATCTGTCCCCCACCTGCTTTTTTTAAGTAGTCTTGTCCCCTAAGAGGACTGTTATCTTGTTTGACTTTTTGTTGTTTGTTTTACTCCCTTTATCATTCTAAAAACATCACTTCTGTACAGCTGGGTTTGTTTTTTATTTGGAGAGGGGGGGGGCTGTTCCTTTGATGCTATTTGCTTTGTTCCAGTGATGTTTTCAGGAATGTATTCCTCTGGTATTCATTTCTTTGGCATTCGCTCATTAGACCCCGTGACACAGGCGAGAAAATGTGTATCATGTCTTTTGGAAGGTTTCTTTTAGAACAGTGCAGCCATGGCAGCAGGATAAGTGTGATGTCACAGGAATATTCTAGAAGATTTCAACTGAACAGTCTGTCATTTGTGTTGATGATGGCAACAGCAAAGCTCTGTGCCATTCAGGATCAGAGCAGTAGGGGGCAGCGCTAAGAAGCCTCAGTGATGTTAGTGGAACGTGCAGCCAGCCCTGCCTACCCCAGGGCTGCCTGCACCGGGGGGCAGCACCTCGGCTGGCTCTTCTTCTGGGCCCCTATCTCGGTCTTCAAAGGAGGATTTATGATGCTGGTCACGTGCAGGTCTGGGCACGAAGCTGCGCGCCTCCTGCCCTGATACTATTACTGCTCTGACTGTTCTTGGAGTTTGTGGTTAATAACCTCATGAAGGGCTTGAGCAGTAGTTGCCTGGACTAGCACAGGAAACACTCCATTTCATTGAAGAGTTTTGGCTTTGTATTACTGCTGTATGAAGATCGGTGGATGCAACATGCTACCCACGTCTGCTGCAGGCTCTTATAGATGATATATTGTACATACTTCATGAAACTGGTGTGTTTTTAGGGCTTTCCCACCCATTCTGTGTTCAGTCCCAGGAGCTCACTGAGAATGTGGGCCATCTCTGTTATTTTTGCTCAACACCTGCCTGGAACGATCCTGGTTTGTAAACTCCCCTGCCCCCTGCATCATTTGCAACCACACATAGGTGTAGTTTTGTTTGGGTGGGGGGGTACATGCCCCCAATAATTCCTGCTCACTTTACTCATATGTTGGGTGGTGTGAGCCATGTAAAATAGTATGTTATAATGGTTTGGGTGGACGTGTTTTGCCTCTGTATGAACCTTTAAAATTCAGAACTCAGCACTTCTTCATATGCCTGACTGCATTATTACTGAACTATTGCATTAGTACTGAAATTCTGACTAAATGTGACGTGTATCTCAGTTTGACCCTTACAGTTCCACACAAGATGCTGAACTGCTGGCCGCAGAAGATGCTGAACTGCTGGCCCATGATGTGGCATTGCATCACATGACATGAGATGACTGGACAGGACATGACTGGACAGGACAGGACATGACAAGACATGACTGGACATGACTGGACTAGACTGAACTGAACATTACTGTACATGACATGACATGACAGGACAGGACATGTCATGACATGTCATGTCCAGGTCAGTCCAGTCCAGTCCAGTCTTGTTCAGTCTTGTCCAGTCCAGTCCAGTCTAGTCCAGTTCGGTTATGTTCTGTCCAGTCAATGTCCAGTCATGTCCTGTCGTGTCCAATTCATTCCGGTCATGTCCAGTCCTGTCATGTCCTGTCCAGTCCAGTCATGTCCTTTTATGTTCTGTCCTGTCCTGTCCTCTCATGTCCTCTCCAGTCATCTCATGTCATGTCACGTCATGTCAGCATGACAGCATCCGGGTCTAAGCAGGGTCTCGCAAAGTCTGCCATGAACCAATCCGGGTCTAAGCAGGGTCTCACAACGTCTGCCATGAACCAATCCGGGTCTAAGCAGGGTCTCACAACGTCTGCCATGAACCAATCTGGGTCTATGCAGGGTCTTGCAAAGTCTGCCATGAACCAATCCGGGTCTAAGCAGGGTCTCGCAAAGTCTGCCATGAACCAATCCGGGTCTAAGCAGGGTCTCTGGCATGTTGGGTCTAATGTGAAATGTTGGTGAATTTCTGAGTTTAGTTTTTGGTGATGGTATAACAACATAAGAACTGTAATGTGCTGCTGTAACAGCCTCTATTGATTATATGATATGACTGCAAGTCCACTTGGGTGACCCTGTTTGCTCTGATGTTCTATATAGTATTTCATTACATTTCAGCTGTTACACTCTATCATATATATTCATACAATCCAGACTTACTAGAGGGTTTCAGGAAGTTTTTGTGAACAAATATCTGAAGTCTCTTGTAGGTTTTGTCAAAATATATTGAATTTGTACATAATTCAGCTTATCATTTAGCAACACTCTGAAGAGTTAACAAGAGTGACATAAAGGTGACATAGCTATTGTACCGAGGGGTCGCCTTACATACAGTTGGCTAGATGTTTAAATATCCACCAGCTTGTCATTTTGCCACAAAGCAGCTTTGTTCTTTTCAATTAGTGCTAAGATATTGCATTCCAGTAACTGTTAATAATAATAATACTGACACGTCAAGCACACTTCAAAGTTGTGAGTGAATTAAGTGAGTGAAAGCATATATATATATGTAAGGACTGACTATAGTTAAAGTTATGTTATAGTCTCTGTTACCACACACACTGGCAAGATGATAAATAAGTAAGAAGCCAAATGTCAGATTGATTGTGTGTTTGACAGAGAGAGATAGATAGATAACTAGATTGAGAGAGAGAGAGAGAGAGAGAGAGAGAGAGAGAGAGAGAGAGAGAGAGAGAGTGTGTGTGTTTGTGTGTGTTTATGACAGCCATAGAGGTGTGTGTGTGGGAGTGAGATTTAAACACACCTTACAATAAAAAAGAAAATTTAAATGAAAGAACATCACCAAAAACCACTCCCTCATCTTTTACAGAGCACAAAACATCATAGTAACCCCAAATATTTTCAAAAGTGGTCAAATCATTCATAACAGAATAAAACTTCAAATCTAACACTATATGCCATCATGGATTGGCCTAAAATGAAATGTAAATGTTGACATTGTGCTTTCTTCTTCTGTGTGTAATTTTATCTACAAATAAAGAGGACTAGTGTAAAAACAACAATTAAAACAATTTAAAAATCATTACTAAGAGGCCACCAAGGGTGTCAACCTGAGACATTCCATAAAACGGTGGAAAACTGTTTCCTTTATTCCACAATACAGACACTCAGGACTCGTAGCTGGATGTGAAATTGAAACAAAAGCATTAACCACTACTACACCATGTAAAATTCTCCACTGTAAATCACCGTAAGGCCTCGTCAAAGGTGGTTTATAGAGCGCTCTCTAGGCTGGATTAAACCCTTCTCCCAGAGCTTGTTTTTTGCACCAAGGGTTATCAATCCTGCCATCTAATTTATCTTCATTTAACACTTTAACGCAGGCCCTATAAAGGGTCTTCCCTGACACCTCCTCTAGAGCCATGTTCTGAACACCAGATAGCTGCAGAAAGAGGCTCTCACAATCCCCAAGTCCAGGTAATTTTAGTCATTAGTCAGGTAATTTATTAGTCATTAATATTATTTCTGTTCCAAAACATGCATAAGGTTGATTAAATGTTAAGGTTTATTATGTTGAGCAAATAATGTGCTACTATAAGACATAAAAAAGAAAATGTTTAATCTGCAGGGCAGTAGGCCTTCAGGACTGGTGTAGGAATCCATCATTTTCAAGATGATTGGGTTAGGGCAAAGTAAACACTGCCATGTTGTGGAATCCTACAAGCGGAGTTGACGCTTGTCACGGACTGCTCCCATTCCCACTGGATCGTGGTTAGGCTCTCCGCATGTCAGTGGGAAGTTGTAATTGTTCTTGTCTGTAACCACACCTCTGTTGTCTGCTGTCTAGTGTGTAATGTGTGTGTGTATTTAAACCGATGTTGGTTAGCGCTGCTTTGTCAGTCGTTAGCTACGTAGATTTGTAGATGCCTGTGCGTTTGTCGTTTCCCATGTTAGTATTAGTGTTCACGATGCTTCGTGTTTTTTGTGTTCACCATTTATGTGAGTGCCGCTGTCTTCCGTGCACGTCAATAAACGTCGTGGTCACCGTCGAGGGAATCTGTACGTCCTGCTCCGAGCCCTGCGGCACTCGGGCCGTTGGAACCTTGGCTCTCGCTCCTCTGGCTGTGCCTGTCCTTGCCCTGAGCGTCTCCTCAGCTTCTTCAACTTCAGGCTTCATTTCCTCTCCGTTTCCTTCCCGGCTCTCCTGCAACAGGCGTTCAGTCACGGCAAAAGCTCGGTTCACGTTCAGGTGTGCGGGGAGCTGGGAGACTGGTGTGAGGTCTGGGCTCTGTTGAGCATGCACTGTGACAGGACTCTCTTTCTGACGCAACACTGACTGCATTAGCGCAGCGCCGTCGGGTGTGTTCACACTTATTTAACACACATTTGTTTAGTACACAGTAAATTTGGTCTAGAATTGGAGTGCCAGACAGGAGATGTAGTTTCAGAGGCCTGACTTTGTGTCTACAAGCACATCAGCCACTAGATTCGTTTTCCTGGATAAAGGCTATTTATTTGTGAGGTACAAAGAGAAGGTTAAGACAAATTTAGGACAGGTGTGCTGAAAGTAGCTTGCTACACAACAGGTGAGACTTAACTAATGTGTTTGTGATGTGGTTAAAGATTGATCTGAAATGTTTTGTCCAAAGATTACTTGCGTTGGTTAGATCCAGTGTAAGCTGTGATTTTTTTATTTTTTTTTTAAACGTTTAAACAACCAGGAATGTGTGAGACTTGCTGTAGCCTGAGATTGACGGTAAAATAAATGCAGGAGTCTGTGACATCAGTGCTGTAAAGACCACAGCTGTGATCCACAAACAGCAGAAAAGCTCTGCTGCTGGGTCACACCCTTAAGAAGCGCCACACTTGGCTGTGGTTTTGACAAACCATTTAAAATCAGACTAACTGCAATTTCTTGATAACAACCAAAACCTTAAGTGAAGGGAATTGTCTGGCACGTAGCAGCTGGTCTGAGCTCGTCTTCCTCCTCCGGCAGGTTCGAGTCCCATGAGCCACCGGCTCACGCCATCGTGTCAGTGAACGGCACGAGTATCGAGGGCCACGCAGTGAAGTGCTACTGGGGCGAAGAACTGACAACATGAGGCCACGCCTCAGGTACTAGCCCCGCCCTCCTAAAGGCACAACCTCAGCAGGACAAAACACACATGCAAGCGCAAGCTCCCATGAGTTTCTGAGCAAAACGCTCTGAAATAAACGTTAACTACATGTCCTTCCTTTCAGATGTTGAGGAAGAAACCTTCAGAGGAACCAAGACTCAGGGGGGGATCCATCCTCCTCTGTCAGACCACAGTAATAACAATATAGACAATAAGGAGCAGAGTAAATAGTGAGATAGAAAAATGAGAAAAAAGTTCTGATCTGAGTGCTGAAGTTCCAGGGTACCCTCATGCCTGTGGTTCCTTCTGGCGCTTTCCTTTTAGCTTTACACACCCTCGTACCTGGACATGCCTAATAATCTATTCTCTCTTTCTGGTGAGGTTCACCTACCCCCGATGTCATGACGTTACTGAGCCTCGAGCCGTCTCAGCTGCCCTGGCTCCTCCCACCACACCTCCACCCCACCCAACTACTCTCCGTTGCCCTTGATGGACGTTCTCGTGCTTGATGGGTTTTGGACACGCACACACCATCGGAACCAGACTAGGACTTCTAGAAAACCAGAGTAGACATTAATTGCTTTTTTTTTTCATTTTATTATTTTTCTTTCACAATTTGTATTGCTCCTTATATCTATATTGTTATTATTGTGGTGACCGTTGCCAGAGGAGGACGGCCCCCCCGTTTGAGTCTTGGTTCTTCTCGAGGTTTCTTCCTCGTGCTCTAGGGAGTTTTTCCTCGCCACTGTTGCCCCTGGCTTGCTCACTGGGGGCTTGGACTTGGACATTTGTAAAGCTGCTTTGTGATATCTGTTGTAAAAAGCACTATATAAATAAATTTGACTTGTCGACTTAAACAGCACATAGATAAACTCTAAGCAAGCAGCACGCAGATACACTTTGTGTGTAAATTGGACATTTATAGTTTACAGTACCTTCACACTGTAAAATACATTTGCATTGTGTTATCATCTCAGTGCAATACATTACACTGAACATTCAAAAATAGGTTTCTCATATTTAATATATGTGATTGGGTTTAGTATATTCAATTAAAGTGTATTCTCTTTTGTCTGTGATATATTACAAAACTCCAAAAACTGGTTTCTTTAAGAAATTAGAAACAAAAAAAAATATTTAAGAACTGCGAACCAGAGAAAGTAGGCTTTAAAAGAAAACCCAGAAGATTTTATTGCTTTAACTGTTCTATATACATGACCTTGGCTACAAGACAGTTACATTTGACGGGAGTTGGGTTTGAATTCAACCATTAGATCATTACTACTCTACAGTGGCCTATAGCTTCCAAACACACAAGTGATTCAAAAATAACCTCATGATTAATCTCTGGTACACTACCCATGGTTCTCCTTGGAAGGACATTCTCAATGGAAATCTCACATTAATGTCTCCTTTCATTAAGGTGCCCCTTAACTTTCTTTTTCTGAGGTAACTTTTTCATATCTTCACTTTTAACAGTAACAAAGAGTCCATTTTGAATTTCATAAAGCACAACAACAACAGGAAACCACATCAAAAGCAGGACAGATACACTTATTATCACATGAGCAGCCTTATGTCAAGGTCTGAAGGACCAAAAGGGCCCTATTTACATATAATAACAAAATCCTGCTGTCTGATGACCAGACCGTCACCCACACGTAAATGTTTTTACGAGATTTTTATGCAGTATTAATTTTTCATGATACATGGTCAACATGGCAACATGCTGTAGATCATAGGGTGGGTTTGTTCTGTTCAAATGAATAAACATGATTTTTAATGGTGGAAATAAGGCACTCCTGTACAATTAGCCACTTTATTTAAAAAAACAACAACAACAAAAAAAAAACTCTCTGGCCACTTTAAGTAGAAATAGAAACTGTACAAATACAGACTGTACCCCATTTCCTGTCACACAAATCATATAACTAGGAATATAACAAATAAATAACTAGGAGGCCTAATTCATACGCTCTTGACCAATGGTCAGTTGACAGTCACCCATTAGGTAAGAGCTGCCTGCCAACATAGGACTTTGAACTTCTAGGATTAAAAGGAGTTGGATTACTGTTATACGATAGTCATTGCAGTCCTCCAATGATACAGGGAATCCCTGAAAAAAACCCTAATTGTTCAAACAAGCGAATATCCCATAAACTAGACTAGTTGATGATCCATCACTGGAGAGGCAATATTAGTAGTGTTTGGCAGTATATCCCAACAAAATGCCACAGGTTCAGTTAGAACTTTCTTCTCACCGATGGCAAAACGAACTATAGCTACCTGTCTGTGATGTTTACACTGGTGGTGCTCAGCAAATTGACAGGGGTCTGTAGGTATTGGGCATTATGAATGAAAGGACCTTTCATTAGGTTACAGACACAGTTTTAACAGCTCGTCGGCAATCTGTAACAGAATACATCTTTAAAGAAATCCTCCAAACCTTGAATAATGACTTAATAATGACGTTCAAAAACAGACCGGAGATTTAACTATTGTGATGAAATATACCGTCCGTAATTCAAATTAGTCTATACATTAAAACAAAATACAGATACTTGATGGAAAAATTATCACGTGAAGATGATGCACATGCTGAAAAAAAATAATACTTGAGCATTCTTATATTTTTTCCAATTTTTTTTTTTTTGATGTCTCCAAGAAAAATTCTCATTACATGATGCAAATTGTTAGGATGAAACAACACTGCCCCTCATTCGTCTCCTTATCCTTACTTTTGTCATATACCAATTCACGCCACTAGAGGTCACTCTCACGAGTGCCAGCTGATTATCTTTTTAATAACTGGGTGAAGTCTTATTTTTGTTTTTTCAGCATTTCTTATTTGTTTTCTTTGTTTGGCCAAAGGTGCTCGATTACCAATCGTAACAGCTTACTCTGAGATCAAAACATCTCTATGGAAAGGTATCTAATTTTAATCTAAATTCCGTGTAAAGTCCATAGAGTAACACTTTATCATGGGGTAGCATACCTTCAACCAGGATAACATGGACCGTTTTTCTGTTCCAGAGATTCATGGGCATAATCCCTCTGTGCACGAGGAGATGTCTGTTGATCCAGGGATGTGTATGGCAGGCAGAGTTAGAGATGATTTTGTGATAGTAATAATGTTATTTATTAAAACACAAACCTTAAATCTTTATGCAATCTATGCAGTCAAACAATGGATACAAGCCAGTTTACTATCAGTTTCAATGCTGTAGCCAACACCATTTTTCAAACTGTGTGTATACACACACACACACACACACACTTCTCCCAGTTTGCGGGTCACAGCCCCTAGTGCTCCGGTTACCATGGGCACCACAGTTGCCTTCACCTGCCACGTCTTTTCCTGCTCTCAGTCCTTTTGATCTTTCTCAAGCTTTTCATGTTCCTTCTTCCCCATGTTGCTGCCACTCGGGATTGTTACGGCCCTGTTGTTTATCCACTACCACTATGTCTGGTTGGTTAGTCATTAACATCTTGTGTCTTAAGGTCCACGGGACCTTTGCACGGTCATTCTCCAACACCTTTGGGGTTGTATCCCACTTAGACCTTGGAACTTCCAGCCCATACAAGGCACAGATGTTTCTGTACACTATGCCAGTAAACTATGGCATTCCATGTACAGGCTACCTGCCGGCATCTTCATCCCACTGTTGTGAGCTGGATTGGCTCAGGGCATCTTTGCACAGCCTGCATCTTGGGTCCTGCCTGGCGTGGTACATCCCAGCTGCTATTGTTCTCATGTCTAGCACTTGTTCTGTTGCTGCTATGATTGGTGCCTCTGTGCTGTCTTTCAATCCAGCCTTTTCCAGCCTCTGGTAGGATTTCTCCAGGTATAGTATGTGTGTGCGTGTGTGTGTGTTTGTGTGAAGAAGATTCCAATACAGTGTACTCTAGTTAAGATTAAAGTTAAAGTGTAATATTTTACATCAGTGAATATTTAAATTGGATTCTGCATTAGATAAGCAGTATCTGATCTTATCCTTGCACATGCTGATGAATTATTATAAGGACAAGCTTGAATGACTTTCTAATTGGATAGTAATATCAGTGTCCGGCGAGCAGGAAATGTGTCCTAAATTAAAGATGCAGAAGGTATCCTCTGCCCTCATAACTAAACCAGGTTTACTGCGAATTCACCTATCTACAGTACATGCTCTCTCATCTGCAGCCTAAGTAATAAACATCCTTTTGGGAGAATTGTGTAATTTGCCTATGTTAAATATGCTGAACTGCATATAATGGGAAAATGAGTGAACTCTCCTGTTATTTTGAAGGTTATGTGATGTTTGAGGAGCAATGTATCCATATTAAATTAGCATTACTTAGTAGTGAAAAATGGATTGAGATTTACAACCACGTCATGTATAAGACATAAGATTCATCTGAAACACCCTTAATCCCACTATACTGTTTCTAATTTTGTATGTCCTACTGGATGTGTTCAGTTGATTCTACACCACACATATACACCCACAATGAAACACAGAGTTGAATGTTATGGGAGACAGCTCCAAATAGCCAACATTAAGACTTATTAATACATTATTTTCCTTTACCAATACTTCTAGATTTTATTTTCCATATAGCATATTGTGTGAACTAGCAAATTTTAAATAAGTTTTCTTTTTAGAAAAGCGATGAGGAATATGCCCCATATCCTTGTCCTGTTTAGAGTCTGTCATTAAACCCTTATGCATGTCAGTCATTGCGGCGCAAAAACTGGCTTTTTCTTCGTATGGTTGCTCTGGATCTTAAATCTGTCACAAGAACTGATACTTTTACACCCTCCCCCTGAACACGTCTGAGTTTGTTTATAAAAATGATGGCCAGTGTGTTTGGCAGGATGTGTGGTTGCTGTTTAACAGTCTCTGTTGTATCCTAGTGCTAAAAATAACCCTTTGACCTACACTGATCCCACATTGTGGCTAAAGGAATTAGTTACAAGATGGAGAGATGTGGTAATAGCCTTGTGGATAGGCTAAAAACACTTGTGCTTTTTAATCTCCATCGCTACCTATGTTTTTGTATGAGAGTTCCCCAACTGCCTACACAGACATATGTGGCTGTACTGGCAAAGTAGAGATGAAGATTTTTACACGTTTCAGAATGTGTAAAATATGTGATTTTTCATAACTACCATCTACAGGCAAAACAGCAGCTCACGTGAAAACCGCTGCATTTTCTTCGTTTTTCTCTTCTCTCGAGGCAGTTAAGCCTTTATTGATTCATAAGTGACCTAGGCTCGCTTGTGCAAAATTAAATGTACTAATCTAGTAGCCTAACTTAATATGCCAGCTGTCTATAAGTGTAAAAGGAGTACAGACACTGAGGCACTGGCTGCTTTAACCACATAGTGAGAAACAAGAGGAAATCGCGTCTGATGGAAAACTACTGGAAGAATGAAGCCTATGTGGTGCCCTGCCGTGCAGTCTGAGCTCTGGAGGAACGAAGCCTAGGTGGTGCACTGCCGTGCAGTCTGAGCTCTGGAGGAACTAAGCCTAGGTGGTGCCCTGCCGTGCAGTCTGAGCTCTGGAGGAACGAAGCCTAGGTGGTGCCCTGCCGTGCAGTCTGAGCTCTGGAGGAACGAAGCCTAGGTGGTGCCCTGCCGTGCAGTCTGAGCTCTGGAGGAACGAAGCCTAGGTGGTGCCCTGCCGTGCAGTCTGAGCTCTGGAGGAACGAAGCCTAGGTGGTGCCCTGCCGTGCAGTCTGAGCTCTGGAGGAACGAAGCCTAGGTGGTGCCCTGCCGTGCAGTCTGAGCTCTGGAGGAACGAAGCCTAGGTGGTGCCCTGCCGTGCAGTCTGAGCTCTGGAGGAACGAAGCCTAGGTGGTGCCCTGCCGTGCAGTCTGAGCTCTGGAGGAACGAAGCCTAGGTGGTGCCCTGCCGTGCAGTCTGAGCTCTGGAGGAACGAAGCCTAGGTGGTGCCCTGCCGTGCAGTCTGAGCTCTGGAGGAACGAAGCCTAGGTGGTGCCCTGCCGTGCAGTCTGAGCTCTGGAGGAACGAAGCCTAGGTGGTGCCCTGCCGTGCAGTCTGAGCTCTGGAGGAACGAAGCCTAGGTGGTGCCCTGCTGTGCAGTCTGAGCTCTATGAATAAAGCTCTGTTATCATGGTGGATACATCTGCACTCGATTAATGTCCCCTTAGTAAATTCAGTTATGTATGTAAACAGAAATAACTGAGGCGAGTAGTGGCGTGGGGGGAACACATCGTATGTGCCTGATCTTGATTTAAGACTTTAGAGGTTCTGGTTTCAGAGGTTTATTATCACGAGTTCTGGCCGCCGGTGTAGTCGCGACGCTGTCATTTCTGCTATCGCGGCAGGGTACTTAATCGATAGCCGAACTCGCTGGTGTTGTGTACGGCCCGCCTCACGAGCTAAAGCTGTTGCTCTTATTTCAGTTATTAACAGACGCCGTTGCGCTCTTATTTCAGTTATTAATAGCCGGTAAACCGGGCCTTCCGTAGCAGAGCGAGGGACCGAGCTGATCTCCGCATCGAGAAGGAAAAAGAAAACGGAACTGTTGTAACGCCAGTAACGTCTTCACTGAGGCGAGCTAACCTGGCTAACCTGACTAACCCTAGCACTACGCAGGACTTCTTCTTGGCTCCGGGGAGGGCGCCTCTTTTACTGACCTGTAATGTTTCAAGTTAATTTTCCACAAAGCTGAGCTAAGTGCTGCGTTGCGAGGACATTAACTAGGCTAGCTGGCTGGCTAACTGGTTAGCTTCGCCTGCCTCGCCTCAGAAGCCTGCGTTGGCGCGCTTCACCTGGGATTCAAAAATTAAAACTCAGTCGCGCAGATGAAAGTGTGTCTGCAGGACAGCTAACCGACTGGCTGTAGGTCTGCAGGACAGCTAACCGACTGGCTGTAGGTCTGCAGGACAGCTAACCGACTGGCTGTAGGTCTGCAGGACAGCTAACCGACTGGCTGTAGGTCTGCAGGACAGCTAACCGACTGGCTGTAGGTCTGCAGGACAGCTAACCGACTGGCTGTAGGTCTGCAGGACAGCTAACCGACTGGCTGTAGGTCTGCAGGACAGCTAACTAGTTAATCGACTCGGTTCACGTATCATGTCCTAGCCGGTTGTGGAGATCGGGGTGTCAAACTCCCGTTCTGTTTTTCGAGAGGAGGTTAAAGATTTACGTGGAGTTTGAGCAACGCCGCCTTACTGGAGCGTCTTCACTCCCCGTTTAAATGATGAACTGGTGATAAAGGAGCGGGATGCGGATACCCGTGCTGATCAGCGCCGTTAACCGAAGAATTATGAAGCTGCTCGTGGCGCTCGCGCTAATCGCATACATTGTCTGTGAGTAGACCCCACTTAAATAATTATTCTCACCTTTGGAATGAACTTTATTAAGGTCCTGATCCACATTTCTGATTCTCTCTCTCTCTCTCTCTCTCTCTCTCTCTCTCTCTCTCTCTCTCTCTCTGTGTGTGTATGTATGTATATATATATATATATATATATATATATATATATATATATATATATATATATAATGTATATGTAGCGCCTATGTATAGAGGGTACAGACAGGGACATCTTTCATATCCTTTACCCATTGTATCCATCTGTTACTTTTAAGTAATATTTGAAGTATAGGTGGTCCAAGAGTACCTGTGTACCTGTTAGGTGATGTACTGCAGTGCTTCTGTGTGAGCAGGGCACACGAGGCAAAGGCAGTATATCGCTAAACTTTGGTCATGTGTAACCTAGCACACTGAATGTTTGGTGAGACAATACTATATTAAGTTTTCCAGCTGTTCCATCCATACTTCATTAAGGTCTAGCCTGTATACAGTCTGAAAAAAATGAGTCTGAACCTGTTAGACTTGCTTTTACTGGGACAAGTATTCCTGTCCAGTCTAGATAAAGCCATGTATAAATACATGTTTGAAATCTCAATAATCCTCATCGAACATGTAATTAGTTTGTGATCAGGCATTTTGTGCCTACATTATTGGAAGAACTGTGTGTTTTTGTTTTTTGGTGGGGGGGTGTTTTTTTCTCTTCTCTTTGTTTAATACGTACTTTGGTAAACCACAGTATTTGTTCAGGGAGTTCAGCGTATACCTTTTCTGTTTTCGGTGAGGCCTGCCAACAAGCAGAGAATGTGCAGTAATGGGACATGAGCAATAAACTAAGACTGCGGTGGTGTAAAACACACAAGTCTTGATCAGTAGTCACTTATATAAGAGGAGGCAGTAATGAGTATAGAGTAGGCCTCCACAGTCTCTTCCAGAGTTATGAAACCATAATAAACCCCCTAGTCAAATCTTCAGATTCTTTCTAGCTTGGCTAATATCTCTGCTTGTGTTCATTTCAATTTAAGCAGTAAGCCTGCTTTACTGAGATGTATAGATTGCTTTTTTTTCCCTTTTTTCTTGTTAACCCTGCTTGTGAAACTGTGTTGTTTGAGATCCCTTCTGCTGTTTTTGTAGGTTGTGGTCTCCATTCTGACTGAAGCAGCACTGGGCTACTCAGCAAGTGTAACCAGGTCGACCGGGGTGCAGAATATCCAGAGCAGCTTAGTCATTTTAGGCCACTGCCACCTACCAGACAAGTTTAACTGACTGGCAATTTGTATTTCCATTATGTTGTGCTTTTGCTTGGCTAATTTAACATGGGGCTTGGCCTACGGTTTAGGGTTGGGCACACTAGTGCCCAGATATGTATGTTAAGGATTTAGCTGGTGTGTTGCTAATGTGCAAGGAGTTTGCCTTGTAATTGGTTTACATTTAATATGAAGATAGTTCTCTCAGTCTACACGATAATTAGACCTTTTTCAGCTAACCCTGAGGTTAAATATGGTTTCATGTAATATGGTCAACTGTAACCATATTAAATAAGTTAATTGAGTATATTAATTGAATATTTGGCATATCAGCTTTGGGAGAGCATTACATTATGTAGCAAGCTTGCATTCCTGATTCCTATTGGCACACCAGATTAGTTATCTGTTTGTTTAATAAAAAACAAATCATGAAAAAATAATGTCTTCATGTGTTGCTGTAGGCTGCTATCTTTCTGCCACGACCGCTTGTCTTTAGACATGGAAGGGCATAGATGTGAGTACAGGGAGCGGTTCTGCTTCCCGCACAGTCAGGTTTTGAGAATTTGGTGTTTGGTGTTCCTCAGGTGGCCTTCGTTAGTGTCCAAGCATCTGTGTACAGTAGTAGACGAGTTGAGGCTGACAGCAGCCTTCCGGAGTGTTGACGCCCTGGAGCTCGTCTGGCTTCACACGTGCTCAGTGTTGATCAGCAGCCAAGCTGTTTGTCTCCCGTCAGGCCGTCGATCTGCCCCAGGTGCTGTTGCCGCTGGATTGGTGTTTGTTCTCTCATCTGGCCTGGTTCCAGGCACCATTGCCGCAGTATTTCATATGCAGTAGTTGCCTGTTTCACAGGAGGTGGCACATCTGCTGTTGTCCCCTTTGTTTGATACCAGGGCCCTGCTGGTCACATGGATAATGCTGTTGAGTGCAGTTAAAACAGCAGGACAGGACTTTTACTTCATCTGGTTGTCGATGTTACTGGTGGGCACAGATGCAAACTAAATGGTTTACTTTCAGTAGTGATGCAAATAATGTCTTCATATAGGGAGCCTGCACTGCTGAAAGTGTTGTGTATATTCCAAAGCCTCAAGGCTATATTTGTGTGGAAGGTGATAAGTGATTGGAGTGCACTCAGATGTAAAAAGCCAAATTCGCAAAGTAAAAGTCCTGCCATGATTCTGTTTCACACAGCAGGCTTTGCTGGTCAGCGCTCAGGGTCCAGCACAGTTTGGTGTTTTTCCCGGCTCACTTTCAATTAATCCATTAATTAACAGGTTTAGTAGGTATAAATGTAAATGTAGGTGTGATGGAGCAATAAAATCCCCAGACTTTAGCTAATCAGTTGTTGAAGCCAAACCCTGGTGAGGGTATTTACATTCTAAACCAGAACTATCTATCCCCGGATGCACTGTGCAAACATTGGAACTGAAGCAAATTCTTTCACAGCTTCTTCTTTTGACTGTTTGTTTTCCCTTGTTGAAGTAATCCAACCCTGCTTGAGTTGTGTTGAGGATGGGACTGCTCCACTCCTCCTGTAAGAGGACAGATGTAGCTTTGCATTGCAAGTCATTACCGTGTTGAAAGAGTTTTGTGAATCAAAAGGGCCCAGTTGGAGGCGCACCGACTTCCTAACATCTGCATATGCTTTCCGTTGAAAAACACACCAAAAATCTTGTATTTTATTTTGTTGATGTTTATTTCTAATATTTCATTGTGGCAGTGTTAATTGTTTTATATTATAGATCCCCCACTCGCCCAGATAAAGTTTTGGACACCTAATACACATAATTCAATACTCCAAGGAAAGGGGTTACCATGAATATAACTAGCATAGATAACCTCTCTGCTGGAAAAGAGTTCATTTGTCTTGCTTTAAGATGGTTTTAACATATGCTGGTTGTATTCATGGGAAAATCACAAGAAAATAAGCCATGAAATATGCACACAGTTCATGTCTGTTGGGTAGTCATACTTATTTCTGATGTCTGCTTTGATGGTCCATATTTATAAGAAGTGATTGCACTCTATTCCGTATTCAAATGTGTATTCGAGCACGTGGGCATTGCTTTAGGGTTAGGGCGGTTCATCCTCAGATCTAGAATGTCCTAGAACCTTAAATATACCTTCATTCCTTGCTTGATGTGATGAGATTAAAGATCGGCCCGCACTTGTTTTACCAAAATAATTTTTCTTTGTTGGATCATATGGTCTTGTGTAATGATTTGTGAGAGAAACGCACATATCTGGCCACAGGACAAACAGCTAGGGCTGAAACGATCACTAAAAATCATCAGTGCAAATCATTTGCACCAAAGCTTCATTTAATCCATATCCACGATATTCCCCATCATGCACTGCACGAAATATGTGCAAAACATCTATCAAGCCAAAAGTATATTAAGTAGATAAATACTAGGTTCTTTAGTGCGTGACTCGGGAGCTCAGGCAGTCCTGACGCCGGTATTATACGGAAGGTTAGCTGACAGTGGCTAGATCGATAACTACGGGAGATTGTTGAATTGTACCGGAGCGATTAATCGTGTTTATTGACAGACACGTCAGATTTTACATTTTGGCTATGCAGCAGCCAGGCATTATAACTAGAAAACGGACGGAAGTAAGTTACGTTACATACAATTGCATTTCGATCGAATGAATGAATGAACAAATATACTATATGAATGAATGAATGAATGAATGAATGAATTAAAAAATATATACTTTTGTACACTGAGCAAGTAATAAACCACTCTGTGCTCTGCGAAATACAGGTTAGTTAACGGTATGTTACTGCTTTCACACAGATGTTGAGGCCCACTGAGTGCACCGGAAAGGTTAGAGAAAGTAGCAAGTGGCAAATTGTGTTTTGGTGTGTTGTGTGTGGGTTTTTTGTTTGTTTGTTTGTTTTTGTTTTTGTTTGTTTTACCTGGTTTATATTTCTCAATTTTTTATGTTTGCTATTCATATCAACAGCCACTTAGCATCGCTACACCAGTTATTCAAAATAATATTTAATGTCTCCATTTACTAACGGATGAGTGAAAAAAAAGATCATGCAAAAAAACATAATTTAAAAATAATTCTTAAATGTACTTATTTGTTTTTGAATTTCAGGAAATCTTTTATTTAAAACCCAAAATGTAATATGGCACTTAAATACATTAAATTAGGGTTAGTTTTGATAGACGCTGTATGAATCACAGACGCTTTCAAAAAAGCTCATGAACCAATTGTCAGATGGCACGGTTAAAGATTAATTTGCCATTTTACTTCCTAAATAACACCAAAATGTGTTTGAGAGAGAAAGACGGACCCAGGCAGAGGGGATGCTGGGAATTGTTAGAAATCGTCTCTCTGTTCCCCATGCGTTCGTTTTCTGCTCCACTTCTCCTCTCTCGGCCGGATCGATGGGCGAGTTGCCATACAGTGTGAAACGCTGGAGGTCAGTTTGCCTGTTTGTGCTGCATCCTTAACTTCTTACTGACATTGTCTTGTTTTCTCCCATCCTCTCGTTTCAGCTGTCTGGGGAACCTACACTAATATGAGGTAAAAAAATTTCAATTTTTTTCGGCTTGCAGCTAATTTCACGGTTTTAATCCACTTGACGCAGGTTTGCAGATCTGTCTGAGTTCATGTATATGTTTATCTTGAAGTGGAGTTTTTGTTTGTTTTCCAGTGGAAGTAATGACCATACGCTGGGGTTAGCAAGCAACTCTTGTGGTAGCTTCATTGCAGTTTATTTGCACATTGCTAATGAACAACTCTGTTAGGCTTGTTTTCATAGAAATAGTTCTGTAGTTCTATATAGCACAGCACGCTGCACATATCGGACATAAAACAGTGACCAGGTAATAATAAATACAATAGTGTATAAGATGAATGCAAAAAAGACATGATGTATGTGATGTAGTAATTCACTGTGTTTATTTAATGATGAATACTGACTAGAATTATATACAGGGACAATGTGTACATAGTATGCTACAGAGATGTGTAAATACTATTCACAGTATGTCAGTGTGTGTAAGTGAGGCAGCCTGGTACAACAGTGCGCCTGTGACTCTAGCCTCTGAAACACACGCATGACTCCACCAAATGCCTGTTGGAGCTCTGTGCGGGTGAACTTGCATGTGCGTTTCATTCCCAGACCCTCCTTTGCCCGTTCACTTGCCCACAGGTCCATCCAGGAGCATGGAGAGATGAAAATCGAGCAGAGGATAGAGGAGGTTGGTGAGAGTGCACTGCCCCTGCGCGGCGCGGCCCGTTCTGGACCCACGATGCACCAGTTGTTCTGTTTTGCTTTGACCCGGACACGTTTGTCTGAACCTGAGGGCACAATTCAATGACTACTGCATATGAAATAGAATTTATAACCATATCTGTGTTCACAAGTCTAATAGGTCGTTTCCTCATAATTAGTTCTTAGCCACAGTGGTGTTCTCCATAAATGACTCCAACTACTTCTGACCTTTTCAGTAACTGCTGAAATAAGCTTGCCATGAAAGTCCTGCAGCCAACCCTCTTGTTGCCTGACCTATTTTTACAACATCCTATTTTAAGGAGAAATAAGTGCTTTTAGATAAGGAAAGACAGAAGAAGGGACACCTGCCTCGGTGTTTAATGATGGTCTTCCAAATCTGACGTGTTTACTGCATACTGACTGCGTTTTGATGCAGGCTTCCAGTCATCTAGTGTAGCCGCGGGTGACGCACTAATGTATTAATCGGTCTCGCCCACACGTTAAAGCCTCCGACGAGATTCATATCGTTTACGTCTTTCCCTCATATCTCTCTGACCTTGAGGTTGAAAGCGTTTTGTATGCGTATCGTGGGCAAGGCCAAACTAGCTTTAGACAAGATGACATTTGTGACCGTGTCTGTTTGTTTGGTATTAAAGCAAGACTACGGTAGGAAATGTCAGGGAAGCACCCCAACCCTGAAACTATCACTCCTGGATAATTATAACATTTAGTCTTGTTTGTTTGTTTGTTTTTATTTTGTTCTCCTGCCCCAGCCTCTGTCCTGTCCGTCAGCTAGTTTGCGGACTTGTGGGGGGGGGTTGACTTGGTGTTCTTTCTCCTTTTCCCTGGTCGCAGGCTGTGGCGCCGCTGAGGGTGAAGATTCGGGATCTGGAGCTGAGGTATGGTTCCCAGTGTTCCCGCAGCTCTCTGTTGTCATCTGTCTCTCCTTTCAGAACCTTTACGCTCCCGTGCATCAGCTGAGACGCGGCGTTCTCTCGCGTGTCCGCTCTGTGTTTTGGAAAAACTGCTGTTGAGCGGTAGCCTGCTGCCGGAGTGTGAAATGTGCTCCGATGGGTGGGAGCTCATCTAGTTCAAACTGAATGGAAATATCCCTAACCCATTTTCGAGTGCAAGATCCCTACTGCTAGCCGGATAAAATCGCCTCCACTGGATTTCCACGCTCGTGTTCCAAAGCGAGTGTGGCCTTTCCGAGTTCACTCAGATTACGTCAGGCATGTAAACGGATGGTGCCACAGGTGAACGGGGGACCTAGGGAGGGAGCTCACACACGCACGCACACAGACAGACAGGTTCAGCATCCCACCGCTTCCTGTCCTCGCCGGTTATTTCTAAAACCTCATTCGGCGTAAACCCATCCCCCTCACCATCTCACAGACTCCCCTTCAGAGAGGTGAAGCCTCTCGGTGAGGATGAAGGCCTCCAGATGGAACACACAATAAAATATTGATTTTGGGGGGGGACCTGAACCTTTTTGAGCTGGTCCCAGTCTGCTCCAAGGGACATCTGCCAGACCACATGTGGAGTAATGAGTCCGAGCTGATTACTTGTATGGGCACACTTCAGGCCATTTGACCCCCTAATAAATTAAAAGCACCAGACCTCCAGGCCCAAGAGGTCACACGGTCGTGCCCAGCAAAGAAGCTTTATGCCTGGGCACACGTCACGCAGTTTGTCCCTTTAAACCGCCAGGAGGGATGGCTAAAGGTCGGAGCAAATGCCAGTTCCCTGCATCCCAGAAGCATCTGGCATCAGGTTTATGCGTCCGGCACACTGTACCGTCTCCAAGCAGGAGAGGGAAAAGGGACAGCCGTTTCTGACCTCCGATCCCCGCACGTACACCTCGACCCATGCGTGTCTGCAACTGCTCCCTTGTTTCCCAGAGCTGCAGTCCAGCAGATATAGAGATGTGCTCTGTGTTTACAAGCTTGAGTGAGGAAAGCTGGCACTAGAATCCTTAAGACACCAGCATGGACCAGCACCTCATCCCCTGATGATCATTTAATTATCATTTCTAAAGCCTCGACTTATTTAATTATTCATTTGTCTGTGAGGCCAGTGTTAACCGAGTACAGCAGCTTGCCGGCTGTTCTATTCTGAGCCTGCAGTTGTTCATTAAACACAATTAGGGTTGTTCACAGTGAAAGCTTTCTCTCAAAGCATTACTGTGGGGGAAAGGTTTCCATCCTGGTTCGTTAAGGTCCCGGCAGCCATGGACACGTCGGCTTCGTGTACTTTCACAAGCTGTCTGCTGATTGGGTTAGAAACACACCTAAACTCTTCAGGCTAATTACGTCTTGTGCATGAAGAGGTTTAAGGGACCAAGTGGTTAGAAGAGATTGCTGTTACGTTGCACTCCACGATGAATGAATTTAATTCCAGTTTTCTTTTATTTCCAGTCTGACTCAAAAGTACCCGCCTGTGAAGTTCCTGTCTGAGAAAGATCGGAAGAGAATCTTGGTGAGACTACAGCGCTCTCTCCTATAGCCATTGTACCATTTGCGTTATCAGAGCAATGGTCAGAGATTCGCTTGCATGTTTAGGATGTGCCTGTAGCCAGTCTCTCTTTCACGGCAGACGTGGTGTTGACAGATTTAACTCTAGACACTCAGCTGACGACGCATGACACCCTTTCGTTAGCAGCTATTTAACGGCTAGCCGTTCACTTTTGCTGCTTCTCCGTATAATCGTCTTATCTCCTCGAACTACATGACTGACTTATTTGAAAAGGGCAGCGCTGTGAGGGAGGGTGAACCGGTGATCAGACGGCATTCTAAATCTTTCTGGAAGCCGTAACCGAGTCCCAGGATCCAGTGGTTATTTTCTGCACACTGGTTTGACATGGGTAACTTGGCGCGCACCATGTGGGTGGGCGAGTGTTTAAAGTCAGGTGGGTGGCGTAGTTTGAAGACGGGTCTGTTGTACCCACAGCCCGATGTTGGCAGGATCTCACCACTTCCCTGTAGAGCCCCAGTCCTTTCACTAAAACCACACACGTCTTCGACTGAGAAACCAGCCTTAATTAGTGAAAACAGCCACTTCTCAGCAGGGTTGGCTCGAAAACCTTGGGTCTGGGTCTGTGGGCAGTTGCTTAACAAGGCTTATGTGGGAAGTTGCTAAATCTTTAAAGGTTAGGGTCGTGATTAGGTGTGCAGCAGAGTAACGTAGCTTTTTAAAGTGTTTGTTTTTTCTTTTAAAGTGGGCTTATAATGGCTGTCCCCTGTTTGGCTCCAGATCACCGGAGGTGCTGGCTTCGTGGGCTCCCACCTGACCGATAAACTGATGATGGACGGCCACGAGGTCACTGTGGTTGACAACTTCTTCACTGGCCGCAAACGCAACGTGGAGCACTGGATCGGCCACGAGAACTTTGAGCTCATCAACCACGATGTGGTGGAACCGCTCTACATAGAAGGTGAGCGGGTTGCCAGGTCTCCGTCCCTTTAAGGGATTAGTGTTCTCCAGGTCCACGCTCGTCAAAGTCAGTCCTCAATTTGCTCCTTTTTCTCTGAATACTATATTTATGCTGTCTGATTGGATACTTCACACTTTCTTTGGTATTTGTTTGTTTTATTTGGGACGTTTGCATTTTGCACTCTCATTTTAAGATGAAAAATGGTCAACTAACAAACAAAATAACTTGTTTGCGAGTGTACAGTGTGCAACTTTGTCCTTCCTGAAAATCAATGGTGCTGAAACTCTAGATTGTACTTTCAGTAGTTCTCAAACTGATTATTGTATTGATTATTAATTATTGCCTTCTACATTTGCCTTCCTAATGAAATGCAGCCAACTTTAGTGTGTTCAGAAGCCAGTTGCTACATTACTAACACACAGTAATATCTCACGATTCATTACCCCCATGGTTCATCAGGTACACTGGAAACCTGTCTTTTCTGGTGTATTATTCACATTTAATATAATTTCTGGTTTTACCCCTGACTATCCTTTTAAATAAACCAAAAGAAATGCATATAGTTTAAAAACCAAATGGAGGATAATGTACCCAAGACTAAAGAACAAATGGTTTGCTTTTTTTGTTGGTTTTTTTTTTTTTTTTTTTTTGGTGGTGTTACTTGGAGCAACCTCGATGTCCTTGCATCTCTGCAAAACCTCTGGAAGCAGAACGGCGTTCTCTTTCACCTCCTTAAATCTGCTGCTTGTATCCGGTTGCATCAGGCAGAATGTTGCTTCAGTGTTGTCGATTGCGCAACATGTCCTCCTGGCATCCTGCACCAGACAAAAAAGAGCCAGATAGACACTGAGTGCTTGATGAGAGACGGGTGTGTTCCTTCACTTTTGTAATGGTGTGCACCCCAAGGCAGTCTAGGGTCTAGTTACTTTCTTTGGGTGCATACGTTAGTGGGATCAACTTTGGCATAACAAATGACAGTTGGTCTGTTTTTATTTGGGGTTTGTTGACTATTTTAAACAAGTTCCTCTTATTTCAGTTTTAATTATTATTGTATATGTGTGCTGTTATATGTGTAAATGTGAGTTTGTGTTCCAACATGTAAAGAGAAGATCTGTTATAAGTCTTATACAGTGCTACACTCGGTGTAGTTTATTTTATGTAAAAACTTCTCTCTCTCCCCTTCAGTGGACCAGATCTATCACTTGGCCTCTCCTGCATCTCCACCTAATTACATGTACAATCCCATCAAAACCCTGAAGACCAACACTATTGGCACCCTGAACATGCTGGGTAAGTCGTGCTTCGGGACAGGGGCCGCGTGCGGTTCCTCTTTCCCTGTTGGGCAGTGTGTTGGTTGCTCACTCCGAGAGGTCGTGGTGGTGTTCATTTCTCAGTATTAAAGTGGCGACGTCTCTGTAACCCTTTAACACTTAGTGAGATTGTCACGTAAATGTGTTTCTCTTTAAAGACCCACTATGGATTCATTTCATCTGTCTACTAACATGGACTGTTTTTTGTATGTACTTTCCATGTTGGCTAGAATTATAAAGCAGCAATTTTCAGTGATATGAAATGTCTTTGAAAATGTCCACAGATGTTTGTGAGAACCTTAAATCAGTCACATACTACTATAACCATCCTAGCCAGTGAGTTTTCTGAAAAGCTGAATTTCCTGATTTTATGCATGACTGTCCAGGACTTTGTGTTATCGTTGTATTGGAAGGTTGGGTTTCCTTACAGTACAGTCGCACGCCTGGAGTGTATGTGCCATCTAGAACAATGTGTCATATAGCAATGTGAATGCAGTGTGCATATAGCAGTCTGGTCATTTCTATCACAGTGTTCTTGGGCTTTCCAAGAGAGTCCACAGGCCACTGGAAACTCATCAGGATTTGACTAAAATGAACTGAACGCCGATCGTCATTGTCTGTCTGGTGTTCGGTCGCTTCCTGGACTGGCACTTCTGATCTCCCACCTGCCCAACTGCGATGTCGAGCTGAACTGGGTGGGCTTTTCTGTGGAGCTGCCACAGCCGAGCTGACTTTCTCTTCCTCTCCACCCGCAGGTCTGGCCAAGCGAGTGGGTGCACGGCTGCTTCTGGCATCTACGTCGGAGGTGTATGGAGGTAAGGGGCGTGCCCCCCACCCTGTGCTCTGTGAGGATAGCAACAAAGTGTGTTGCAATAAGCACTGTCTGTTACCCGGCAACCAAACTCCAGTGAGACTGGTTTTCTCCGTGTCCAGTAGGGTGGACGGTAAATTAGTGATGATTGTAAACTACAGTTAAGCCAAGCTGGTAGTAAGCTGCTGTGGACAGTCACCCTTCCTGGCTGAAACGCTCAGTGTACTGGGTGTCAGCCATTCTGGAGAGATGCAGGAACATGGGAGTTGTACACTCTAGGACCAGCGCAGTCCGTTTCCTGCCGTCTGCCCTCAGTGCTCTGGAAGCCATCCAGAATTTTCCCAGATTGGCTGAGGAAACCTGGACTGAGCAATTTAATGTTTTTATTTTCACTAACTGCCGTTGCTAGGTGCCTGTACGAGGCTCCGATTATACCTACCCAAGCATGCTGGCCGACTTGTTTCTCTTATTGGCTCAAACCCAGATCTGCTGGACTCTTTCAAGAGTTACCTCATCCACGTTACCTCAGACTTCTACATGTTTCAGCATTGTTATTTGATCATTTTTCCTTTTTCTCTCATTTGTTGTGAATCTACTGCTAATGAATGCAAAGAAGTTTTGGTATGAAAGCATTAAGAGCCAAGTAGTATGGTGGTAGTTGTAGTTCAGCTGTACATTGGGCGTTGTAGTTCTGCAGCACGGTGGGTGGGTATTTGTAGTTTAGTTGTAATGGTTGGTTCTGTCCAGTGACTGTTCAGAGAAATTGAGTTTGATCAAAGCTTGGTTATAAGTAGTCATAGAATGTTAATTAGTTGTGAATTAATTTGTACATATTGAAATGAATGTTTTAACCTTGTTGCTTGCAAACTGAGTTTTTGGCAAAAAAGTAATACCACAATTATTTGAAGGTTGATTAGAAGAGCGGAGTTGTTCTTAGACCCATTTCATCTACATCAGCTCACAAATCTGTGAAAAAGAATTTGGATAAAGGTTGACAAAGTTGGCCATTGGTAAAGATCGACAGAGTACATGGTACAGAGTACATCTTTTAATAATTACTGAAATGTTGTTTCTTCTGTTGAACTATTATGGTGTGTGTGTGTGATTTAATCATATCTTTTGTGCATTCATCTTGTATTTATTGTGCATTGTATTTATTCTATATAAAAATCTAAACTGGAAAACGAAGCTGGCAGGATGAAGGGATGATCTGAGTGGCTGTTAAACATCTCCCTTAATCCCAGCTGCAGTTATTACATTCACTAAGATTCCATAATTAGTCTCTTGTCACCAGAGATTACACGAAGCACCAGACCAATCTGTAGCAATTATTCGATACGCCTCTTAAAAGATGGAATGGGTTTCTCGAGTTGTCAATCACTGTCAGATTTGACTGCTGGCTGAGCGTTCTGTATTTTTGCAAGTTGCACACTTTTTTTTTAAAGAGGGTTTACAAAGTAAACATTGCAGTTCCTCCTTGACAGATGAAATCCATAAACAGACTATTAAACTATTCCAGCAGTTCCAACAGTGTGAGGTGTGCTGACAACATGTAGCAGTTACCGCTGCTTGCTAAAAACATCGGAACGCCTGGTAAACCTGGTCGCACCAGACAGAGCGACCGGCAGGGCTGACGTGAAACCCACAGCTTTGCGTAAGCTGTACACGCTGCAGCTACACGTGTGTTCATGCGTGCGTGCGTGCATGTGTGTCTTCAGACCCGGAGGTGCATCCTCAGAATGAAGACTACTGGGGCCACGTGAACCCCATCGGCCCGAGGGCTTGCTACGACGAAGGCAAGCGCGTGGCCGAGACCATGTGTTACGCCTACATGAAACAGGTAAGCTGAAAGTCCCACAGCCCCAAGCGCCATTTCTTGAGGCCGCCTGTGACTACCCAGCTGCGACACTCTCTCTTTTTTACTGCGTTGTTTCTTTCGTCTTTATTAATCATCGTTTTTCAGTAATCCATAATTTCTAAGAAGGATGTAAGGGAAGGGCAAATTGCACTGTGAGTCAGTTTACAACCAAAAAAAAGAATCAAACACCGATTACTGAAGGTCAGTAGCTCATCTGTCTTTGTGCAGCAGTGAGCTGTTTGATTGATTGGTGTTTGAGGGTATATAAGGTCCACGCCTCAACTTGGCAGCAGATTTGGGTGCTAACGAACACGGCCCCTCGAGCAGAGGTTATGTTCAGTGCCCCCAACCCCATTTATGAATCAGGGCTCTGGCCAGTAGAGTAAAGTAACTGAAGCAGGAGAAGGCAGCTTCTCCTGATGATTTTGAAAGGTTTTGTGCTACTAGGGGATAAATGGGACAAAACAACACAATACGTCTGAAAGGTTTTGGGGTTTTTTTGTTTGGCTTTCATTTAACCCTGATCTGTTGTTTTAGACAAAAGTGTGTTGATCTTTCAGCTAGAGCTATAAAGTTGAGAAGAGCCTAGAACTCTGTAGAGGCTGCCTGATCCTGCAGGCTGACTGCAACTGATCATCATCTTGCATTTCAAAACTTTAAACTGGCAGAGATCTCGGACACCATCAGGTGCGGAACAGTTGCAGGACACTCCCTCATTTTCTGATTTCTCTCCGCTCACTGGTTTATTAACATCAATAGCTGAAGTTATGCTCATGATGAAAACGAAAATAGAAGTGACATGTAGCGAGCAGGATGGCAGTGCCACAGCTCTCTAAGGGGAAACGCTACTCTGAGCTCTCCGCCCGTGGGTGACTGCACTGTCAGGGACGTTGGCAGCGCATCAGTGCTAACGTGGTGCCTCCCCGGTGTGACAGTCTGTGAGCTAAACAAGACGTTTCCTCACACTCCCTCTCACCACCAAACACGCGGTCACGTTATATATGGGAAAGACTGACATGCCGTTCATTAGTGGACATCTTCCAGACAGAGTTGTGAGTTTGTTCCCCCTCCTCAATCTCAGCTTGCAGCTCGGTCAGACCTGTAGGATTCAAAAGGACTGGATTACAATGACAATTTCAATCTGTTCTGGAGTCACGGATGCTTTTTTTAGCCCCCATGTTGTCAGTCTTAACAGAGCTATAGTGAAAATTCTTGAGGACGACTTTTTTTTTTTATCACCCATTGTTCACAAGAGCCTCCATCAGAATCTCCACCAGGGTCACTGCAAACACCACCAGGTTCCTCAACATGCACCCCCATCTCCTCCACATTGTAGGAGACTTTTAGGAGAATATGGAGAAACTGGCATATGTGGGGGGCTACGTTGTCTCTGCCCATCACAGCTAACCCAAAGGTTTTACTTTTAAAAAAATGTTTAAAATAAATAAATAAATAATAAAAAATACAAAATTTGCAGGACACCCCCCCCCCCCGTCCTCTTCATCCTCCTTAGACTGAAAAACCTGCCCAGCCACTCCTGTATCATCAGATGCAGCCTTGTCCTTCATCTCCCAGACAACACAGAGCTCAGTATGTTCAGTCAGCACTACTGATAACCGCTCCAGATCCCTGCTTTAGTACAGATTATACTAACAGCTCTTTTGACAACAATCCAAGACCCAGCAGGCCAATAAGATCCACTCATTCCTGTTTTGATCAGTAGTGGATGCAATCAGCCTTTTTCAGCATGCACAATGAACAAGTCTAAACTGATATCTGTAGCACATTGGGTCCCAGACCACACAGGGGGTTCTGCTACCAGCATAAAGGATCTCGGGCTAACGCCAGGTCTCTGGCTAACCAGTGTCTTCTCGCAAATGACCTAATACGCTCATGCAAATGAGATTTAGTGTCTTACTGAAGCATGGCAAGCAGAAGGCAGTAGTGCAGCTGTTCTCAATGAGACAGCCTCTCCGAGCTTCAGCTGGATGAAGGGCAGCGCGGTAGCTGCTTTATTCACAGACATTCCTCTGCAGTTCGTTCTTTTGAATACCTGTTTTATACTGGAATGTGCTTCTGGAATCCTATTTGAATAATTCACAGACCTTCAAATTGCAGTGAAAAGTTCACTGATGTCTTTACATTTATGTCCACTGATTATGACTGTCATCAGAAGAGGTGATTTTAACATCCATATAGATGATTACAGGGAAAATGATACCAAAGAACTTTCTGCTCCATTTGATACTTTTTGGTCTTTACACCATATCAGAGAAGCCACACACTCCCAAGGTCAGCTGCTCTCTGAGTCTAGTCGTTGCTAAAGGTCTCAGTTTTTAGCATTTTTGTTAAGGGTTAGGTCCCCTCTGATTATTTTTAGATTTTCTTCTACATAATGAGCTCTCTAGATTCTAAAAGCAGCATGTAAATAACCATCTCAACAAATTTTCAGTCAGGTTTGTGACTCCACTGTAGTACTGAGAATACCCTCATCACAGATCTACTAAATGATGTTCATCTGAATACTGACTGTATTTGACGCTGTAAATAGTGTAGTATTTCTAGACAGGTTGAAAACATGTGTAGGACTATCAGGAATGGTCTTTACGTGGTTTTGAATTTTATTTAGATAGCAGGAGTTAATTTGTCAGGATCGGTATTTATGAATCGGATGAAATGTAACATGCCGATTCCTTCAGGGCTCAGTCCTGGGTTCTTTTTTTTAATTTATTCACCATACAGTTTTATTAGGACAAATTCTACAACGCAACTAAATTTCTTATTGCAGCTGTGCAGGTAATTCCATCGTAGTGTGCGTTTTTCTAGTTTTCTTTATCACTACATCTATTCATCTCTCTCTCCTCCCCCTGTCTCTGACCTCCTGTCTGTGTCCATCACATTAGTGAATGTTCTGGAGCCATAAGCCAATATGGAAAGTGCAGCTGTGTCACCTTCCAGGCCCCGAGTTCCCTCCTGCTGGCACCTAATTAGTGGAATGTGGTACACATCTCGGGCCTCCCTGTCATAAGCCTGTCATCTCTGTTTAACCACACACACACACACTTATAAAAACTTGTTGTGTATAATCTGAGGTTATGTCTTAACATCTTCATCTGTTAAGTACTTCATGCTTGCCCAGTTGTCCCTCCCTTCGGCTTGTGTCTACGGTCAGACAGAAGCAGTAGACCCAGTCCTGTAGTCAACACTACAGCCTGCCTGAATTCAGCCTAGGCTGGACTGTCACTGCCCCTGTACATGTCAGGACTATAAATTCCATCTCCCTTCAACAGTAAATCCTAAGCAGTCATCAGGTCTGCAGCCTGAATGGATTGGCCATAAGATTCCTCACAGCTGAATAATGACAACAACACAGGCTTGTTTAAGCAAACCAAGGCCTCCCTTTTATACAAACACAAGCCTTATTTAGATGGTCAGTCTGAAGAGATGTCGGGCATGACCCAATAGTGAACATTACTAAAATTATTGCACTAGCTGATGAGACGGTGCACTTAACGTCATCTCTCTGAAGGAAGCAGGCTGAATTGTCACTACTGTCACTGCCCCAGTACATGTCAGGACTGTAAATACATTTCATATCTGACACACGACCATGACACTGGATGGATGGTCAATGCCCAGGTGAACCTTCCTGGATGGTCTGAATGCCAACGCTGACTGAGGACCGTAGCTGTATGGCTCACAGTTGTCATAAAGGCTGAGAAGAATTCTTGGTTTTTACTAGAAGAGCCTAATGCGGGTGTGAGGGACTCTAGCCTCCACAGGTCTGGACGCCTCCATGTCTAAAGCCCTCTCTGTTTGAACAGGTGTGTAAGCAAGCAAACAAACAAACAGATGCTGAAATGACGTGTTTGTCTTGATACCACACGGTCTGTTGGGTTGGAATTTTACATTGCCCTCTGTGGCATGTAATGACATTCACAATAGTCACTGCAGTCATCACTCTGTTAAAAACCACAGTCCTGACTCACTGTCCAGTGGTAACGTTCTCCAGTATAGTGAATCTAAAGGAAGTGGCCTGCCATTGTGAGTCCCTTTAAAATCTCTATCTCTGAGTGTCAAGATGACGCCAGTATGTCTCTCTGAAATATATTTGTGGTGACGGTGTGCTGACGTGGCTTTTTTTTTTTTTTTTTTTTTTTTTTTTAATCTTGGAATCTGACATTGTCATGGGAATTTTGCCTGCTTCATTTATCCAGTTACCAACTTGTGGAGTGATGGACGCTATTTCTAGGATTAGAATGTTTTAGGAATGTGACGGTCCGGTCTGTCTTCCAGGAGGGGGTGGAGGTGCGAGTGGCGCGGATCTTCAACACGTTCGGGTCCCGCATGCACATGAATGACGGCCGCGTGGTCAGCAACTTCATCCTGCAGGCGCTCCAGGGCGAGCCGCTCACGGTGAGGACTTCGCGCCGGCGTCCCGGTTCACTAACGGACCACTGCACACGGCGGAAGTAAACGTTTCTCAGAGACAAAAAAGAATAATATATCGCAGCGTTTGCGTTGCGGCTGGAGCACGTGCGTGGTGAAGCAGTTTTGATGTTCTCTGCTTTAGGTGTATGGCACAGGATCTCAGACCAGAGCGTTCCAGTATGTGAGGTAGGCCTGTGTGTGTGTTTGTGTGTGCGCTCATCCCTTTATCCACTGTACACACAAGGCAAAATTCATTCTGACACAACGCTAATAGATTTTCTTTACGCAAGTTTGTAGTGCCTGCACAGACAGGAGCCAGACACTCGCGCATGCTTGTGCAATTTGTCCATCTTCCTCCTTCTTAATCCCTCTCTCTTCTGGTAATGCTGCAGTCTACTTGAGTTTTTAGTTACAGCTGTAACTGCTGGTCTCTGCAGTAACAGAAACCCACCTGCACAAAATCTGTCAAACATTTAGTTTGAAAATGAGCATACTTAAGACTATGCTTAAGATGTCTGCACTCTGGGAAGGCAATTTTACTGTGTGTGTGTGTGTGTGTGTGTGTGTGTGTGTGTGTGTGTGTGTGTGTGTGTGTGTGTGTGTGTGTGTGTGTGTTGCATGCAAACGATACGACAGTTTCACCTTCTGAATGCATATTTAATAGATTTGCATATCTAACAGAATAAAAGAAACCTTTTTGTTGCATCTGAGCTGCACAAGGCTGTTGTGCACATGGGGCGTGTTTTGACAATCAGCTGAAGTTATGTTGATTTAGTCCTGTGTTTACCCAAAATGCTCCGTGTTTGCTCTGATCCTCCGAGGGCTGTTGCCAGGCCCAGTCGTTCCACAGCTTTGATGGGATTAATCATCTTTGATGGAATTAATCATGCTCTCAAGTAATTGTAGAAAAAAGCTTTTCAGAGGCAGAATGGCTCTTTTTATATAGAAGATGACTGTATTTGCACCATAACCTGACAATACCTTGCTTTGGTTGAGGGGAAGTTATTAGTTTATTACTGGACTGTGGACCCATCTCGATGTGCTAGCTGGAGCCTGTTAGCCTGATGATGGTAAAAATTAATGTCATGAGACCTTCTCTAGTTGTACTTTATGCTGACTCTTCTCTCTCTTTCTCTGTCTCACCAACTCACCCAGTTCCACAGCCATGCTAGCCAACGTCCATGAAACCAAGCACAGGGACAGGTTTTCCAGACAAGTTTAGTTGTGAGCATCGTGTGCAGACGACCTTATAACTTTTTTTTAATCAAGCCTTCCGTCCACAGAGGTGTTTGTGCTGAGGGTCTGAAAAGATCAGAGCAATCATTGGCTGCCGGAAGCTCCGTACTCTCAGCCATGCAGACGTTCATCTGCAGCTCCAGGGGGCGGGGCCTCCAGACAGGAATGGGGACCTCTGTAACCTTGAATGCAGGATGCGGCACCTGCTAAACACAGCCCCTGTTTTTTTTGACTAAAGCACCTTTTTTTCCCCCTATATGAGAGACTCTGGCTGCAGTGCAGTATCTGTGCTCACATGCCATGATGGTGTAGATGTCGGCACAGAGAAGGTGATCCGTGAGCCATACTGTGGGAATGTAAGTGCTGGTCCCCTGTCATACAGGAGCAGTGGGAATGAGCTGGCCCAGGACGTCACAGACGGCAGCCGTGTACGTGTTTGGGCGATGTTTTCCTGGCACGATCTTGGACAACTAATACCACCGCATGAGTCTCTGAATGCCAACGGCTACTTGGCAATCCTAGGTCATGTGTACCCATTTGTGTTCTTCCCCGAAGACAGAATCATGATGCTTCAGATTTTTGAATTTTTGTTGAGGTTTTGGGGGTACAAATTATTCTAGTGCAAAATTTTACTCTTAAGTCTGTAAATAATGTTGTTTTGTAGCAGGTTATGCCCTAAACACTGGCAGGATCGCTGGGCTGTATTCTCTGAACACTTCTTTTGTCAAACTGTACGCCGTGACTGCACTGCAGCTTCCGATGGCACAGGTTTTCTGTTTACTTGCCGTTTGCTGCAGGAGAGTTGAGCTTGACGTTGAGAACTTTCTAGCTTGGAGATAAAGGTGCCCCCTCCGAGCAGCTGCTGCTTCCCTGTTCCCTGCTTCCCAAGGTTACCGGTGCACTACGGTTTATTAGACCCATGTTTGTGAATAACAACGCGTGGTTTCGTTTTGTTTTTTTCTGCATTAATTTTCGAGTCTGGATGAGTGGACTGCTGTAGAAGAGCTTACACACTTGCGCAGCCAAATTAGCAAATTACCAACGACTCTGGCTTTATAACGCGTGTGTGTGTGTGTGTGTGTGTGTGTGTGTGTGTGTGTGTGTGTGTGTGTGTGTGAGATGCACAATAACCCACTGGATCGTTTTCTCTTCTTCTACCCCTGCAGTGATCTGGTGAACGGCCTCGTGGCCCTGATGAACAGTAATATCAGCAGTCCTGTCAACCTGGTGAGTGTGTGTGTTTGGTTAGTTATTATTACACTGCAGTTCTCTTCTAGTTCAAAGTCCCTGGTTGATCTTTTGTTCCTCAACCGTTTTAAGTCTGTTTGTCCATGCAATATTGTTGCCCCTTTGACTGCACATTAAGCGTGAGGTCCTGAGGGTAAATTTCTTTGCTGCCGTCTGTTATTGATCATGTTATTGATCAAATCTCTCCAATCCTCCCCTCTACTTTCAGGGAAACCCTGAGGAACACACCATATTGGAATTTGCTCAAATGATTAAAAGTCTTGTTGGTAAGCAGCAAGTCAGGCCATATAAACAGCCCCTCCACCCCTCGTATTTCTCTCCTCGTGCCATGTCTGTGTTTGAGAGTAAAGGGCTCATTTCAAACTGCCCCCCCAGTGAGCCGCAGCCACATCCAGTTTCTGCCAGAGGCCCAGGATGACCCCCAGAGACGCAGGCCAGACATCCGAAAGGCCAAGATGCTTCTGGGCTGGGAGCCTGTGGTGAGCACTTCCCGCCACACAAACTCAAACTCCCAAACTCTCACAGCCGAGTCAGTGAAACAGGACTCTGGGAGAGAAGACAAATCCTTGGGGGGGGGGGGGGTAGGAGCTTGACTCTCTCTCCTCTGACCCATTCATGACTAACTGTTTCACTTATGAGTTAGATTAGCTAATTAATACTGTAGAAAAGTATCACCTGCCCCACATAAAGGTCTTGCAGAACTCCTTTGTTACGTGTGCGTGTACCTGGAGGATGTGTAATGTAACACCTGTTACGTGTGTGTGTGTGTGTGTGTGTGTGTGTGTGTGTGTGTGTGTGTGTGTGTGTGTGTGTGTGTGTGTGTGTGTGTGTGTGTGTGTGTGTGTGTGTGTGTGTGTGTGTGTGTGTGTGTGTAACTGTAGGTGCCGTTGGAGGAGGGGCTGAACAAAACCATCCAGTACTTCAGTAAGGAACTGGAGCACCAGGCCAATAATCAGTATATTCCCAAACCCAAAGCCGCCCGCATGAAGAAGAGCCGACCGAGGCACAACTAAAGAACGGGGCTTCTCAGGGATGCTGGGATACTGGAGGTCTCTAGGCCTCCGTCAGCCATTGTACACAAGGGGTCATTTTCCCTTAAAAAAATTGAACATTTTCTTGAGTGGGTTTTTTTTTTTTTTTTTTTTTTAAGCAGCTGTAGTTGAGAACTGTCACGCTTGCTTTTCAGACGTTCCCCAGAAACGACAGGACTGAGCCTCTCCCAGAAACCTCGCCACGCACTTTGGTTTCCTCACACATTTGTTATTTCAGAGAAAGCTGAAACCTTCGCATTGTTTTTTGTATTTCCAGGCCGCGCAGTTTTGAGTGCGATAACTCACTGACACTATGCTGACTGATGTATGTTTTTGAACAGGCACCTCTTTGCAGTGATTTATTACGGACGCTAGTTATTTCTTGTTTTATCATGATCGTGCTGCACAGTAGAGACCACCTCATTAGCTCATGGTCTGGAACATACCGAGAAAAGAGGATGGAACTATGGGAAATGCTTACTTGCTTTGTTGTAGTGTGATACTGGGCAAAAGGTAGTGATAGCATTATACATCACATACATCTCAGAATCTTTTACAGATTTTGTGGGGGAAAGCTATTTTAATAAAAATATTTACATTGATTTGTTTTTTGTGAGTGGGGGGTATTATTACTTAGTCTTCATCACCACCTGTCACTCTGAGTGAGAGTGGGTGTGAAAGAGAAAAAATGAGTAAACAAAGCTTATTGGGATATTGACAATCAAAGCTATCTGCACTAGATGTAGGCGGCCTTCTCCTGACCTAAAATAGAACAAAGTGCAGTGGTTCGTTAGCAGTAATACAGGAAACCGTCTGACCAGCCACCAGGTTTATTGGTTCTTTCGCCGTACATAACCTGTTAGGTTGACAGGACGAACATCTGCACATTCGCGCTACGGCTGGAGCAGTCAGCCTGTTTAGACAGGACAGGCTGACGAGTTACATAGGGAGAGAGGTTACAAACCCACTGTGAGGTCCCTTCTAAAACAATTTAGCATTAGTAGATTTATTGTCTTGTCCTTTTTCAGGGTCCCCCCCCCCCCCCTTTTCCAAGTCATACTAATTACCCAGGAACAGGAGGCAAGTTAACTCCATTAAAAACATACTAAACCTGCATGTCTGCTAAACAAAATGGGGAAAGAAAAGGGCTCGAAGGTGACGGGGATATTATTTTTACGTAAGGGACTGCTCACCCACACAACTGCATTCACTTTATGGCACCAGTGGGGTAATTACAGGGGGGCAGTTAATAGTAGTCATAGTTGACATCCGCTCCATGCCTGTAGGAACCGGGGTACCGCGGTCCAATGGGAGAATTCTCGTCATAATGGTGCTGACGCGCTTGGTCGCTGGAGCGGGCGTGATCCATCCAGTACGACAGGTCGGCCTCCAGCCTCTGAAAGGAAATTATAGTCATGTTTTCTTACTTTTCAAGAGGGACAGACAGGAGATGACTGGATTTTGTTAATCTAGTAACACCTGCATGGTTACTGTGTGTTGTTGACGACGCTGGTGTTTTCAAGCTTGCGCTGGTTATTTGCAATTCATAGGATGTTACCAGATGAGAGAAACAAGAACATTAACTACCCTGCACAGTCTTCACAGTGGCGCAAGAGGCAATGCAGACACCTGAGCCTTTACTTCAGAAGGACAAATACGTGGTTAAAATGCCTATGAATGGCATTAAAGGTTGAGTGCCAGTCCCCGAGTGAAAAGGACCAAGCGTAGACGTGGAGGGATACAGAACATGACAGAAAAGCTGCAAGGAATGTGCTTGTGTGAAGTACTCTGTAGAATGTTCCCCCATCGCACCCATCAAAATGAAAGTACATGAAAGAGGAGGACCGAGGAAACGTCTGGAAGGTAAATGATCAGTCCGCCCTAGCACTACCCGGTGTTCTGTGAGGAAAGTTTGAAGGACAAAATGAGTAAACTGGGTGCTGAAAAGCGACACGCAGTCGGCCAACGATGCTGTCAGAGCCACATTCTGCAATTAATTCATTCAACTGCTGGTAGTGGAAAGGATTCTGTTCTACTTTCATAAACCTCAGAAAAAATGGCTGAAGATCTGTGTTAAAAGCCCACAACGACCTCTGGTTGCTCTAGTAACCCGTAAAGGGCCTGACAGCTGGATTTGTTTCTATATTATGCGCACTCATTCTTTATTTTGTATTATTCTTCTGCACTCTTCTGTTTTGTCCCTGAGTGAACGTAACGTAGACGTCAGCCACGGTATCCCGGGCTGTCCTAACCTCCTCCACTCACCGCCTCGTCGTAACCCATGTACATGAACTGTTGGATCCACTGCTGCACGTCGGGGCGGCTGCGGTCCCAGATGTTCCTCTTGGGCCTCCGTGGAGGAGCCAGGAACTGCTTGGCCTTGGAGGGTGGCACTGCTACTGCTGCTACTGGCTTCACCTCATCCACCACTAGGGGGCGATAAAGCGCAGGGTGGGGAGGAGAAGGACGTTTATGGAAACAGGCTTGTGCCACTGACTGAAGAACTTTCAAGAACTCTCGACAGTCAGAAACGTTGTACTCATGGTCAGAACCCGGTGACCAAATTAGTAAAGCAGTACATTGTCACCTTCTCTCTTCTTCAGAATTTTATGCAGAGCGCTCCCACTGGATACAGCTGGAAAACAGGACACGCAGGAATTAGTTTTACATGTGCAGCAAGATCTTCGAAAGGAACCACGACGCCACCCTGGAGGCTTACACGGATTCCCATGAATCGTGCAGAGTGCGCGCGGCGCCAGGGATTTAGCAGATAGACAGATGAGCGATAAACATCCCCCAAATGAAGTGCAAGCAAAATAGATTTGGTTTGAGGTTAATATATTGTATATATATTGTATATATTGTAGTTGGGATCTATGCTGCTATAGTTTGAGTATTGGGGGGGTTGTGCCACATTTCCCTCTTTGCACAAAGTCTAACTCACTGTATCTGGCACAGTCATTAAAAACCGAAGGAGCCCTCAGGAGGAAGGCAGCGCCAAGCTCCAGGAAAAGTACTACCTTAATGGGCAGCTGCTCTGAGCTTCCATATCAGCGCTTCATAATTACACGACAATTACAAATCTTCTGTCTTTGGTATATTTGCCTGCCTGCTTCACACAGCCGCATTTTTCCAGACTTCAGCAGCTCCCAGGGTCAAATTTAAACCAATTTACAGACAAAATGGGATAATGCATATTCGCAGATAGGAATTTATAATAACAATAACCCGCAGTTTACTATAACGAGGTTTTCTACCATCTGCTGCAAACAGCAATGCCTGGGGGCGCGAGAACTGGCGCTCGGAGCTCGTGAGCAGAAGGGAAAACTAGCAGCTGCCCGCGAGAAGAGATCGCAGAAGAAAGACGGGGAAAACATCAAGGGAGGGTTTACCTGAGAGAGCCACCAGGGTCATCACAGCCAGAAAAGTGGAGAGTCGTAGATAAAGAGTCGAGGACGTCATGACTTTTCCTTCTCTCCTTGCGTCCGCGTGCACTCGTTAACTGCGCGTGCTACGGATCTGGAGCGTATAGAGGGTCGCAGAAAACCCCCGCAAACACCCCCAGTGGAAACTATTCGGGCCGCCAGTGGCGAAGCACGAGTCAACAGAAAGGGCCTGTGTGTGGGTGCGCGCGCATCCGCGCGCTTCGGGCAGCTTTTCAGACACCGTTGTGGTAGCAGATGCTCCAGCTGGACGCTGGCTACATCGAAACATGTGGCGTGATCTGGGCTTCAGCGTAGTGAGGCATCAGCCGATGTGTCTGTAAAAACGTGAGCAAAAGGTGCACACACAAACTGCTGACTTGTAGGCCTGTTCTTCCTCATGAAGAATATGGTCAGATGGCGAAAAAGAACGCATATCCCTGAATTCTGATACTGTTCCTGGGTAATTTTCTGTGCATCTGAAACATTGCACATGACCACAGGGGGAGGCATCCTGGTCTTTTCACCACACTTGAAGAAACTGTTTCCACAGTAAAGCTTCACTCTGCACACAGGCCAGTGGAAAAAGAGGAGGGATAGTTTTGGTTTTCATCTCTCCAGCGGCGTAGCCATCAGCCGTCAGCCATCAGTTAGTCGTCTCCGCCCGCAGAGCTGGATACACTCAAGAGATGCAACAAATAACTTGGCTGTTAGGAATTTTGCAGTGACTGGGGCATAATTTACTCCCAAGAGAAACAACATTTGTTTTCAATATCCTAGTCTAAATCTCAAATCTTCTTTCATTTCACAGTGCATCTGTGTGTGCCGTTAAATGGGGAAAAATATTTAGCAATTCATACTGTATTAAACATGTATAGTGTATAAAAATCCTACAAATCTTACAGTTTAGTCACAACAATTTGACAAGGGACTCTTCAAAGCAGGGACCTTTGAAAAGCTTCTTTAGAAACTAGACTTTATGATTCTAGCAAGTCACATTTAGAATCACTTGAATCTTAATATCCGAGGAACCACTGAACACTACAGTGTTTGTTTAACCATTTTAACCACTGAACACTACAGTGTTTGTTTAACAATTTTGACCACTGAACACTACATTGTTTATTTAACCACTTTAACCACTGAACACTATAATGTTCATTTAACCATTTTAACCACTGAACACTAGTGTCCATTTAACCACTTTAACCACTGAACACTACAGTGTCCATTTAACCACTTTAACCACTGAACACTATAGTGTCCATTTCTCCCGATGTGAGTTCATGTTCATATATTTATTTTCAGTTATGATGCACCAAAAACATTTCCATCAGGATGCCCTAAAACCATTATTTTGTCTGCCTAGTTAAGTAAGGCATTAAAAAAAAACTACAGTCGTGAAGATTGTAGCTATTACTCGTTTCTGATTTCTTTTTCACAATCGCAGGGGCAAGTCTGTAGATTTGTAGGAATTTCTCAGCAGTATCTGTTTTTTTAGTGGGTTCCGAGATGTGCAAAGGCATGTGGGTAGGTGTCTCAGTCTCAGTAGCGTGTGCCTGTGAAGGATCACGATGTCTGCACTGTGCCGTGAACAGTGGTCGTCTGTGCAGTCCCAGACTGGCACAGACAATAGTTCCCTCTGACCTGGACCGGCTACGGTGCTCCAACGGCCAACATGCAATGGAGAAAAGTGTCAGGTAAAGAGGGATGTAGATTTTGGGGAGAACAGAAATGCAACAGAATGAGCCTGTCCCAAAAGGCACCAAACCAGGTCAGGATGGAAGTGGGAAGAAGATAATACGGAGGCCGTCTCCGAAACCTCATTGTTTTGGTTCGCAAAGCACTAACTCTTCCCCCTTTAAATCATCGTTAGCAACATTAGCATTACTTTCCTACAAGCAGTTCCTTTAAAACAGTGGGTGTCAGGTTCCAGGACTGGAGAAGCCACACACTGCACTTTTTATTCCCAATCCATGCTCCCATTTCAGTGGGAAGCAATATTCATACCTGCACAAGGCTGCGTACAGTAGCGAGGGAGTGATGGAACTCATCTGTCCTGAGACAGCTGGCACAGGATCGTCCATCACACCCACACACGTATCAGTCAATACAGTTCAAATCGATTTTTGTGGCGCATTTTACAATACGTTTTGTCAATACGAAGCCAAGGTGACGGTGGCAAGCACCAACTTCCCGAGAGCAGGGCAAAGGGACGGCTCGGAATGGGATCCTCCTCGTCTGGTCCACACCGACATCACATAATGAAGTTGGTTTTTCTTTTACTGTAATTTGCTATAAAACTTTAAAGATGATCTACTCCTTCCTCTGCTGCAACTGTCATACCTACAGGTGCCAGTAGATAACCAGTGATGATGGTTCACAGTACAAAATTTGACAGGCAGCCAATTCCGTTTCCGTAATATCAGGCTAAACTTTCCAGTTCTTGGCAGTCGGGACTAACTGAAACTTGTTTAAACCTTTACATTAATATCCAGTTAGCAGGACATTACTGCAGTTCAATCCTGAGGCAATAAACGCATGAACTCATTTTTCACTGTCGTTTTTTTTTCTTCAGTTTTGAGGTATTTTGGAGATATGCACGTTAAAAGAACAGCTCGAGATTACAGTGGCTCCCAGTGCAATAGAAAGACTACCAAAATTTAGCATTAAAAAAAAGGGTTTTTTTGCTTTTTATTTTGTTCTAGATGCTTTAGGATTAAAAAGAAGGAACTCTGTTTTGTCTGAGTTTAGTAAGGAAGTTGACAACCAGACTTTTATGTCTTTGTTTTTCCCCTGTGTGTGTGCGTGCGCGCACGCCATCAGTATAATGAAAATGAATGCCGAGTATTCACAAATAGGATTTATGAGAGGTACCATGTATAGTGTATAAAAGCAAAAGGTCTGAGCACAGAACCTCCAGGAACACGTGTACAAATTCGAAGCGGTCAGTTAGGGAGGATCTGAATCAGGAAGAAGCTCTTGGTTTCGCCTAAAAATAATAAAATAAAATAATAATAAAATATTAATAATTACCGTCTTCCTCTCACCAAACTTTGCACCAACTTACCAATATTTGAATGAAATAACTGCTGATAGTAGATACAGTACACAAACTACACTAGCATGAGTTATGTAGTTAGAACGTGGGAAACAACACGGAAGTCATGTGTTAGTCGTGCTGCAGTCCTGAGGCAGCTGTGACTCGAATGTGATGCACAATTATGCCTCCAATGCACTTGCTAACTTGCTTTATGTCCTCAGTACGTCTTCGTAAATTAAGGTCGAAAAATCACGTTCAGGACGAGTCGTAAGGCTGTCTGCAGCTAATGGAAAAGACGATGACTGAAGAGGTGTGATGTCCTCTAATGACAGACCTCCTAGACTGAGAGTGTAACGCAGGAGCGTGTAGAAGATCTATTTGATTTGTTTGACAGAAGCATTCAGTTGTATAGATCAGTCACTTGTGAGAAACACTTGGCCGTGTCCTTTGATATTATATAACGTCAAGTAGATTTCCTTGGAAAGAAAGGAATATCCACATCTGAACAATGCAGAAATGTATTTGCCTTGATGACCTGCTGATGTTGCTGAAATAAGTCACTGATCGTTACACAGTCCTTTAACACCTAAATGGTTGAGTTATCAAATGTCAACAGTTCATGAGTGTGAGCAAAAAATCACGATGAGAACACCGCAGTAATGCATCAAACGTACATAGAGACTAATCGGCAAATCCTTGCAGATCTTTGGATTTTGGACTTTCATATGCTTTGGAATCTAGATATGGTTTATTGAGGTGGTCAGCAGGCCACAATCTTCGATCTCTAAATAAAAATGAGAAAAAAACAAGAGGAGGCAAAACCAAAGACGACTCCGTTAACGGAGGTTACTGCACTCTGTTTGGTATGTCCATCTCTGGCAGGGACGGTGGAATGTCAGATGTTTGCACCACCAGAGGGTCATTAGGGAATAATCTATCCCATAATACTCCATCAAATAGGAATGTCAAGCCTATGCTCTTTTTCTTTGGTTAACATAGACTTACAACTGATTTGCTAGAAAAGCAAATTCTTCACATTCTGGGAAGAACGTGAATTCCGGGGAAAGGCAGCATTTGATATGTGCCAGCAACATAATGATGAGACTTTAATCATTGTTGGAGATAGAGAATTCCAATCTCCTAAATAAACATTTCAGAGAAAAGTGAGGTCAGGGTTCAGTTGGCTGGGCCTCAGAAAATGCTCCCTGAGCAACACAGAGGATATGATGGAACTGACCCACTTAGGAATGATTAAAAAACCCACCAAGACAATGTGATAAAAAATATAGAAATGACAACATGCTTCAGCATATATGGCAAGTATCCAGCACTGCTGATGGATAAGTTTATAATACTACAGAAATCGATACGGAAATATGTATGCACGTTAATATAAACTTACTGGTCCAACTGAAATATCAATCACATGTCGCATGATCGCAAACAAATCCTATTTTTGCACACCATTGATAATTATGTTATCATAATTTAGTTTAAGAAGCTTGATAAAGTCAATCCGACAGAAATGACTGATGGATAAAGCACCATAAGAAGCACATGGATTAAAACGTGAGAGGACAGTACACATGCCGGAAGAGCTTGTTTTGGGACAGCGCACCCAGAAAGGGCGAAGGGGAAAGCTCAGGGTCCTCAGTTGTCTGTCTTCTCCTCTTTCTCGTCTTCATCAGGGATGGAGTCGTAACCTAAGTAGCTGCCGAGAGGAGAGTGAGCCCAGTAGGCTTTTGCCAAGTCCAGTAACATGTCATACGCTGCCTGGGCTCGCAATTCCTCCACCCAGCCGTAGAAATCCGAAGCCCAGAGGTTCCAGTACGGCAGGGCGCTCCTCCTCTCTGCGGCACTTGTGGGATCTAGAGCAAAACAATCCGTGCTTTATGGCGTGGCCTGCTGACACATCTCCTACACAGCACGTGAAGAGCTCTGAGGAACATCTCCATTCAAAATGGACCAAATTCAAAATTACCATCACCGGAAAAGATTTTAATCGTAGGTCTCTTCGCATCTAAACATAAATCAGGATATTTGACTGATCCTTAAACAGAGACCCACAAATCTATGAATCATGTTTGTGGAAGATAGTGTGTACCATCATCTGAACCAGTAGACCTCTCCTCACGCTCAACTCCTGATGGGGAGAGAGAGAGACACAGAGACAATGGAGCAATATTACAGAGTGACAGACACAGACATTCACACTTTTCAACTTCAAATTCTGGAAGGACTTTACACTGAGACACCAATCTGTTTCAGTTCCCCAGAACCTAGCTAGCCAAAAACCTTTAGCTATTGTTTGGTTTGGTTTCTCTGAGGTTTCCGGTCTGGCTACAGTAGAAGCTGACAAGCATGCAGCCCAAGTGCTCAGGAATAACCCAGAAATACGAATTGCATGCTCAGATGAGCTTTTCAGGCAGCAAACCTACCTGACACAGATAGGAGACAAAGAAACAAGGTGAAGAGCAACACGGAGATGCACAGACGGAACATTTTCCAACCGTGTCTGCACAAAAACGGGAAACATTTCTGGCATTAAATCCAAGTAACAAAGTCGATACTTGGAACTGGAAAATGACTCACTGCCTGGTTGTTTGTGAGCAGACTGTAGCTGAACGCCCCATACGACGGGCTGCACATTTTTAACAAAGCAAGTTTGATCACAAGCATTTGGGCAAACAGTATTATGTAGTTGTAACTGCAAATATAACCTATTCAAGATGCTTGACAAGCATCTATGCCCCCTGGAAACCACATTTTCAGTGAAGACATGCAGAAAAGCCAGCAAAACCAACTCATTTTGCAGCAGGGAACCCAGTTCCAGGGACCTACCTGAAGGTGTTAGCAGTGACTTATACACCACCAGACAGATCTTGCGAAAGTACAGTAGTAAAGCTGTAGTAAAGTCGTGCCCGTCTCCTGAGGTGTCTCTCCCATGACGCTGGATGGCACCTAACGGATAAAGTGCCCTGTTTGTACTTCACGGGTCCATGCGTACCCATATTCTGGCCCAACAACAAGCTCCGCATCTCTCTGCCTCCCCCTCACTGGACGGTAGCCACTGAGGACACAGACAGAGGGACGCGAAGAACCACAGCACCAGACATCAGCTTTCGAACCCGAGTCCTGCTGCTTACGTTTAATGGAGTATGCTGACCCTGAATATGCTGACCCTGTGCTCCTTATTAAAACACTAAGAAAACAGAATTAAAACAAAAGGTGCAATGTTTAAGAGGTTCTTGTAAAGCGTGGTCCTATATCAGAATGCCGATATAGAATTCCTACAAGCCATGCCAATTTTTTTTGTTGTTGTTGTACTTCAAAAACCATGGAAGTCGGAATATGCTGTTATTTTTCGATGGTTTTTTTCTTCTTCTTCTTCTTCTACTGGGATACATTACGAAGTGGTTCTTCAACTGTTTATGATGCACAGAGACAACAGAGCGAATCCTACAGAGAAAACAGCACATGCACATGATCATATGAAGCCTTCTGCACTATGCCAATAAGAAACATTAAGACTTTCTTCTGGCTAATATGGACAGAGGCACCTTAGAGGGGGGACTTCTGTGACTGACCAGAGCCCTAAAACATTACTAGAACGTAAAGGTTTTTTGTTTTTGTTTGGGGTTTTTTTCCATTGGCGCACAATGTCATGTCTTTTGCTGGTCCGCTAATCCCCTGGTTGTGGCCCTGAATATGGATATAACATGCAAGGCAAGAAAACAAACTTTTTTCCCTCACCAGAACTACTAATTGATCTGCTGTATAACGTATTCGGGTCATGGCTTTTGTGGGTAAGCATAATGTTTAAAAAAAAAAAAAAGCAACATATTGGCGGCTCTGAGCCGACTGCGCTCAAACGGGTGCGTTTACACAGCGGCGCGGATTCCGGTGTCGCATCCTTTTTTCCTCACTTCTCGTGAGATGAGCAGTCGAACGGTGCAGGAATCAGAAGTCTCGGGAACGAACCGGAGAGGGAGAAAACCGTGAACCGACTTGGAGCACCAAAAGCTGTATGAAGCAAGCTTGCTTCACACCACGAGTTACAGGACCTGTGTATAGGAACCTCACCTTCCCTCGCATTATTGGAATAAAGAATTGTGACACTCATTTACATATCTCCGACATCCTGTCAGTTTAGCCCCGCCCACTCACTCCGGCACACTCTTGCTGAGCGCTTTTTGAATGAGGCGCAACACACAGGCCAGCCAATCAGAACGGAGCTCATTAAATCACTTATGAGTAACTGCAGTGTACCAAACTGTAGTAAAGTACAGTCTCCAGAGAAACAGTATATTATATTCAGTTAATATAATATAGTTAATATTTCACTATAATGTACATGCAGCAGTTTGTTTGCTGGTGATGTTCCAGACAGACATAAGCTGCACCCAGAACCCGACATGAACTGGTGGGAAAGTTCTGCAGTTTGAGAAAGGGGCTGCACTCCTTTTGTGCTTTTTCTGTGTTACCGTTGTGACTTTTATTTTTGCGTTGACATTATTCTCCTCTGAAACACTTTTGATCGAGTCCCTCGGTCATTTTCCCCTCATTCCCAGTCCACACAATGTGATCTCCCCCATCTTTCGCGTTTACTTTACTATTTAATATGTCATCTGGTGCACGTTGAGCCTGGGACGCGAAAATACCAAGCGCCCCACGCGCTCTTCGCCCGTGCGCGCGCGCGCTCATTTGCAGCCTACAGTGTGTCCCCACCCGCGTGCATGTAGATCAGTAATACTCTCTTCATTCTGTACTGTATGTCTAGAATGCAGTACATTTACAAACCAGAACTGCAGTCAGAAAGGGTGAACAAAAACAGTTGATAAAGAGTTAAGTAAAAATTTCAACAAAGCCATTCACTGTTATTCTGAAAAACTTTTATTGAACAAAAGTATTTTAATTCTCACCACACTGTCCCTAGTACAGTACCATAATGCTGGATCTAAATGATTCATATATGATTAATCTTTATCTTCATATATCTACATATCTACACACACACACACACACACACACACACGTGTGTGTGTAGATATATATAGAGATATATATACAGTGGAATTAAATAACAATGCTCAATAACATTCAAACAAAGCTGAGAGTCCCTTGATCAACACTAATTGGTAAACAGCTATGGCAAAAATTAAGAGGAAAAACAATGTTTTGTGTTTTTGTGTGTATTATTACTCTTACATTAGTGTTCACAATCAGCTAGGCATGAGTGTTACTTGGGGAAGATTTGCATGTGTCCATGTGCACACTGCAAGACACTGAGCATAGCAGTGGGGAAACAGGTGCCACATGTGACTGAAGAGATGCTCGTTCAGACTCTCTGGTTGGGCAGCGCGCGCGCGCACACACACACACACACACACACACACACACACACACACACACACACACACACACACACACACACACACACACACACACAGGTATCACTCGACCTCCTGCAGAGCACCGGCAGTCGATGGGTGGGACCTCTTTCGTAATGCACCCTGAACCTGAAGATACCCTGAAGAGTCCCGCTGAGCTGGGCACAGTAAGACCCGGAACAGCGAGTAGGCCGGGCCCACAGCTTCAGTGGTGGACCTCGGCAGTTGGGGTCAGCTTCAGGGCTGAAGCAGTCCCAGCAGGGGTGGAGGGGGAGAGAGGGAAAGAGAGAGAGGAAATGGCAAGCGCAAGAGAGAAAGTGCACAGTTTAGTTACAGTGTTAGAAGTGACGGGGCCGCGTCCGGTTAGCTTTCAGCGGCTGGATTCTGAAGGCCACAGTGGAGGCTGTATGAGAGGTAGCCAGTACACTGGCCCGTTGGCTGGGGGGGTGGACACAGTCCGCCTGCACACTGGCCCTTGGGGGGGGGGGGGGGGGGGGGAACACTGGCTCTCTGAGGGGGACGCACAGTCCGAGTTGCAGTGAGAGGGGACGCAGCCTCGGACTAACGCTACCTGATCAGAGTCCGAGTCCGATTGGCAGAGGGGCTGCCAATCAGAGACAAAGAGCACAGTAATGGTGTTCACTTAGTGAAGGTGGCAGCAGACCGTGTGTGTTACTGGGACCTCCACGGAGGCTGGAATTCACTTGTTTTTATATATATAAAAAGATAGCCAACAGCCATATGGACATTTCAGCTTAAAAGAACATCAGGTTGCTACCTGACAGCCTGGCTAGGATGGTGGTGGTGGGTGGGTGGGGCGTGACAGACATAAAAAAAAACTACAGAAAATCCTCTTTGCTCAGTAGGGGATCCCGTCTGAAGCCCCGAGGCTTGGGAGACGTCCAAGAAGGTGATAGCGTGGGAGCAGAGGGCGGACACAGAGATCAGGAAAGGACAGAGAGCGCAGCAGGAAGAGGCAGAGAGTCCAGCAGGGGGAGCCAGGGAGCTCAAGCCAGGGGCTTGACCAGGTAGAGTTTGTCGCCCTGCTCGCTGGTGAAGATGGGAGCCTTCTTGTAGTGCTCCACCAGCTCCTCCATGCTGCCAAAGCGCCGCTGGCCGATACAGTAGACGCCGTCCTGCAGTTGGACCTTGAAATGCTTGTTCTTCCCCACGGCCTTCAGAGACACGGAGAAGTCACTGGGCTTGTGGGGGCGAGACAGACGCGGAGAGAGGAAGCCAAGTAGTGAGAGACAGCATTTATAAAGTCTCACCACAAGGGGGCGAGAGTAACCAAAGTTTTACATGCCGGCTTTTCTAAGGTCACACATCGAGCTGCACGTGGGCACTTTTTAAAAATATATACAACTTTATTTTTCAATTAACTCAGATAAACAAATACTGAACAAATAAATACGCACTTATTTGAGAAATAAGAAGCCCTAGTGGCATGAGACTTGGTCTCCGTGTCGTGGATTAAACAGGAAGTCTCTCGCCTTACCGATGACTCACTGTCTCGTATCAGGAAGTCGCCCTCTGTCCCTTGCTCATTAAGTGCGCACTCCGCTTGGTGCCGTGTCACACCGCCGTAGTACCAATCCTTCCCGGCAAACTTGCCGGTCCGCGAGGGCTCGAGGTGGCTGGTGCGTGGCGTCCCGGGGCCGGAGGTGGGGCCTCTGCCGACTGACCCGTCGCTAAGCACCGCCACGTAGTTCTTGGGCACCAGGCCCACGACGCCCCGGCTGTTCCGACACCTCCACCACTCGGGGTCGTTCTCGGGCTTCTCCAGCACCTCCATGGTCTCGCCCTTCTCGAAGTTCAGCTCCTCGTCGGTGACGGAGCTGAAGGGATACAGAGTCTGGACCGTGTGGATCACCCCGCCCGCCGCCCGCCCGTTCGCCGCCGGCCCCGCCCCAAGTGGGCGGAGTCCGCCCGGCGGCTCGCCGTAGCCCCCGTCCTCGTAGCCGGTCTCCTCGCGCACGTAATTGGAGGGGAACCAGCCGACGCGCCCAGCGTGACTGCCCCTCCACCAGCCGTCGCTGCATTTCTCCATGACGACCACGCGGTCGCCCTTGGCGAGGCTGAGCTCATCCTCCCGCTCGGCCGCGTAAGAGAATTTCACCAGCGCAGGGACGTTCAGGTCGTAGATCCGCTCGGCTCCGCCCACGCCACTCATTCCCGCGCTCCCGTTGGATGGATACTCGGCTTCCATGCTCGGCGTGGGGGAGGCGTCGCGCACGCTCGGCTTCCTTTTCGTTCTCCCGAGTCCTGAGAGAAACACAGATGGGACACACACAGTTAAGTACAACTCTGGGAGAGACTACACCCGGGACACAGAAGCGTCCAGTTTCTTTAATCCAGCAGTGGACCAAATCCCTCTACTTCATTAGACACCTTTCCTCAACAGTCCCAGAGCACGATTAAAACTAATAAGGGGAAGAACAAGAACTCTAACAAAGCAGGTAAAGGGTTAAACCCACACCGGAGGAGAGCGGAAATGATCAGAGACACGGGGCTCTATAAACAAGCAGCACACACACACACACACCATGCGCAACACACAACGTAAATCACTGGAAAGAAACACGTCTGTTGTTGAAGAGGCGCCCGTGTCTATTTAAATCCTAGTAAATGGGACAGATAAATTGATTCATGCTAAGTAGGACACAACAGCCTCCACAGGTGGCAGTAATAAAGTCTCGGGATGGTGCGGTGCGATGGGCCTCCCAGCCAGCAGGGGGCAGAATGGCGGAGCTGGCCATCTCACGGCAGCCAGGAAAGAGGCAGGAGGTGGATGCCGGCGCGTCAGAGGGTGTGGTCCGACGAGATCCTGTGTGGTGGCCAGTGACCCCGTGGTACAGAAGATACGAAGATGCCAGAACTCAGAACTCTTGCAGAGCTAGCAGGAGTATCCTGGAGTGTCGTTAAACGCCAGTACATTTTAAAAATCAGAGGCATCAGCCAGAGAATGAGAGAAGCTATGTACAAAGCAAATCAAGTCATTTTACACGAGACAGAGATGGAACGCATATGGCTGTGCACGAGACGCAGCAACACCAACACACACACACGCACAATCATCCCCTTACCAGCACATTCACACACACACACACACACACACACAATCATCCCCTTACCAGCACATTCACACACACACACACACACACACACACACACACACGCACAATCATCCCCTTACCAGCACATTCACACACACACACACACACAATCATCCCCTTACCAGCACATTCACACACACACACACACACACACACACACACACACACACACACACACACACAATCATCCCCTTACCAGCACATTCACACACACACACACAATCATCCCCTTACCAGCACATTCACACACACACACACACACACACACACACACACACACACACACACACACACACACACACACACACACACACACACACACACACACACGGCCCTGGCTCAGGTGATCGGCTCTCAGTCTTAAAGCAACACTGCTACTGTAGCGCGGCCAAAGACGCAGCACAAGCCGGGCAACTGAAAGGAACTGATGCTGATGAACGGAAGGTGCGAATAGTGGGCGCCCAGCGCAGAACTGGAGAATGGGTGGAAGTGGTGTGGGGGTGATGTAGCGTAGCGCCTGCTCATCTAACACTTAAGTGTAGAAGTTACGCTAACGCACACGTTCCCAAAAAAAAAAAAACAACCCCAACAACAACCTCAAAACGAAAACAGACATGGGGAGGTGGGGTGAGGGGTCGCCGAGCGGCAACGAAGGTTGCAGGTGCTGCGGGAGCCGCGTGCATGGCTGCTCTCTTACCCACATACGCTGCGTACACAGCCGTACAGTCAGGGGCAATACTAAGGGCGGCACACAGCGCTCAGCCATGGCTGTGCAGAACCTGAGGCTGTCACTCAAAGCTGTGTCCTTGAGACACATCAGGACAATCGGAATGCCAGAGGTTTTAAGATGTGAAAACAACTCCAAGAATGTGAGTGACAGTAAATGATTTAAACAAACGAACAAAAAAATTATTCAGACAAGTGTGTCTATGAATTTAAAACAAAGAGAAAATGTGTAAAATGTCATACTGATATTCTATCATAAGTGTCCTGATTTAAGCAATTTTTTACATCACATTATTAGATAAAATTACGCATGCGCACCCCACTCACACACACACACACACACACACACACACACACACACACACATCTACAGGAAGAGTTTTGTAGAGTTAACTGGAAAACAGGACAACTTGTAAGACAAAACCAGAGCACCACCGTACCGACTGACCGCTGGACAGCATTGAACTCTGACTATTACAGACTTTTCTCATGCTGACCCACGACTGGCCACACTGTACAACAGAAACTGCGAACTGATTATTAAGTTACTGAAGACCACCAACAAATTTCGGCCACATTAAGCAAAAACTTAACACCGGGTTACGTTGCTTTTCAAATCAGTGGAATCAAAATGTATTTCCATAGTGCTTTTTACAACAGATGTTGTCACAAAGCAGCTTTACCAATGTCCAAGTCCAAGCTCCCAGTGAGCAAGCCAGGGGCAACAGTGGCGAGGAAGAACTCCCTAGAGCACGAGGAAGAACCCTCGAGAAGAAGCAAGACTCAAACTTGGGGGCCATCCTCCTCTGGCAACGGTCACCACAATAATAACAATAATAATATAGATATAAGGAGCAATACAAATTGTGAAAGAAAAATAAATAACCAATAATAAAATGAAAAAAAAAGCAATTAATGTCTTCTCTGGTTTTCTAGAAGTCCTAGTGTGGTTCCGATGGTGTGTGCGTGTCCAAAACCCATCAAGCACGAGAACGTCCATCAAGGGCAACGGAGAGTAGTTGGGTGGGGTGGAGGTGTGGTGGGCTACATCAGGGGGCATCAGGGGGTGGTGGGAGGAGCCAGGGCAGCTGAGACGGCTCGAGGCTACAGCAGGGGACGTCGGGGGGAGCCGCGGCAACGTATCGGCTCAACGGGATTTGCAGGCATTTAACCTCCAGCATTTACAGGTTGTGTTTTTAATCTGCCCCCGTTAGTGACGATCAACGAGATGAACATTCTAGCACAGAACGGCGATAAATGCGCATCAGAAAGTTCGGTGAACCGGCGCCTATCGATCTGGTGGGTAATTTGAGCCTTGAACTTGGTTAATTGCTCTCAGGGAGGCTCTCGGTGTGAGTGAGCGAGATGGCGTGCCGTCTCGGCGAGCTGCGTAACGAGCTCTTTCCACTCAGCCCCGTCTGAAAGCATCAGCGCCGTTTCCGCCGGGCGGTTGGCCCTCCCGCGTGCCCTCCTCTCTTCTACAGAACTATTGATCGCCACCGCGGCCCGCGCTTCAGGACTCATTAGTGAAGCCGATTAATGATCATCTGGAAGGAGAATTTAAAAAAAAACAAAACAGAAGACAACGGGGTAACGCAGGGCGGCCTCGCAGGGGCGCGAGAAGATGAAAAACATCGCTTTGTAAACCTTTAGTCCGCTGCGATTCTATACTCCATTATCCATAATCTGGAAATCTCTTTGGTCCAACACTCTCTCTATATTCACAATCTTTTTCCCCTCATCTATGAAACTTCTCAAACAATCACCGCTTTCATCAGCTCCTGCCCATGTCCTGGAAGTGCTGTTTGTAAATGTCCTGTGTACTGGACATGTTGTCTTATATGTCCAGCTATATCTTTTACTTTTAATCCTAGCACATTTGGGAAAATAACTAACAAATCCTAATCCACAGTTTTCTGGAAAGGGGAGAAACCAGAGTATGTTTTCTGTTTTCTGGCCAGACTCACAAGGAACTCGTTCTGTGGTCTGCAGGTAGCTCAGTGGTACTCCACTATTAATCAGAAGGTTGTTGGTTCATGTCCCACCACTGCCAAGTTCACACTGTTGGGCCCCTGAGCAAGACCCTTAACCCTCAATTACTGAAGCTGTACTTGTAAGTAGCTTTGGATAAAAGCGTCAGATAAATGCCATAAAGGTACATGTACATGAATGGACAGCACACATTGGTTTAGCTGGCCTGGACCCTGGCAGGGGTGTGTGGGTCAGGAACCAGCACCTGGGCCTATAAACGCAGTAATGACAACATGGGGTCATACAAGGACATTCTTCGAACTCATCGTCACTGGGCCTTGGACCTCGGGTGTTATTAATGCCAACAGGTAAATACTATTCCTCAGTGTTTTAAAAGGAAATCTGCTTAATCATTAAAAGGGCAAAAGAAAGTGTTCTTTTCTGCAGAGCCAGAAATGACCTCTGACGTCAACCATCCTCCTCTGCTACAGCCAATCCCGTTCCGCTGGCGTTTATGCTAATGGCCTACACCTGAATCTTTTCGAAAGGTGCACACTGGTTTCAGCTTCCAGGAAACAGGAATGAGTCGGAACAGTGAGAGGGTGAACACGTTTAGTGCATCAAAAGCAGGACTCGGGCAAACTGGGAGAAACCACATGGATACACAACACGCACTACTCACGTAGTTCAATATTTACATGCTGTAAACCTGAGCCTAGCAATCACATAATCCTGAACTAGCGCAGAATGAAAACTAAAGAATGACGTATGCGTAAGGGCCAGTATGTAGGCATTGTCCCAGTACAGCCTGTGGGACCTGGGAGACGCCAGACTGGGCCGAGCCCCGGACATCCCCTGCAAGTGGCTGAGCTAATGTGGGGTATGATGGCAGATTAGCATGGAATTAGGACCCACGCGGGTATGGGCGACACCCACAGAGGGACACTAGCTCACCTAATGTATCCTTCAGGTTCTTCACCAGTGAGGCTTTCTTCAGGCTGTTCTTGCGCTCGACGTAGTTGGAGGGGACGTAGCCCGTGCGGTTGGAGGCGTTGCGCACCCTCCACCAGGTCTTGGAGTCGTCCAGGAGCCACAGGCGCTCGTTCTTCCGGATGTCCAGTTCCTGGTCCTGCTGAGCGTCGTAGTCCCACTTGGCTATAACAATCACCTCCTCCGTCATCTTTCATTGAGTCTCTCTCTCTCCCTCTCTCTCTCTCTCCTGTGCACTAGAGAGAGAGAGAGAGAGAGAGAGAGAGAGAGAGAGAGAGAGAGAGAGAGAGAGAGAGAGTTAAAGACGGTGTGAGTTATATCTTCAGCAACGCTACTCTTAAAGAGAAAACGCGTTGAACTCTGGCGGAGTTGAAGGGAGATGTTGATTTGTTCTGTGATGAGTTTGTAAACGAGGCACAGTGCAGAGGACGCAGACGGCGTCGGACTTCAACCTCCTGAACGCTCTCCTCCACCTCCCGCCCGTCTCTCCAGATTCCTGCCAGAATCCCGAGATCTTTCCAGGCCTCCTAGGCTGCGCTAAGCGTTTACGGTCTGGTTTTGCCGCCGTTTAATTACATGGTTTCCTGGCGTGTTTACGTTTCAGCGTGTGTGTCCTGTGTTACTGTAAACAAACACGAGCTAAGATGACAGGCAGGTGAGCTACCTGGTCTCCTCTGTCTATGGCCACAGGGCAGAGAGACAGCAGAAAAGCCACGGAAACAAACATCAAGGCTCTGTTAATAGAAAGCAGGTTTAAATCGCTTCCAAATTAAAAAAATAAAATACATTAAAAAAAAAAAAAAAAAGACAGAACGATAAGAAAACATGTAAGCGGGAGCGGAGGAAAAGAGGACGTGTTCGCGAGCGAGACGCAAAGACGGTGAGGCAGACTGGTCTTGTGCACGTTCTTAAAGGATTAGTAATGCAATCCCTTGTTGTGTCATGAAACAGAGACCTTCACACAGGGCAGGAGAGAAATCATTAAAAAGTCTCCAGTGAGAAGTTTTCAAAATGTGCTTCTGTAGGCTAAACTGGGGGCTACAGCAGAGAACGGCAGAATCCAGCAGTTAACTGGCACGCCAGTCTCTTCAAACACAGCGTCTAGCGGGCGAGACGAGTCACCTGTGTGGGGAATACGCACAGAATCGTAATGGGGTGATTAAGTATTGATGGTGGTGCAGGCAGGCACACCCACAACCCTGCTGAGAGTCTATGGGCATCACTGCTGGCTCAGATACAAACACTGGACACGGAATGCACATGTGTGTGAGAGACAGGGTGTGTGTGTGTGTGTGTGTGTGTGTGAGAGAGAGAGACAGGGTGTGAGTGTGAGAGAGTGCACGTACGTGTGTGTGTGCGCGCGCGCGTGTACAGGAGTGTGATCTCGGGTCGGCGTCTATGTAAAAACTTGTCCGTTGGCCTTCCGTGAGACAGACGCATGACCTGGTGTGCGACCTCACGGCAGACAGCACACAGAGACTGGGGGGGTGTCAAACGTAGACGCCAACAGGAAAAGCGTCTCATGCAACACATCAGTCAGAGTGGGGAAGCCCCCCCCCCACTTTAAAACTTACAGTACTAATCCCGCCCACACAGTGACAGGGCTAATTAGGAAGAGGGACGACCTCACGGCGGGAAAATGCTCCAACACGCTCGGTTCAAAGCTCGAGTTCTCGGGTGAACAGATTCAACTCAACTCCTTTTCTAGGAAAACGAAAGGCAGTTCATAAAAATCCTTTGGTGTGGGAGAAGGGTACTCGACGCAGCGGTCCCGCGAAGCGGCACGCAAACCCCGGGAGAAACATGACAACCCAAAAAAACAACACGGTTATGCAGATGCTCGCCTACGACTGCCTCCGAGATGGCACAGACGCTCACATCTTCTCTGCCTTAACTGTTTAGAGTCATTGTAACAAAAGAAGACCCCCGTTGACCTTGAACAGATTGGGTACGCTGAACTGGGACGTTTTCCCACAGCCCAGAACTCCAGGGAGCGTTTATCGTTGGGGAAAACATCCGGCAGGCTGGAGTCCAGCTGTCTGCTCTGTGCTCGAGATCTTGGACGCGGACGCTCAGACCGTCTCCGTTCGTCCTGCCAGGTGTCTGTCCAGCACGCCATGCATTTTTCCCTGTGCGTTCCTGGAGGAGGCACTACTGGGTGCAGGACATCAGGCACAGACACGCATCAGCATCGTCTAGTGCGGATCACGGCATGAGCTATATGGAACCGTACGAAGCCGTGCCGATACTGGAAAAACAATACGCAGCCTTAGTTTGGGCTTCTGCCTTAGAAGATGTAAGCTGATATCAAAGGAGCTGTTTGATATGTGTGTGGTGTGTGTGGTGTGCGTAAATGATCAGTGGTTTCAAGGTCATTTTATGTTCAGAGGATTCATGCAGCTCTCTAGTTCACAGACCTGGAGATTACAGAACCGGCTTGGCTCGGAGAGATGCGCTCAGAGAGCCTCCAGTTCTGTGCTGAACCTGCGCGCTGCTGCTCCACTCTCGCCAGCCCCCGCCAAGGAACTGATGGCGGCTGAAATTAGTTTGGGGGTTTTTTTTGGCCACGCAGAGCAAACGGGGAAAGAAAAAAAGGAGTGAAAGCAATAAATAAATAAAGAGGGTGAAGGAAGGAAGCAAAAGAGGGACGTGAAAGTGTTTGCGAGCGGTCCTAATCCCCAGCTGGTTTGGCACGTCCCATTGGTGGGTAGAGGAGCGAGGCTCCCGATTGGCTGCCTCGGCACTTCACACGCTGCTTTCGCGCCCCCCCCCCCACTCCACACACAAAACCTCAGAAAGGATGGGGGGAGGACATGAGAGGAGAAAACCAAAGTGGAGGAAAAGGTTGAAGAACGTCCGTCGCTCGCTCTGTTCTGCTCTTTGAATTGAGCGACGATCCCGAGCGCCCCTTCCTCATTTACGCCCTAATTTCCTTCCTTCCAGATCTGCTACATCTCCATGTCCGCCAGGAGAAAACCCTAACGGGGTCAGCGCTGGGGGTTTGGGGCTCTTTTGGCCTGGTGTGAACGGGGTGGGGTAACGAGGTCAGGACCGGCACTGGAGTGCAGACGCGCGTTTCCACGTAGTCCTGGATGTGAACCAGCCCACAACTCCTCATCGTCATCCTGTGGCCTTCGCCACCTGAGCAGCGAATCAAGCACACATATACAAGCAAGTTTGAGGAAGACTTGTTTTAAGTCAGCCATACAGGGTAGAGAGAGAGAGAGAGAGAGAGAGAGATGAACTGATGTTGGAAGAACACCGGAATGTGAATTCAGGCTGCATCACATACAGCACATGAGCAAATACTCTCAACTACCAATAAAATCTCTGCGCTCAGGGTACTGCGCATCTCTGCTGTTCCCAGGACTGCACTCTTCCGGAACGAGATCTCGGATGTTGTTCCTGGGATCTGCTGGAGCCGTTCTCCCAGTTTGCATGTCACAGCCCCTAGTGCTCTGGTTACCACGGGAACCACGGTCGCCTTCACCCCCACATTTTTTCCAGCTCTGCCCTCAAGGTTTTCGTGTTCCTTGGTCCTGATGTTGAGATCACCACATCTATCACTATGGTCACTATCTTCCAACAGTATCCCAACATACAGGACTGTTGGTACGTGTGTTTATTTATTTATATATATATATACACACACACACACACACACACACACACACACACACATATATACACACACACACACACACACGCACATATATATATACACATATATATATACATATATATATATATATACATATATACATACATATACATACATACATATATAAATAAAAGAGAGCGAGAGAGATTCAACATTGTAGTGAAGTACAAGGTTTCAGAGAAACACGACATGCACGCGCACACAACCTTAAGAGCGCCATTTTTCCGTAGCAGATCTTGGCGTTTGATCCTTGATAATAAAGGTGGCTGTTATTAATGCTGGTGTTCGTTATCCCTCAGGGAGTCACGCCACGTCACTCTGACGAGGTTCGTAACAGATCTGCTCCTGCAACGCAATGCACGGGGCATCTGTTTATCTGACAAGCCCCAGTACGATTTGTGAGTGATGACCTCAAATGAATCGGGCACGCGTGAATGGACAATGTCCGAGGGCGGAGTGCTGATATCATACTGAATGTTGACGTCGTCGCCTAAACAAACAGGGAACGAGTTCTTTATCCATCCTTCATAACAGAAGTGAAGTAGAAATACAAATGCAATTAGTCACCATCTTCATCACCACCATCGTCATCACGCGTATGTCAGTATGTTTCCTTCAGTTCATTTCAAAGTTCTCGTCAGTCTTTTTCTATTTTCTTTCAAGCCATTTGCATTTCTTTCCTAATTCTGTACACAAAAATCCTCAGCTGGTCTCATCAGATCGTGGGTCACTCCACGCCCCGACTGGTCGAGCAGCATAGCGCCCAGACAACCCCACACGCTGAACGACCAACGCAACGCGTCTCGGCTTAGGGTCAGGGTCAGAGTTAAGGTTAGCAGTCTCACTGCTGGCTTAGGGTCACGCAGGGTTATGGTTAGGGTTAGGTCACACAGAGTTAGGGGTTAGGGTTAGGGGCCTGAACGCGCTGCTGTTCCCGGGGTTAGGGCACACAGGGTTAGGGGCCTGAATGCACTGCTGTTGCCGGGGTTATTCTTCCATGATGCCGAAAAACCATTACTTAAAAAAAAATCCATTACTGTCACACGAAACAGAATCTCCATTGTTAACATGGATCGTAAAGCAGCCTGTGACCCCACAGCGACCTCGGAAATCTCAAGCTTCCAACAGACTTCCAAAGCCCAAATGCCTGAGCATATCCTCTCCTCAGTAGCAACACCAACCAACCACCACCACCCCCACCCAAACCCTGAGACATACCCCCCTCAGCATCCAGGCATTCTTTGGGTGGGGGCTCCTCTCAGACAGCTGAGCAGTGTGCAGAATGAAGGCCACAGTCCAGTTCAAAGAGAAGAACGCCAAGAACAAGGACATCAATCCAGGAGCTTCCAGACGTTTCCTAAGGATCCTTAGAAACGACACCATAAACTCCGCTGGCCGAGCGTTTTTGCTGTTGTTTTTGTTCTGGTGGGAAACACTGGTTTCTTATCTACAGGTGAGTAAAAGATGAGTAAAAAGATGACCACAGTTACTTGTATGTATGACCAACATAAACGGGAAAGACCAACAATCCTCGGGTGACATTCACGGTCGCCAGGATACAAGTGGAATGTCGTGTCTGATGGGATAAATGCTCTTCTGCCCCATCCCCCCCTCGAATGGCCAGGGAATGTGGGAGTGTCCGCACGCACAGGGAACAGCCTCGGCTCCTCCAGGAATTTCTCGAGCTCTCACCATGCTGCTGGACAGACGGAATCACGTCAGCAGTCAGTTACTCAAACACGCGTCTCAGTCAGGAGTGGTGCAGCTCTCTGATAGGGCTTTAAATTCTAATCATGCAAATGAGAGCATTAGTTATTCATAATTAGCTATTCTCCTAACCAGCCATGCTGTGTACACATGCAGGCTCTTCAGCTCACCAACACCCAGTTTGGCTTTACGCCCCCCGGTCAGAAACCAAAGACCCCCCCCCCCCACACACACACACACACACACGCTCCTCTAGAACAACCGGAAAGCCTTTTGTCACCTTTAACAGGCGCACACTGATTAACAGAAGGTCCTTTTCCACAGTTAACAACGCGACTCTTTCAATTACGGAAGGAAACCTTCTCCCTAACCACAATCCATCGCTCCTTTCCTTCAATCAGGGGCACTGATAGGAGTACAAATGTGGCAACTACGTCCAACGACCACAAACACCCTCAGACATCCCCTCCTGTGGTGGTCAGTGCCCTTTCTGTTTGC
>NC_137505.1:6457500-6497500 GCF_041902795.1 Electrophorus electricus | reverse complement strand
CCAGTCACTCCTGGTTAGTGCAGGACGAGCTGGCCATCGACATTCAGCTCCACACACACACACACACACACTTTTACACACTCTGTCCCGTCATGGCATCTGATGAAACCTCAAGACATCATAGAGGGAAAGCATTCTGCTTTATGAGGTTTTTGACGAGATGAAAACACACCACAGGGGAGAAAAGGGGGGGGGGTGAGAGAGCGAGAGGGAGAGAGGGAGAGAGCGCGCGCGAGAGAGAGAGGGAGAGAGCGCGTGAGAGAGAGCGCAAGAGGGAGAGGGAGAGGGAGCGAGAGAGAGAGAGAGAGAGAGCGAGAGAGTAACTCCTGAAGCACAGGAAAAAAAATAAAAAATTCAGTTTCAAAGGGAAAACCAATGAAAGATTAAAACCAAATCCAGCAACCGGTCTTCCTGGACTCGTTTAGCACCAAATTACACCGTCGCTGAATACTAGGGTTTCACCCAACATGGTAGGCTTTTCCGTGGAAAACCATTTTAAGTGCCGAGCTGTGCTGTATGTTTCAGATCACTGGGCTTTGGTCTACACACGACATCTTTTCAGGGGAGTCACCCACCAGGGAGGAGACCCTCGGTCCAGAAAGGCACAGAATGGTTCTGTTCGAGAGAATCAGTGTAGATCTCATTTTCGACATGATGTCCTCAGAGACCACACTGGGAACACAGACGAGGTCTACGGCGGACTGGGAGGTCCGTCTTCCCCGCCACAACCCGCCGGTTTTGACAAGACATTTGACAGTCTGTGTGTGTGTTTGGACCCCCCATCAGACACACTCGCGGTCCTCAACGGACAAGCGTCTCTGTAACAGAGACCTGCAATGTTCCCCACGAGACTCCCACATCAGCATGCGGTACCAGACTCCACATTAGGCGGAATGGGGGGTGGGGTGGAGTGTGTGTGTGTGTGTGTGTGTGTGGGGGGCGTTGTTCCACTGCAGGTGGTGCAGCTTACGCCAGCCCTGCAGGTCTGTGCGTCGGCGGGCTCCGCGGATCAGGCGGTGCGGAGCAAGCTACATAAGCAGATCGGGTTCTGGGCTGCCAGGGAGATCGGTGTGGCGCCCCATCTGCGTAAAGGCTGAGGCAGCAGAAACCACAGCCCCGCCCTCCCTGACCCGCCCCGCCTCGCCGCGCCGCCTTCCTCAGCCCTGCACCGGAAACCTGGCAGCATTCCAGCCTCACTGTGACTCCGCCTCCTGTGGGCACCAGGCCTCGGCCGACAGGTTTCTGGCCTGAGCTCTCTGCCTCTCTTTCCCGCTCGAGGGATGATGTCGTGCCGATGCCGCAAGAGCCGCCACAGAGGGATCTGGTGACGTGCTGGGACGAACCCCTCCTGCCGGAAAGGACGCCGCTCCAAACGCCCGTCCGCCCGCGCACTCTGCAATTCATCTCCGTGAACGTGTCCGGGGAAGCTCGGAACGGAGGCGCGGTGAGGAGGCAGTGCAGCGGAGCAGACCGGGGCCGAGCTGCTAAGAAAGCTGCAGAGCTGGCGTGCTTGCTCCTGGTTACTAGCCCCCACTCCCATTTCCCATTGCCTAATAAAGCAGCAATGCAATGCGGAGCCCTGGACGCGGGCCCATGCCCACGACTGCACTGGGCAGGAGGGGACCAGAGCGAGACCTGCACTCAGACAGCCACAGCGCCGCTCCACTCAGGTGGGCCGAGGGCCAAGGAGTTAACCTGGACTCCGGTTACACTTCACAGCAGGCACAACACCCACAGGTACTGCAGGTGAGACACAACCTGCTTAAACCGGATGCCCCATACACAAACAGTTAAAAACCCCTGTGTTAAGTTAAAAAGAAAAAGGCAAATAATACAGGAAGAAACTTAACTGTGACATGAAACCTGCAACATACTGATGTTTTGTATTTCTGAAAAACAACAGATGAGTAGAGGAAGAGGAGTGAGAAAGAGAGGAGTGATCTAGGCATTCGCTGAGTGAACCAACCAGGCAGTGCGACACTTGACCAAATGTACAAACACCCTATTGGACAGGAAATAGCAGGGCCAGGGAACAGGTCACTTCCTGTGCACACACTGGTACGGCACAATGAAACAGCGGCGCTCACTGAGCCTGTGAGCTCTGCTCTCCCACACCATGACCCGTCCTGCACCACCAGTGCCAGCTCAGGTGAGACCCGAACCAGGACGCATCTGTGCGACGGGAGCAGAGAGGGTTTAGATGCGGGAGACAGCAAACGCCAGAGCTGTAGGACGCGTGTGGCTAACGGCCAAGTGCCGCGCCGCGCCCCCAACCATAATGCCCTGAGGGTTAGAGAGACTCATTCCTGCATTACAGCTCTGGCAATATGATCTATACACCAACATACACACAACACGAGCAATACGCCCGCATTCACACAACACGAGCAATACGCCCGCATTCACACAACACGAGCAATACGCCCGCATTCACACAACACCATCAATACGCCCGCATTCACACAACACGAGCAACACACACAACAGGATCAATACACCCGCATTCACACAACACCATCAATACACCCACATTCGCACAACACCATCAATACACCTGCATTCACACAACACAATCAATAGATCTGCATTCACACAATCACAAACACGTACAACATATAAAAAAAAACAAACACACACACACACACACCAGTGCAAGGCGAGAGTGTGTGAAAGCTGCTGGCGTCTTAATTAAAGAGACGGGCAGGTCTGCTGGCGTCTTAATTAAAGAGACGGGCAGGTCTGCTTTTCTAGTGCCAGGAGACCGGAGCAGGACACGGGAACACACGCCAGCACACGCTGCCTCGTCACGTCTGCCCACCTGCTCGACGGGGGGAGTCAGGGTGGCAGGAGGTGTTTTTAAGGTTGAAAGAAGACCGCCTGCTTGGCCAACAGGACCCCGTCAGTGACCTCTGGGCATCTACCCCTGAAAAAACAAAACAAACAAACAAGGGTAGCTGGACTGTACCCTCAGCAGATGGGTCATTCACACAGCACAGAGGAACGTACCACACGAGGAGGCGGGGGGGTCATTCACACAGCACATCCCCAACAGAGCCAAGGCCAGAGGAACGTACCACATGTGTGTGGGGGGGGGGGGGGGGTACGTGACGCGGATCCTACAATGAGCGAAACAGAAGTCTGTAAGGAGCATTTCCAACCCACAAAGCTACACGCAGCACTTGCAACAGGGCATCATTAAGAGTGAGCACACACTCATTAACCGGCAACTCTTTTACGATAGCCCGTATTACTTCAGAACTCAGACACCACAGCTACGTCAGCACACACAGGAGCCCAAGGCCTGGGTCGTTATCGTCCAAGACAGAGACCCTGCCATTAGCAACCGCACACGCTGAAGAGGCGTGAATCACAGTTTGTCATAGGGACTTGTCTGGCTCACAGGTAGGTCTGTGGGAGCTCCAGTAATCTCGTCTCCACGAAGAATGGCAACAATGGTATAATAAGTAGGTCTCCTTAGAGATTGTCTCATGGCAACAGTAATCTCGTAATCGTAACCTCGCCCTTGTTCAAAGGCCGTTGTGAAGAGATGCAAGGTTAGTCATGTGCGTTACGCCACAGTGCGCATGTGGTTAACTGATAGTTCCACTTGCTCAGGTGCAATTCTCCTGTTCCAGCCTGTGCCAGCCACAGAGCGTGAGCCCGCTTGACCTCAGGCTAGCCGACCCCGCCAAACCCCAGGGTCATGACCTTTACCTCCAAGGCTGTCTGTGAGTCGTTAGCTTTTAGAATCTCTCCATTTGAGTTTCTCACACACACGCCACAGAACCTAGACACCCACCTCCATCAAACAGACGGTTCTCTCTCTCTCTCTCTCTCTCTCTCTCTCTCTCATAAAACCAAGGGAGTCATCTCTTTACACATGACTGCACTGATAGACTGAGCTCACATGTACAAACGCCCAGTTGCACAGGTTCACGGTCGGCGGTCACGGTGGCATGCCGAGTCTGGACGCACTTCGCTCATCCGTGGTGTTTAACGGGCAGGGACGCTACAGCCGGCCTCCTCCGGAGCTTCCCGGCCTGGTGTTAAAACTCCCTCCCCTCCATCACACGCCACCCGACCCACGTGCGCTGGCTGCCACAAGGAGGAAACTCGAACCAGTTTCGAGAGGGTGCGAGGCTGTGATCGACCCTAAACTGCCCTCCTAACGAGGCCTTCGGAGGGTGTTTATGACTGTGGGGGGGGGCGGGAGAAATGGAGTGAGAGAAGGACAGAAGGAGCGAGCGAGCGAGCGAGAGAGAGAGAGACCAGACAGAAGCGAGAACATGGCAGCTCTGCTTTCATAAAGCAGATTAGGCCCACTGCCCGGTGGAGGCTTTAGGACCCAGGAGCCCAGGACGCTGGCACGGCTGACGAGGAGTCCGCCCAGCCGGGGTCAGCCGGGGTCAGGCGGTGAGCTGATTCAGCAGGCGTTGCAAATGGCCTGCCCAACCTGAGGGGCCAAGCCCTCCCTGCTGCGTCCCCCTCCAGTGCTTATCCCCACGGCAACGTTTCAAAAACTCCTTTAATCGGCTCATGGCGGTAACCAGCAAGCGGATAAGTTGCCATGTACACGAAAAACAACCTCTGTCCGATTTCCCTGAAGCACAACAGCACGGGACGAGAGAGGCAGTGGACATCGGTCAGGGCGGGAAAACTCAGCCGATATTTAAACGCTACAAAACGTGAACGTCCGTTATACGATGCTGCACGTCAGTGACTGTAAATTCAAACGTTAAATCCGAGCAGGATGTGGCTTATTACCATGTTTGGCTGATCCAGTCTGCAAACATTAAGCATTTGACATATAAACTGCAACTTGGCACACCGGTGCACTCACCGTCCATGAGGAAAAATACGTACCGGTGTAGGAATGAACCGCATAACACATCGCCTTGGAAGTCTCGAACAACCGAAACGAGAAAGACAAGTTTCTGCTGATCTGGAAGAACTGCAAAACACACTGGGAACGCTCTCCCTGATGGCTTTAACACTTGACCACATCCAGATGCACAGAACTCAGAGGGTCACAGCCATTTCCCACAAACACACACACACAAGCAAGACAGGCAGCGCCGGTAAATCTTCTTCCACACAAAGCAGGCAGTGATCCGCAGCACACACGTTTCCGTGCACAGCCGGACGACCTCTGCCCGTGTCCCGCGAAGCTCCGGAGCGTCAGGACAGGATGGCAGCTCGTCGAAGCCGCTATGCGCTCCAGAACCCCTCCTCTCACTCCTCGCTAATGGAAAACGGGATGACCCAGCGGACCATAGTGCAACCCTGTCCCTGGACCACAGTGAAGACACAGCTGTCCTGTCCCCGGACCACAGGTTCTCCACTCTCTGCCCGTTTTGTGTAAGATTTAAATGCAACGTAGATTGGGGGGAGGGGGTCACAGGGAGGAAATCCCCCCCCCCCCCCTACACCGAGGCACGGTCCACCTGAAACTGAACTGAGGCAGTGACACTTGGTAGATCCCAGTTCATTTAGCCAATCGTGGTCAAACAGGCCAACGTCTGCAGTTTTTAACAGTGGCTCTCTCTTTCTGAGCAGAGGAGCTGTAACCAGCAGTAGTGTTGTTTAGCTTTTCAACAAGACATCCATCTAGTGATGTAAAACGCACATGATTGGCTGCCAACGAGTGATAAAATCAATACATTTACAGAATCGTGACCACAGACTGTCTGGAGCTCACGGCATCGCCAAGTCCATAAACGCAGTAATTACAGGCTTTTGTAAAGACGCTGAGGGGTATATTTAGGTTGGGGTTCTGAAAGAGCCAGGCCCAGAGAGAGGAAGCTAGCTATGAGACACACACACACGCGCATGCGCACACAACACATGGCTGGGTGCTCTTTCCAGTGGACACACACTATAATTTTATACAAATCACGTCTGATAGAGCATGTTAACTCAACCTTTTTATTTTTTGACCTAGGCAGGTCCTCTCTGGTCTCTGCCAACTGCTTAGTTCCAAGACCTGCTGTTATTTTACATACTTACCAAAATCTTACATGAGAATGCAACTGGCAGCAGAGTAAAGACCAGGGTTAGGGTCTGGAGCAGAAGCAGACAAGACATGCGGCCTGGCTACACACACACACACACACACACACACACACACACACACACACACACACACACACACACACACAGACACTTAATTCAGGTGTAGCCGGGTTAGGAACTGGCTGTCCCAAGGCTCACAAAGCGTACGCGTCATGGGTGGAGCTGAAATAGCTCCAGACAAAGCGCTTGCAGTTCCAGAGGCTGGCCTGGGCGTAAGTCCTTACTGAGCAACCCTTTGTTCCAGACTGGGCGACTGGTACTGAGAGGCTGCGGCAAACAGAACCTCCAACGCTCCGACCCAAAATGCAGCAACCCCAGCAGTAGAATTACAAAGAACAGTCTCAACAATAGCACCACACATGGGGCATCTAGGACAACCTCCCTGCTCAAGGGGACCAGGTTTGTGTACTTTAGCCGTGTGCTAAACAGGAAGATTCCTTTTGATGTCTGGACGAAACCACAAGCGCCGCGTGATTTTCCCGCGATTTCAAAATGAGAGGGAGGTTTGGAAGTTCTTTTTGGAGTTTCTACCTACTGTATATGACTGTGCTAAACACATACACAGGACTCTTCCAGATGTTACAAGTAGAACATTAATCAGTTTCCACATTGGTTTCCACGTTCTCATTCATGTCTCATTTAGTCTCCACTGTACTGGAAAAAGGTATGCCATGAAATACGCTTTTCGAGAAGAGTTTCCAGTGTGGCAACTGGAATTCTTGAGTATCCTGGTAATGCTTTACAACCAAAGGATGAAATGGTGTTTTCTTCTTTGACTGAACACATGATCTGAAAAGGAACTGCTATCTCCCTTCTAACGGTCTCAGAGATTTATTTTAAAAAATGAAAATCAAAATAAAGAATTTAAAATAAATCAAATAAGTATGTCGATTTGTCACATGGGTTTTAAATCACGGATTGACAAAATCAGAAATGTCACTCACACGCCATATTCCACATACCTGACAGCACAGATGCTTCACCTGAGATGTCAGTGGAGGGAAGGGTTAAATAATGGAGGATACAGGAAACCCCACACCTGCCCACCTGAGACTGGAGGAAGCAGGCCATGCCCAGCAGCAGTGGACCACACACTCAGGCTGTGTGCAACAGATTAACCCCACACACACACTCAGGCGGTGTGCAACAGATTAACCCCCCACACACACACTCAGGCGGTGTGCAACAGATTAACCCCACACACACACACTCAGGCGGTGTGCAACAGATTAACCCCACACACACACACTCAGGCGGTGTGCAACAGATTAACTCCACACACACTCAGGAAGCATTCAATCTCCAAGATCCACGTCACTCCCCATCTGCACACAATATGGGATGGACAGAAATGAGCTTTCGTGGTGTTTTTGTTTCCGTGTGGAACGGCACAGCAGCATGGCGTGACGCTCCCAGCCGACAGTTGCGTCTTTTGATGGGAAGTGCCAACGGACTTGTGCAGTCTAGCGCAGCCTCAACCCATACGCCGCCAAGGCACATGAAGGGACTGTGCATCACGGACTGATGAATTTTCAATGTTTGTAATATAAAAAAATAAAATAAAACAAATTGTAAGTAAGTGTGTACTTCAAGAAAGAATCACTTCAGCTCACAATTTAGGACGTGAGGAATTTTACATTTACGTCATTCAGCTGACGCGTTTATTCATAGCGACTTACAATTATGACCGAATACAACTTGAGCATCTGAGGGTTAAGGGTCTTGCTCAGGGGCCCAACAGCGGCAACTTGAACCAGCAACCTTCTGATTCCTTACCACTGAGGCACCACTACCCCTCAAAGCTTACAACAGCAGAAACCTGGCAGTGTTGGGGCTTGAACTGGCAACCTTTCCATTACAAGCCTTAACCACTGAACCAGAACTGCTTTCCATTTTTGCATATTCACATGCACCTTGGGTAAGATGACTGGTTCTACCAATCCCTTAAGGAAGGCTTTTACGAAATCTAAGGAAAATGGAACTGTTGTCTTCAAAGTGGTCTACTATGTGATTCACTTACCTGAGCAGGTGAAATCAAAGCTGGAGTGAAACTCAATTACCGTAAAGTGAGGAGGGATGAGAGAGAAGCAAGGCAAAGAATCCAGGAGGCAGCAGCTCTCTTACCTGCCTATAACTATTTAGAAAAATGGATTAAGCCTGTCTGAGAATTACATTAGCCTACATCTGACAGGCTTTGACGCGCACAAAAAGAGAATTATAAGGTCCCTACCGGGGCACAAATGGGTGAAAGGAGTCTTCCATTAGCCCAAGTGGCAGCGGATCTATTTCAGCAGTTATTATCCTCCTTCACCTTCAGCTGACACTTAGGAACAATAAACCAGTATCCGACAGTATCGCCTACAATAACGATACGCAACTAATTTTTTTTTTAGAAATTGTCTGAGGTTTCGCAATTTTCCTTGGAAATTTGGTTTCGCAATATTTACGCGAAGTCTCTTTGCAACGTGCCAAAGTTTCGCGACTGGCGAACGTACCGATTTCCGCGAGAGAAGGTCTCACTCCGCGCGTCCCGTGAAACCCCAAACACGACCCGCGTCGAGACGGAACCGCGGAGCCGGAGTCAGGGCAGCAGGGAGGGCGAGATGTGCGCCGCAGGGAGGTGAGTGGAGAGCCGGACAAAGGGCTACTGGACCTGCGCTCATCCTCACCGACACTCAGCAGTGCGTGCAAAACGCCCGTTCACGCTCGCACACGGAGCAGGCTGGTAATGCAGAACGCGCACGTCCAAGACGCCTCAAAACGTCCGCTGGCCAGCGCCGCAAACCCTGCCGTCTGAAATGCGCCCCATTGTGATCGGTTCACACAAAAGGCGCGGAGCCTGGAGCCCCGTCCGGTATACCACGCCGCGAGGAGTCGCCGTGGAAAAGTGTTCGGCCGTTGGAAGCAATGCACTTTCAGTGCATGTTCACTTGGCCAAGTGCACAAGCGGAATTAACACCGAGCACCGTATTTGCCACAGCCCGGGCTACGGCACGCCAGCCAACTTCAGCGAGCCCTTACTAGAGTAGTTCTCGCACGCCTTCTTACCTCGGGAGTAACTCGTGAGAAGACCGGGTTTCGAGTCGCCCAGCGCGCGCGCTCAAAGATTAGTCCGGTCTCGAGACGTCGGTTTAACGCGACGGGGACGTAAATCCGGTTTTCCCGTCAGCTTTCGGCGCGGTTGTGACTGTGGGCCCAGGCAGCTATCCTGCGCGAGCTCGTTCCCCTCGCCGCGACTCTTCCCCGTGACGTCACCGCCGCCCGTGGTACAGCGAGGGAGCGCGAGGCGAGGCGCACCCCCGGTGCGTGACACGGCGCTGCACAGCCAGTCGGTCAGCGAGGAAACGACCGGAACGACTGCGGAAAAGAAGTTGTCTTAACACTGCTTGTGTGTTAATAGCTTATCACGTTTGCTGATATCAAAGTTTGTAAATCTCCGACTCTCGAATGCTTTTGGGGTGGAGTTGATTTGCACAAAGCGCAGGGTACTAGCAGAACTAAGATGCACCGAAGGGCAGGAAGGTGCGGTGCTGTTTTTGAAACCCAGAACTGCCAGACCTGGAAAACCAGGTTTATGTGCCAAATTCTGATAAGGACGCAACAATATGCGACATGACGTGCTGCAGTCAGGTCTGTTTTTGGACGGTTTGCTTTTGTAGCGCTGCTACTGAACTTGTTTTAAAATAAATAAGGGCTGATTTCCTTTAAAACGCATTCTTATACCAATGGACATTATTTTTAATTTGAGAGAAATGTTTAAAAATTGCCAGAAAAATAAAATTGTACCAACAAATATGTTTTGAATTTACAGGGAGGTAATGTCTTAGGTTGAAAAAAAAGTGTTACAAACGTTTTATCTTTCTTCAGACAATGAAGTCACAAAGGGAAACTAAAAATATCAAATTTTGGGTTATTTTATTTTGCCACAAAATAGGCGTTTTCCCTGGACAGAACTACGAACGCAAACACCACAGATGAATAGTGTTCGGAGGGAGCATGCAAAAATGCTCTGCACATTTATTCGCTTCGTGTTTAAAGATATTTTTGGTGTTTTCCTTGTAAGTGCTACAAATACTAACTGACGGTCAGCCACGTGGACAGCTATCAGAACAGGAGATAATGTCCAGTGATGTCCAGCTGCAGAAAAGATCCTGACCCCCCCCCCTTCTGCTTATTGGTTCCTCCCTTTTTTTGTTCTCTATCATCGTTTTAGTTTAATGGCTCTTTTATCTGTATTTGTTTGCTCTTTTGTTTACAGATTCCTTGCTTAACTACCTGACCTGCCTACATTTAAAGTATATCATTAGTGTACTAATTAGTACACTAAATTTAAAGTATAAATTAGATTTGCTACATAGGAGTCTGGGGTATTTGCTTATCGCATGGGTACTGTGAGCTGCATACATTTTGACTGTGCAGACAGGGACCGAGCAGAGTATTGACTTAAATCAGCATGGAAAAGTTCCGAGTTGGAGAAGGTCACCTGGAGGATGTCACCTCCCGTTCTGCACGCTGTGTACACGCTGCGCAGATGTCCATGCACCCACCTGTTTCTCTGGGATTCTTTCTCTCATTCTGCCGCGTCTCCACCTCTCTTCCTGCTCCCTGCGTGAGACGCTCTTCAGGTTCGAGTTGACGCTAGCAAAAAGACATTAAAAATCAATCATCTCTTTCTGCTAGCTAGTTGGATGTGGGAGTTCTGGATATTCACAGAGCGAGAAGCCAAAAATTGATATGTGTGTCATAAGGTTTCATATGTTATATTCCTATTGTTCAAGTACATCATTGACACCATAAAGCAAACATCGTGAATTCATGGTCATATTAAATTACGAAGGACATAAATCAGTGGTGCCAGCATGTGGAAACTGAGACCCCACTGCCTTTACGACTGCACTGAGAAACTGATTTTCATTAATATTTCATGAATATTAACATAACCTCCCTTGGAAATGATCGAAATAACAAAAATCGATGTCTCAAATTTGTGCTATATCATCAGTTCACAAAATCGACCTGGCATGTTTGATATTAGTTTTGACATATCATTTTCTTGTATGGCAACAGCTAACAATAAATTAACACAAGCAATTACTGGTTATTAACAAGAAACTTCTTACATAAAGTAAACATTTCTTTGTATTCAGACTTTACCTGTATGTATGTGTCCTTTCACAGTACAGTCTGACCTCACATTCCACTGCAGTGTTGTGCATGACCACATTACCAGTTTATCACAGGCTCCCACAAGTCCCTTGGTCGGTGTACCAGTTCCACATCCACGGTGCTCCTACAAGTCTGATGGTCACATCCTCATATAGAAAATGAACTGACATGATGGAAGTGGTTTGAATGTTGTCATCCCTTTAATGGGAGGAAAATAGAATCACTGAGGTCATTTTTTGTTTTCTCAGTGTGATGAATGCCGTGTACAGCAGGCCACTGGTGCAAGAGTCACAGTTCATTGACTAATGGGATGATTTGTGGAATTATCTCCTAATTAAGACTCATTAATTAAGGTCATGGGAAATAGCTGTCACTGCGCCGCTGCCTAACTATTTTTCAAACGCTTCCCTTTGTTTATGTGCACGTCTAGAAGTGCTAGAGGTGTCACTGGACTTCAGAGGCAGATGCAGTTTTGATGGTCTGCAAGTTGTTGTTTTCTTTGCAAGCATGAACGTGGTCCATATTTGCTCCATGGTTCACAACTGGAGGCTTTTGAACAGTCTGGCATACGTTGATCACTATTTCTTGTATAGTGTCATTTCAGTGATCATTATTTTTGATAGTGTAATTTCAGTGAAAAATAATTGTGATATTCTACTTGTATTTTATGATGGACAGCAAAGAACAACTATATATATATATATATATATATATATATATATATATATATAAACAAACACACAAAGAAGACAAGAAACCAAGCACATCTTGGGGTATTTGTGTGCCTGTTAGTCATGGGCTAAGGGTCAGTGAAGGGTCAAAGGTCATCATGCTCATACGAGGCATGGTGGGATGGAGTGTGAGGTGAGTGGTGTGTCAGCTCCGAGTCTCTCAGGCTCGTCTGTGCTCACGCCACAGGACTGCTACTCGGAGTACGGCCTCCCTCCAGCGGGCTAGAGCAGAGGAAGACTACGACCGAGTGGAGGAAGAGAGCAAATAGGGACATTTCCAAGCCAGACAGGGCGTGTTACTTCACACGCAGTGCCTTGAAGTAATCTTTCGCCATAGGGGCTGTGTTGCGGTTTTCACTCCCACATAAGCTCTTCAGGGTAGAAAAGGTCCTGATCTTGTCTTTAAATTCTTTATGTTTTACCGCCCTCTGCTGGTTCACGACTGTCCACTAAATTTTGAGTCTAGCCGACTCGACTACAGAAGGTAAGAACGATGGGTTACACAACGTCGCCATGTGCGTTACTTCTCAGTGGTTTTTATTTAGTGTCTTCAGAGTCTGGCTACAGTGATGACCAACACTAAGGTCATACACCTTATAACAGCGGGTTGTATACACCCCGACATGGTAAATCCATGAATTTATGTAGAGCACGTAAATTATAAAGGCTACCATTATTTTATTAAATACCCACTGGATAACACATTTGTTCTTATGACACAAAAAATTTATCAGTTTCAAGATTTAAAAACAAAAACTTGGTCTGTTATTAAAAACTGAACTTTGTCCTCTGATGTGAAGTTAAATTAGTCATAATAACTTAGACTTCACCAACAGGGGGTGCTTTACTTCTGACCTATGAAACATCCTCCAAAAACAACTGTGGAATCTGTAAATCAATGAACAGACTGAAACAGAGAGCAGATAACCGTGTGTGGTGGTGTCGTATCCTAAGCGAATTTCTCAGTAACTGTTTTGTTGGAACGTTCTAACTGCTCTGATTTGGTCTGTATCTCTTCAGACATACATACATACTACATTAGAGCCAGAAGTGCATCTGACAACCTCTAACTCCAGTTTGTTTGGATTTGTTGCTGCAGAATACAAAAAACAAACAAAAGAAACAAACAACTGCACACAACATGCTGTGCTTTTATTTTTTTTAAATGCTCAGAGCATGTGTAGTTATTGTGGGCAGGAAAACATTTTAATTAAAGAGGCTTTTCAGTCTTAGGAGAATATCATAAAATCTGTCCTCTTGAGCTCCAGCAGAGCAATTGCTGCGGTCACATAAGTGGTCAGCCCCTGTCTTAGCTGTGCCTTTTATAGGAAACGAGCCAGTCAGCACTAATGAGCCCCTACATTCACAAGGACGCCTTGATGCCTTCAGTATCTGCTCCATGGATGTCTGTCCCAGGGCCCGACGGGTTCCTGCAGGTGCATGTGTGAGACCAGGGCCTGCAACTGCTGTTGGGTGCCAACACGTGTGCTAAAAACGACAGACTGAATTCCAGTGTAACTAAGTTCCAGAGAGGAAGTGTTTTTGCTTGTATTAAACTTCTCATCTAAAATATGTTTGGAAAGCAAAATATTTCTCAATCTTCTTTATCTGGCGCTCCAGTGCACAAAAGTTGCATCATTTATGTGCAATTTGGGAAAAATGAAGAAATCATCTTGTAACATGCAAATATGAAGGTAACTGTGTCTGCATGTATTGGCACGTGTGTAGGTGTGTGCACTTGGTGCACGTGTAGCTGATCTGTGGAGGAGCTCCCTGTCCTGGATCCTGACTGTTTGAACCTTGCTTAGTATTATAGTTCATTGAATATACTGCTGAGAGAAGACTTGGAAAAATTGACTTTACAGACAAATGAATCCAGTAGCTGCGTGACTGAAGTGCTCCTGGAGATTTTTTCTAGATGAGGCCATATCCAGCAGTGCTCCTCAGCCCCAAATAGATCAGACTGCAGGAACACTATGCTAATCTGGACATGCTGATCTGGTCCACTGTAGAGTATTCATTTAAGCAAAGATCACGGGGCATTCTCATCTCACTGCAAAGGAGCTTCATAATAAATGATCTAAATATTCCTGGTGACGTTCCCTCTCAGCGAGTGATGCCTGTGCCCGATTCCTGTTCACACCCACCAATTACCCGACAGATGAGTCAAGACTCGGGCAGGAAAATCGGCATGACTGGGATAGTGTGAACTGTTTTCTCGAATGACCCATCACCTCACCCTCCCGCCCACTGCACCACAGTGGGTCTTCTAGAAAGAAGGTCTTTCCTCTCAACACCACCTGTTCCACTCGGCCATCACAGGAAATCCACGTCTTGGAGACCACCATTAAAGCCCAAAGAATCGGTCCAACACCACCATCCTCATACCCTTACATCAACCCACCTTCCCATCATACAGGTTAACGTCTACTACACAACACCCATCTGGTACGTGGAGCAGGTTGCCCTCACCCCACCTCGTTCTCGGGTATCACAGTCGAGGATCCATGGGAGTTTCCATGCCCCCCCTCCGGCCCCCGGAGTCTCTGGCCACTGATGTCAGCCGTCCCAACTGAACACCGGCAGGGAAACGCAGTCTTTTTCATTAAGGGTCGGATTGCTTGGCAGATCAGTGGTGAGGATTTGCTGTCCTGTGGGACAGACCGGGGCACAGCTTGCATGCGAAAGGACTGATGCTATGGTACGATAACACACTGGAGTGCAGAAGAGTACCGATGTTGTGGACAGAGACCAGAGATTTTGCTGTCTGTTTGGGCATCGTTTACACCGGCAGCCCTCACTACACCTGCGCAGAGCACTTGGGAGCACTGATGGTTCAGGTGTGCTGGAAGGAGGCAGAAAGCAAAAACATGGCTCATCAGGGACCCCTGGGGCCCGGGGTGGGAAACCCCGACCTAAAGGCCATCAGAAAAGACAAAATACATAAAAAATGGGTACCTTTGTATGCAACAAAGGCACTGTGCTCAGATCTAAAACATCCTGCTGGTAAATGCAGTGCATTTGTGTGACTGCGTCCAGTTTTGCAGTTGCAGAGGTGAGGGGGGCAGATCTGGACTACAGACGTTTTGAACCGGTCCAGAGCGGGAGGTGCGGTGCACAGTCATTATCGGCTACTCTGGATGGCACAGAGGGCCTCCGGGTACAAAATCTCACACGATGTAGCGAATGCCGTAAGCCTACAGAACGAGCCAAGCGTATCGGCCCGAGCTCGCCTAAAGCTTGCCGCGGCAGATCAGGTCTGAGTTCATGTGCCGCTACTGAGGCTTCCTCTGACAGTGGCCTACAATTCACTTTCCAAGAAGTTTATTTTCAGGCTCCAATTGTTCAATAAATATTATACTGTGTGTGTGTGTGTGTGTGTGTGTGTGTGTGTGTGTGTGTGTGTGTGTGTGTGTGTTGGAGCACTCTTTTGAAACCCAATCTCATGCCTGTGAAGCCCTCCTAACCCTTGGTGTGGAGTGAGATGGTATAAATAGATCCATCAGCGCAAGGGGCCACTGGAGAAGAATAGGAGTTATGCAAGAGCAGTTCATAAGGGCAGCAAATGCCCCCGGGGGAGGGGGGGAGGAGGATGAGGGGAGTGAGCAGAGGGGAGGCGAATTCGATGAACCCCACACAGCAGTGACTCTCCCGCTGAGCGCGTGAAAAAACAGGCAGGAGTGCAGGAGGAAGAAAAGAGTCAATAACATCTGACTTCAACTTCCTGTCCCCGTCTACAGAGGGGCCAGACTCGGACGACCAAACCAGGCGTCTCTAGACAGGCGATCTCCGTGCGTCTCAGCTTCTCGAGGTCTTCCCTCCTGTGGAAATGGTGTGGACCGAGGTGAGGCGGGTGGGTTCCGTGCGGAGCTGCAGTCTCCGGGTAACCTATTTTCACTTGCCGTCCATCACCGGTCATGAACTGTGGCACTAATTACTTCCTGGAATGCCGAGAGCACATGTCCTCGAAGTGTTCCCTCGCTCACAATTCAGATTAGACCCCTTCATCTAAAAATGTGACATATCAGCCTTCGTGTCGAGCACACAGTGCTAGTGGGCCATGGTGCTTCACTGGCGCTCTGGGGGCCAGATCCTTTTCTCGGTAGCCAGCAAAACTTGGAGGCTGTTGCCAAGTGCTAATTGCCCATGGTTACCACTTTTGCAGGGGGTCCTGTCTCCTCGACATGACACCGGGTGACTGGCAATAAATTAAGCCCTAAGTGGATGAGCAAATGTGCATGTGTGACGTGCAACGTGCAAGCTTCTCACCTTCCACTTCCCATCTGTTGCTCCGGTAATGAAAGCGGCCCACGGACCGCACGGCGGTACCGAATGCCATCGCCTGGCGTGCCGGCTGTGCCCGCCAGCGAGGGGGCGGTGCCATCCGACGAAGCCGCGCGAGACTACAGGGACACGTGTCCCCAACGGGCCGCTCGCTCGTGTCCGGCGGGAGCGATCGTCCGCGGCCCACGTCGGAGGACGAAGATGCATCACGGCCAGGGATGGCGCGGGAGGGGTGGCCACGGACCCGGGCACAGGAGGTCCCCTTCGGCAGAGAGGAATGCTGCAAGAGAAGGCGAGGTGGATGGCGAGAGACGCCGGGGCGAGAAATACGGGATGTGAGGGACACAGAAGGTGCAAATAGCACCAGAATACGATTTTACCGGACAATCTGTCAGCAGCTGGCCTGGAGACCATGTGCAACGGCTCTCAAAAGGGACAGGGTTTAAGAGAGGGAGAGGGAGAGGGAGAGAGAGAGAGAGAGGAAGAGAGAGAGAGAGAGAGAGAGAGAGAGAGAGAGAGTGAGAGAGAGAGAGAGAGAGCGAGAGAGAGAGCGAGAGAGAGAGAGAGAGCGAGAGAGAGAGAGAGAGAGTGAGAGAGAGAGAGAGAGCGAGAGAGAGAGCGAGAGAGAGAGAGAGAGCGAGAGAGAGAGAGAGAGCGAGAGAGAGAGAGGAAGAGAGCGAGAGAGCGAGAGAGAGAGAGAGAGAGCGAGAGAGAGAGAGAGAGAGAGAGAGCGAGAGAGAGAGAGAACAATCACTGGCGAGCATGTTTGGGGAGATAGGCAGAGTGGCGTATACATGGGACAGAGCAGGCACTTATGGATGTGGAGGAGGGTCTCTATGAGAGTTGGGCTCCCCTCACACCTCCACCCGGTATCATAGGTTAGAAAGAGCACTGAACAGGCCCTAACAAAGTTATTAGTACAGGCGCTGACTTAAACTGTCAGCGTTTACTCAGATATCTGAACCACCCTCTCCTAACGCAGCCATGAAAGCCTCATGTTTCATATTACAGTTCCCTGAGCAATAATAAACCTACTGGCTTAGTGGAATTAATCAGCGAGAATCCAGTGAAGATTGTGTTTCCTCCCTGAGCAAAGGGCAAGGTTTACAACAAGCATTCCCCATTTGCAAAATATCTGGAACGTTCTAACAATAACACAGATCCAAGGGTTGTGCTGCAGACATTTGGCAAATGTTTGCTGTTCCTAAAGGCCATTTCCTCTTGATTTATTTCTGCGTGTGTGGTCAGAAAATAATAAGAATATAAATTGCAGTAAGAATGGAATCGGTTCAGTAAACACACGAACTAAGTGAAAATTTGAAGGTCAGTAAGAATCTGAATGGTTCAGTATGTGAATGCAGCGAGTGTGTGAATGGTTCAGTACATGAACGCAGCAAGTGTGTAAATGGTTCGGAATGTGTTCGTCTCCTGCCCATCATTCATTTGTCTCCCATCATCCCCCAAATTGCCAGTAATTGTTTGTAATTGCAGTCTTCAGCGTGTGTTAAACTGTCTAGAGTTAGCAAAGGCTGCAGTCCGTTTGTATCCTCCACTTCTCACCCAATTAAATGGACCCCCATTTGTCAGATATAATCTGATGACACTAGGACAGGACAGGAACTAAGAACCATCAATGTTTACACACAGAACATTACGGACATGATCAATGCTCATAAGCGGATAGTTTGAGACAAGGATTGATATAATCATCAACACCAACTTCATAGCAAAGTGTATATTAGACCACAATGAAGAACCTTAAAAGGCCAGAGGACTTAAGTGTGCATGTGTGGGCTTTAACTTTGGTCCTGCTGCCTAGTATTTATAGCTCATCTAGATAAAGAGTGCCTGTTCATTCTGCACCACCTCAATTAGCCACCCCACAAGAGGGGTAACTCAGTCAGGAGGGCGTAGGGCCGATCCCCAGAGCCTCCCCACTCAGTCTGGCCAGACTCACCCCGCTGACAGGTTGCCCGAGCTCTGAGGAAAGGACCACCGCCTCACGTAGGTAAGCTACCAACAGCATCACTCACACTGTAATCTCCATTTAACACTTGCAGATACATCTCAGATGTGCCGATGACATCTGTGAAGAGAATGTGTGTTTTTAGCGCAATGCCGTGGCTCAAATGAAAATCGGTAAAAAGGAACTCCCGTTAGAGTTCCTGCAATCCTGTGTAAACATAGGAGAGAGTTGATTCACTAAAATGGATCCCATATAGTGACTATAATCTGGATCCAAACTGCGCAGCGTTGCCTCACATTGGTTCGATCTGCTTTTTCATACACCAATCATTTAGCAAAGAACTGAAATTAAAAGTTTGAAAAATTCCTCTCCTCATCATTAAAGCTCTCAACGCATGCTCCTGGATCTACCCTCATTTCCAGACAGGTAATCAAAATTCATGCAAGGAAAAAATGCATGCACGCACGCAGGCATAAACACACACGTGCGTGTGTATTTTATGCCACATAAAACTAACTCAAAGCACAAGGCTCAATCCAAAACAAATTCAACCCCGTCAAAGCTTTCTGATTTACTTGTTAAAACCTGTTACAGCACAGCCTTTAAAAAACACACAGCAGAGTCTGCTGCTGTTTTCTCTGGACTGAGATGATGCTTTCACGAGGTCGAACTGCATTTGGAAAATACACTGAACACAAGATTATTGCATAATGTCAGAAAGTCAGAGAGAGGTTATGGGCACTGTTTAAAATGCAGGCATATACAACATACGCTGAATGACGCGAGACGTGCTCTGTAGTAGTTGTGAGAACTGCATCATCACAGTGGCTGGTTACAGTGTTAACAGGCTGTCATCCCCATGGTATGTGACACCATACACTGTATGTGATGGCTCTCGGCTATGGTATAGGCAATGAGCGACTCACAACCGGAGGTTGGATATTTTATGCTTTTTTTGCATACAGATAGCAAAGAGGAGAATATATGTATGTATATGTGTGTGTGTGTGTGTGTGTGTGTGTGTGTGTCTGTGGTTTGGTCAGAACACAGCCTTAATCTCATGGGAGGGTAGGCCACCTGTCTCTTTTTTTGCTACGGCCTCTGAAAGCTCTCAGTATGCAGGCTGGAGCTCGACTGGACGTCAAGCGGCGCCATGTGAAGTGGTTCCGTGACGGCGGTCGCAGGGTTGCTAAACATAGCCAGAGAGCGGAAAAGAGCAGGAGATACAGGAGGAAGATAGGGCACCCTGGGACAGCGGAGCACGCTGCAGTCAATACCAGGAGACCAAAGTGACTGGATGCCAACAGGAGCGGACATTACTGAACACGCCACTCGCTGAGGTTTCCTGTAGAAAATGCTCCTTGAAGTATGTTATGGAGGATATATATATATATATATATATATATATATATATATATATATATATATATATATATATATATATATATAATATAATTACATTTTATAAAATGGTTCGATTTGTTGTACAGCAATGAAGCAACCGCGATTTCATTTTGCTGAAAACCACGAGACAGGAAACGGGGCTCAAAAGCTGTAGTTTGCCGAGTTGCGTAGGTCGAAGGTGAACTGAGACTCTGTGGCCCATTATCCAAATAGCCACGCTGCACACTGATAACCTGTGGCCCCCCTATGGCGGAGGTGCCAACTGACGTCCAAACCCAGAGCAGCGTTACAGCTGAGGGTAAAAACAGATTTTATTTTATCCCAACAGCAGCTGCATAACGTCATCTTACAGTGACACTTGTGGTCTGGTTAATCGGTTTTATTCGGGGATCCAAAGAAAGCTTTAATAATCCAGTGCAATCTTTATTTAATCTAGTAGGAGGAGCAAGAGGCAAACTAGCCTGGGAAAAGAGTCAGGGAAACGCAAAGAATAAACTTCGTAAACTTTGAGAGTGGAGGGAAAAATACTGGTGTCGACGGGTCAACGCAGACGCCAAGCGCGGATGTTGAAACGCGCCACAATCACGTCCAGGGCAGCAGCGCCCTGCGGCGGGTGTGCAGCAGACACACACTGGACGCAAAGCAACGGCCGAGAGAATTACGCGCTCACGTTACAAAGGGTGCACCTTGGCCACATAGGCAGGGCCTCAGTAATTGCACCCCCCGGGCTTCGAGGGTGTGGGAGGGCAGCGTAAAAGACAGCAGAGGACGGAACGCAGGCCACGACGTGCCCGCTATCCCGATGGAGCGGAGACGTGGAACGCGCAAATGGAAAGAATGGGGGGGAAAAAAAAGGTTTGGATGAGGGATTGCAAAAGACGGGCAAATGAAGACAAACAGGAAGAGGGGAGAGAGAGCGAGGCAGAGAGAGAAACCGAGAGGTGGAGACTTTGCGAGGGAGAGAAGAGAATTTGGACAGAGAGGTTGAGCGAGAGGTTCGGAGAGTGTGTGCGCTTCTGGCCGGGTGAGCAGAGCTCGCTGCCTTATATGGTCAAACTGTGGACGGTAGAAGCGCAGGAGGCGCAGGGCTTCACTCGGCCACGCTCAGCGAGGGAGCGCACGGAGGCGTCACCGGGCCGCGCCGCTCCTGGGCGGGATAAGCAGAGGGGCTTTAGCGAGCTCAGGACCGGGACAGCTGCAGCCGTGAGTAGGCATTCGCTCGGCACGCCAGCACCGTCCCGTCATTCAGTAGGAATCGGCATGTCTGATCGCGCTGTCCTCCGTCTTCGGGAACAGCTTTAACTCGGCTCGGGATCTGCTTTCCGATTCGTCTTGGGCCACATGTTTTCCACGGGTTTCATTAAGAGCAACTTTGTTTTGTGGTATGTGTGAAGACTAGATTAAACGGGTACACAAAGATGCTGCATCCACTGATCTGATTGGGTGTTAAAATTAGACAGATGCACACACGCAATCTGTATTCTCCTTGTTGACAGGTGGAGGTTATGGATTGCTTGCTATGGTATGACAGCGATGTTCAGGAGCGGCACATGGCTTCATCCCCTGCTTTACAGCGATGCTGTGCAATGATACAGGGCTGAGCTCATGTGCTGTTGAGTTTGACTAATAGCCAGGTACTCCGATACGGCGAGTAGAAAGCGATCCTGGTGCTACCTTACGTGCCTGACGATCTGATCTCGCCAAGCAGACGTCGCAGACCATCCTGGAGGGTACAACCTCTCGTCAGCTGTTTTTCCAGGGCATGGCTGCACCCAAACCCTCATATCAACATAATTGCTCTGCAGCCATTTCACGAGCAAGTACCTCATGTGGCCGTCGCGCATGAGGCGCGACCTCTCTGAGGTTAACTGACCCGACGTGGGAAGAACTTTGAGACACAGCCCGGCTGTTCCCTCTCTGACAGTTCAGTGCGTGCTTCGCTCAGCCTTTGTAACACACGGTGCCTCTTTTTGAGCAGGAGGAAGGATGACAGAGCGCTACGACTGCCACTACTGCAAGGAAACCCTGTTCGGACGGAAGTACGTCCTGCGTGAGGAGAACCCATACTGTGTGAAGTGTTACGAGAGCCTGTACTCCAACACCTGTGAGGAGTGCAAGAAGCCAATCGGCTGCAACAGCAGGGTAACCCTGGCTGCACACGCGTATTTTACACGCAAACATACAACCGCTGCATGTTACACGCAGTGCATGTAGACAACACGGCATTAGACCGGTCAGACACGTTGACACGTGGACATTAGGCAGTCATAACACAGTTAACTGCAAAATGCATTACTGCCTATAAATATGATAGAATACCCAATATGCACTGTACTGTCCAGGGCATCCAAATAGTGACACTAGTGTGTTGTATCGAGTGCTAGAGGAACCGGCTGTTTCATGTTTCTGGCCAAGCAAACGCACATCATAGAACACCCAGAAGTGCTTGGCCCCCTTTAGTTACTAATAACCTTTGCCCATACCCTAAAGCCTCATCACCCTGACGAGTGCACCGTGAGTAGTTACCGGATCGTGGGGTGCCTGAGGTGACCAGCTCTGTTCGTGTCTCCTGCCCCGCTACTGCAGGACCTGTCATACAAAGACCGTCACTGGCACGAAGGATGTTTCCACTGCTTCCAATGCCAGCATTCGCTGGTGGACAAACCCTTCTCCACCAGGGACGAGCAGCTACTGTGCACCGAGTGCTACTCCAACCAGTACTCCTCCAAGTGCCACGAGTGCAAGAAGACCATCATGCCCGGTGAGGGGCGCTTCCGCACGAGCCTCGCTCACGCGCACACTCGCCGCCCCCCGAAGGCTGCACGAGAAAAACAGCAATGGCCTCTCTGCCGCTGCGGTTCCCGCCGAGCTCCTGCAGCGGAGCGGAGGCTGTTCAAACGTAACGGAATGGTTCTGAAACCATTGGAAATACTGCACATTGGCAATTAATCTGTGACCAATCACCCGGTCCTCGCTCGGCTAAGACCGTTCCAAAATATAGTAACAGCTGACCTTTGTCACAATCTCTCTCTCTCTCTCATATATATATATATATATGTTCAAAGACCTGAACAGAATTTTGGTTAAAGAAAGTGAACTATTACTAGGCAATGTGAACAAAGCCTCCCAGTAATCACATAGTAAAGGACACCATTGTTTTTGGTACTTTTAAAATCATCCAATCTTTCGCCGTCCTGGGTGGGACACTCGCATATAGTGTGTGTGAAGTACAAACATCTGAAGCGTAGCAGCAGGAGAGATCTAAACACCATGTCTTTTCCCCCCACTTTAAAAAAAAAAAGAAAAGAAACATTACCACTCTGTTCTGTGTTTACGTAACGGTAGCCGGATATGTGTGTGTGTTACTCTGGACTGTGCGAGCCAGGAAAGCTCAAAAGATCAGAGCTGGAATGTGATTTGGTCCGGTACCTTCGCAGTTCTCTTCAGAACAGATGATTCATTTCGGATTCTGTGCCTCAGGTTCTCAGCACACAGCGACTGCTTAACTAAAGCCGCTCTCAAGTTTAAAAAAAAAAAAAACCCCACTAAAAATATGTTTAATGCAGGTCATCTTCCACTGCGTCAGCACTTGATCCCTCTTTTTTTGGGGGGGGGGGGGCCTCCTCTCACACGCACTTCCACAGGCTCCCGGAAGATGGAACACAAGGGGAACAGCTGGCATGAGACGTGTTTCACCTGCCAACGGTGCCAGCAGCCCATCGGCACCAAGAGTTTCATCCCCAAGGACAGCAGCAACTACTGTGTGCCCTGCTACGAGAAGCAGTTTGCCATGCAGTGCGTCCAGTGCAAGAAGGTACGAAGCCGTTCGATGAGTGTTCGCCGGCATCTTATATTCCTGTTTACTGATGATATACCCTGAAAGTGTTCAGGGAGCATATCAAGGCATTTTTACTTGGACCGAGAACTCGAGTTGAGCGTGTCTGAAAGGGAGAGACGTTGGACACATTCCTTCTGTCTGAGCTTCGCTTGTGGGTTAAGCTAGTGAAAGCAGTAACTATGACAGACTGGATGATAAAGGCTTAAAGTCAGTTAGAATTTCAGTTCAAGGGCAGCTGGCATTACCCAGGTATCCGTGTGAGAACGGCACGCGAGCATTCCCACTCTGCACCCCTTCATCTGTCCAGCCCATCACCACCGGGGGCGTGACCTACCACGAGCAGCCCTGGCATAAGGACTGCTTCCTGTGCACAGGCTGCAAGCAGCAGCTATCCGGCCAGCGCTTCACGTCTCGTGACGACTTCCCCTACTGCCTGAACTGCTTCTGCAACCTGTACGCCAAGAAGTGTGCCTCGTGCACAACCCCCATCAGCGGTACGTATGCTCCGTTACCCACGAGCCCCAACGCCCCACAGAAAACAGAGACAACCAACCATTCATTTACATTTATGGCATTTAGCAGACCATTTCCTGTAGCTATGCACTTTCACTGCAATTTCTGTTGCTTTATTGACAGACAGACAAACACATACACAATGACCTCCTGATCCTTACCTTTGCTCCTAAGGCCTCGGAGGCAGCAAATACATCTCCTTTGAGGAGCGCCAGTGGCACAACGACTGTTTCAACTGTAAGAAGTGCTCCGTCTCTCTGGTGGGCCGCGGCTTCCTCACCGAGCGGGACGACATCCTGTGTCCCGAGTGTGGCAAGGATGTCTGAAACTGAGGAATTTGGACGAAACGGAAGCAAGTCATGGCAGCAAAAAACCCTGATAAGGCCTGCTAATATTAATGAATTAATCGATTATAATAGGCTATGAACAAGCACAGGCTATGAACAAGTAAACTTTCTTTCTATTAATAGCTTGAATAGTTGATAATGTCACATATTTTAGCCACAGACATTTATTTTCACTACAGCACAAGTAATAAGAGCTTCCTGGTGGAACTGATACTTACACAAATATTCTGTCAATATTAACTTTAGAAAATGTCAGTTTTACAAAGTCTGTTACAATATGTCAATGTTGATCTATTTAAAATTTAAAGCACTGTACCTAGTTCCCCTTCAGTGGTTCTGACATAACACATTGCAACTAACAGAAAAAAAAAAAAAAACTGTGTGAAGACTTCCCAATGTTTGTCTGCACCAAACAAGATTAATAAAGCAAATTAAAACAATGAAACTTCAAGCATTTTCTTTTGTTCTTATCCAGAAAATCAAATGTCACACTTCATAAATCGAAACGATATCAGCAATTCACGCTGCAGAAAATGAAACATGAGCAAACACCGCCACCTAGTGCTAGAGCAGTGAACAGGCACATCCATTGATAACATGAAGTTTGGAAAAAAATGTTTGGAGAAATTTGGCTGTAGTGATGGAGTGATAACAGATGCCTCATGGAAGAGTAGACTGGAGTGAGTGATCTGGCACAACGTTACCCAACAAGGTGCTTGGAAAACCAAAAACTGTAGGAAAACAGGAAAAAAACCCACTTGACCAGAGAACTGAAATCCAACTTTATTGCATCCAACACATTTCAGCTCACATGCCTTCATCAGGAAGTGTGACTGCAAAGAACAGGAAGTACTATTTAATAACAAACAGTAAAATGGCTGCAACACTAATCCCTCAACAGTGTCTTCCTCTCCGAATAAAGGATCTTAGAGAGAGACTCAACAGGAAGCTTACAGATCTGAAACGACAATTTTCATCCCTTACACAGGATAAGTTAAAGTGACTCAAATTATATTTTTTGCCTTGAGACAAATCTGATTTTTTCAGGGCTGTGTGAACACACAAATCTGATCTGGGTCACTTTCACATGCAGCCCTAGATCAGAATCGTGACTTGAATGATAACATCTCAGATGGGAATTTGTGTGACTTCTTGCCTAATCACACGCGATTGGTGCCATCGTTGCCAAACCCTGGACAGCAGTGAGCAAGACAGCTGTGGAAAGAGTGACAAGCAGCCGTCTTCTTTTCCTAAAACCGTCTTCCCGACCTGAAGTGTTCGCCGTCGACTGGAGTTACTAGCGCGTACGTTTTGTGGTTTTAAAAATGTGTTGGAATGCGCTGGTTAAAAATAAAGAAAGCACGTCTGCTGCCCATCAAGTGATGCTGCACCCCTTCTAGACTAGTAAAACGATAGTTAAATTCACATTGTGTGAGTGGAACTGAAAATAGAAAATATTCTTTTGTATTAAAGACTCGAGGCAGACTTGGTTCCTGTCACTTACACTTACACCCAAACAGATTTTACAACCAAATGAAAATGCGGTGAACACATCATTCTTTATTCAAAGTACACATAAACCGGCCAGAGTACCGCAGGGAAGCCGTACGGCGTCTTTCAGAACCACGTCCAAAGTTCTGTTCCAAAACCACACACAGCGATCACGTTCAGCAGTAAAATCGTTTAACTAGCACTCCGTTGGCACCCTACAAGAGGGGACCAGGGGGCGCACGCTACTCTCGGAGTCCAGGAGCTACACAGGAGCTTCGTATCCCTGACATGGCTCCTCCTGTCAGAGGACCCCGTGGCTGAGACACACACCAGACCTTCCGAAAGGTAATGGTAGTCCTTCCTGTTAGGGGCTGCTGTTGGGGAGGGGGGACGGCATGTGACATCATGGCCATGTGACATGCTGAATCTTTTTTTTCACCTCAGGTGACTTGAGCTCCTGTGGCAAGGGGAAAAAAAAACAAAAAACAAAACGTTTATGAGCAGAGCTGCCAGGATGTGTACATGTCCACACCCCTTTTCCTAAAACTCAACGAAAAAAAAAAAAGAAGAAGCCCAAAACAAACATTTAATTTAATGAAATTTTAATTAAATGCAACAGTCACCGCTGGCTGGGAGAAGCTGAGTTTCCTTTGGCGCACGTACATAGTCTTCTTGTACACGACGATAAAATCACGAGCAGACGTAAACGTTGTGATATAAAACTCCAACCAACATGTCGGCGTGTGCAGAATGGTCTAATGGTTTGCTGTGGAGACCACCAAAGCTTCACATCATGCCTTTTTGGCTTGGGGCCTTTGTAACCCAGGGGGTAAACAGCAGAGCACGGCTTGGCTCCTGTGCGAGCGCGCAGCAAGCGCTCAGTCCACCGCGCCAAACAAAAACAGCAGCAGCAGCAGCAGCGGACCATTTAACAATGGCAGTCCACCTCCATTTCGCAAGCGCAATGACATCGTAGTGAACATGTCACACAGTGCATAGCTAACGATTACTGCTACGGAAATAACCACGGCGACGGCTCAAGCAACATCCTGCCGGAATTGCTATTCTTCTCGCATGCATTCTGTCAGAGCTTGATTGTTTTACTGGCCAAAACACTAAATATTCATAGTGCTAATTATATTATAATTATTATCTCAGCATTGGCCTTCACAGTTCTGGCATAGTGGAGAGCTGCATTATGCAAATTAGCTCTCTGACAAATCGTGCTTACTATTGTGCATTGGCCCACCAGCCCAATCATAGATGCTTTAGGCCATAATAATCTCACCAATGGAGTCGCTTAAGGAAATTATCGGGTTTTTTTAGTTAATGTGTAATAAGACAAAAAGTCAGTGCAAAATCCACGTTAAAGACCATTTAATTTCACCCTGGTGTTGATGGCGAAGGGACAGAGAGAACATAGTAAATACAAATAACCCAATCAAAGACACAGAGTCGTTTCAGAGGAGAAACCGATGACCGTCTGGCTGCACAGAGCTCGGGGGAACGCCGGGTCTGCGGTTTCTCCTCTGAAACGACTCTGTGTCTTTGATTGGGTTATTTGTATTTACTATGTTCTCTCTGTCCCTTCACCATCAGCACCAGCCAGCCACGCTCATTTGTGAAAGAAACATGCAGATTTTCATAGGTAAGAACTGTGACTAAAAAAAAGTGCAAGACTTCAGCGGGTCTAGATGACAGATGTGTGAATGTTTTAACGAACTGCAGCCATCACACGATCCAACAAACTGTTTCTGCCAGTACAATATAGGCCAAACTTTAACAACGTTATAGCAAGGGTTCACCGGCATGTTTGAAGACCTTGTATATTGTGGTATTTTTGTCTACTGTCTTGTAATGCCTAAGAGTGCCGATGCAGACTAGCAGCCTACACTGGCCTCAAACTTGTACATGCCCATCGTGACTCCCCAGCACTTCATTTCTTACTTCCTGTGTGTGCACAGATACAGGGGTAGTGCTCACAGGAATCCCAGGCCATTTTGCATCAGTAGGGGAAGCTAATCGCTGTGAATGGCTGCAAAACTGTAAGATGTTCTTACAAAGTACATGCTTCTGATAAACAGTATTCTGAGTGTATTGCAAGGAAAAAGCTAAAAATGTTATATTATGAGAAATACATATTATATTACACATACACCATCACCTGTATGTGATGTCATGATGCATTCTATGCGATCTAGATCTAAAATTGTATTCGTTTTTGAACATCTGAAACAAAGCATTTAAATGTGCATCTCCCATCTATGTATGTAACGCAGCAGGCATCTTCAAGGGCAGATAAGACACCAACAGATCATGCCGACAATGTTTGGAGACATCCAATAACCAATTTAATTAACACATCTGGTTCTTATCTAGTGAAGAGCAGGCAATCCAAAACATCCGTGCAGTGATGATTATGACAATGTAAACAGGTCTGCAAAGAGGCAGCTGCACTAACTAAACCCCACCAAGGCCCTGCTGTCCGTGTGCTGGCTGTACTCACAGGGCTGCCGGGCGCACCGCCAGGCTCTGAGGCGCCGCGTTTCAGCTTTGCGCTCGTGCTGCCGGAGGTTCCCAGGCTCCCGTTGCCTGTAGGACTCTTGGGACTCCCACCCGAGGACAGAGAGGGAGAGCAGTTTGTACAGGAGCCTGAAAGCTTCCGTATGGGGTTGGTGAGATCAACGGCACACGGCGGCGGCTTCAGGCGATCCGTAACCGCCGGAATGGGGGGGTCATGGCCTTTCTTTAGTTTAACGGCGCCTGTCTTGGCGGAGCCGCCTTCGAACACAATCAGAGGCCTTTTCCTGCCATCAGCACTTGAGCTGTCAGGGTGGAAGAAGAGGCTCAGCATTTAACAGGAATACAGGAATGGCAATGCAGCCTGATTGGCAAACTATGGCAAGAAGGTGAAAATAAGAAAGACCACAGAGCCCCACATCCAGCTCACCTATGTCCAGTAGTCGAGCGCTGGCGTGCTTTGGTATTCTCCATTCGTCTCCCCCACCGACTGTTAGGGAGTTCTCGCTGTGGTAGAGGGATAACGTGCTGTATGTATAACTCTGTAAGTTGGTCAGGGTCGTCTTCATCTTCTGTCCTTATCTTCCTCTGCAAAAATTAATCCAACACTCGGTAACTGAGAAAATATTCTTTGAGCAAACAAAACGTTGGCAACCTGAAGCATATTCTAACACTACATGGTTAGAAAAAGCAGATACCAATTGTCAGCCAGTTAGGCATAGGATGTGATGTGAATTTAACATTAGCCAGCTTGTGTAGCCTCGATTAGTAGCCTCCTCTTTTACAGCAACGTTGGTCAGTTCTTTCCATTTTCCGTTTGGTCTCTGCTGACAAACTAAGGAGACCCATCACGACATGCGGCTACTACTAAACTAAACTCTGCGTTACTAAACTCAGCTGCCAAACCATTCGCTAACCAACAGTCCACGGAAAAGATCAGTGTCAGACATCGAAACAAATCAACAACAAAATGAAACCGTTACAAGAAACTCGACAACAAAAGGCTATTTAAACCAAACGGCCCTTTTGACAACGAACACACAGCGAGCGAGCTAACCTACGTTAGCGTTTCCTCCGAAATGGTTTTCTACACAATGCCGTTATGAGACGAATTATTCTGCTTCATTTAGCTGGCTAACTGACACCTTAGACTATCCGACGACTGCAGGGTTGTAAAATTAAACGTTACTGTTTTATAATAGTAATAATCAGATAGCCATTAAAGCTAGGCTAGGCTAGGCTAGGCTAGGCTAGGACAAAACCAGCGCCAGCTTAGCCACCTACACAGCAAAGGCAACTTTGGAGCTGACCTCATGTAACATAAGCTTGATAAACTGCGGAGACAGAAGTTCTGGGTGCAGTAGCAGGTCGCTGTCAGTAACGTTTCTGTCAGGCAACCCTGCTTTCCCGTCAGGTCTGTAGGACGCCATCTCACTCTTCCACTTCCGAAAAATGAGGACGTGCGACTTCATGCTTCCCAAATACGATACACTGGTAATGCGCCCCCGAGCGGCTGGGAGGAACACCACACCATAAGTCATAGTCGCCATAAAAAAGTGTTGTTGTTTTGTTTTTTTGTTTTTAAAAAAACAGAATTCAAACAGATTTCAAATGTTGTATTTATTGGAAATTCTGAAAGGATGTTTGATCCTAAGGTAAAAAAAAAATGTGGAAAACACACATTCAGTGCTGCACATAATTAACAACATTAATGAGACACTGACAAAATGCAAACATTTACATTTAGCTGACACTTTTATCTAAAGCAACTTACAATTATGACTGAGTACAACTTGAGCAATTGAGAGTTAAGGGCCTTGCTCAGGGGCCCAAGAGTGGCACCTTGAACCAACAACCTCCCAATTAAAAGCAATTTACCTTAACCACTGCGTTAACGCTGCACAAACAAATAACCTTTAAAAAGTCATTCAGTAACTAGAAGGTTCTTTTTCAGCAACGTTTAAGGAATACTAGGTGTTTCATTGCATTCCCATAATTTGGCAGACACCGTTATGCAGAGCAACTTACCTATTTGGCAAACAGAGTGTGTGCTTACTAGAAATCAAATCTGATTTATTGGATGCATCCCAAAAGTTTCCCATTTCATCTCCTTGTCATTTACCTCAGAGTTTCCAAGTGAAAGGGTGAGGAAAGAAGGAGCAAATGTTCTCCGTACGGAAACCGGGCGGCATTTAGACGCGATCTTCACACACGCATGTCGTTCAACGATGCCGTTTTGTTCCGCTAACAATACACTTGAGAAACCCGTCATGCCTCCTGCCAAAGAAGACATCCGAGGGAAATTTTCAGTTCCTTGACAAGTCTCCTTAGGCCAGTAGTTAAACCAGAGAATGAGATGAGTTGCAAAAAAGAGCAGCAGATGAGGCAAGGAAACAAAACGGCACTACTGGGAACGTGCAGCTTACGTGCCGTACGCATACACTTAACCACAGGGTTCAATGCCACCATATTACCGACAAAAAGTGATTTTTAAAAAATTGTAGTTTTCTGTTCACTAATAGCTAACAGTTTACAGTCAACAGCTGTATTTGCCTGGAGCTACTTAACAGGAAATGACCAGAAAGCATGACCCTGGATTAGAAATATCTGCACGTGTCGTCTTGGTGAACTGGGCGAAATATGATGTGAATGTTTTGTGTATCCTTTCACTGAACTACAACAGATGGATTTATTTGTTCACGTGTGTTGCTTGTCAGGATTTCCTGATTTCAAATTCACAATCACTGTTTAGACTACACAGACTACACAATGTCCTGATAATTAAGTATAAAGGACAGAACAACTGGCATCTGTGTCTTTCAGATGAACACAGTATCACGGCTTTAACTTGACATCTAAGTATATTAACACACGAGTCCTAAACGGAAGACTGGGTCTCACTGCTACACACATAAATATTGCTTGGTCTTATGCGCCTACGGCTCCGGCCCGGAACCTTAGGACAGAACCTGCACGTCTTGGGCACGAAGTCCAAACAGGCCTGGCGAAACTTGCGAATCCTCCAGCAGTAGATGATGGGGTTGAAGACTGCCTTCAGGTAGCTCAGCCACAGCGTCCCCACACTCACCGGGTAAAAGGCCGGGCTGAAGCAGAACCGGCGGCTGAACACGGCCAGCAGGCTGACCACCGTGTGGGGCAGCCAGCACACGGAAAACCCCACGAAGAGGATGAGGATGGTGGTGAAGGCCCTGGTCTTGAAGCTCATGTCCACGGTGACCTGCGGGGGGCGCTGCAGACCCGCGAGCCCCACCTTGCCGACATGGTTGAGGCCGGCGCCACCTTCGGCGGCAGCATTGTGGATGCGCAGGGCATTCCTCCGCACCGTGTTCAGGATGCACACATAGGAGTACAGCATGACGCTAAACGGCACGAAGAAAACGGCCACTGCCAACAGTACCGCATAGCCCCGGTCTGCCAGGGAGTCGCTGTATCCCAGAATGCAATGGGGGGTCCGCTCTACCTCCCTGGCTGTCCTCCAGCCCACCAGGGATGGGAGGGACACGCAGAACGACAGAACCCATGATGCTGCAATCAGAACTTTGGCCCGATGGGGGGTGAGCTTGTCCTGCCTCTGCACGATGATGAGAAAACGGTCTACGCTGATGATCAGCAGGATGGACACACCCTCCAAGACAAACAGCCAATAGAGCATGACCGAGGCTCGGCAGAAGCCCGGGCCAAAACTCCAGTCCGCTGTTGCCACGGTGACGGCAGTGAAGGGCATGCACAGCAACGAAAGCATGATGTCAGAGAAGGCCAGCGTAGCGAGGAGCAGGTTGATAGCCGAGCGCATCGCCGGCTTCTGGTAGACGATCAGGCACACGATGGCGTTGCCGAAGAAACCAATTGTGATCATGAAGATCATGACGCCAGCCAGTGCCACCCTAAGCACGGCAGGCATGAGACTGGGCTCAACCTCCTGAAGCTCTGCCCCTAATGGCTCGAGCAGGTCACACCCTTCTAGCGTGCTAGCATTACACCAAGACATGTCAACTGTTTTCAACATCAGTCCATGTCTCTAATCCTCCACCATGGTCACCTTAGCAGTCCATCTGTGTTTCTTTAGCTGAAGCAACCTAAAAACAAGAGTGTTTAAGGCAGTACATTACATTTTATGTGGTAAATAATTTGCAGCTACATTGTGCAACAGTATCATGTCCCCCAAAAGACGGAAAGTTTTAAACACAAGTTCTGAAATACCATTTAGGAGACATGGCGTGTAGACAGAGAATCTGTAACACTGATGCATTCTGTATGTTCATAAGTACTGTGACTGACTAGTAGGGCCGAAACATCCCAGACAAACTAACAGCAACCCAGTTTTACATTTTAAACGTAAGAAAAATGTTCAAAGTATACTCACCCACTGGATGTTCTAGTTGCCATGGTTACCGAAGTTTTCTCTTTGCTAGGGACAGCGTGCATGGTTAACGCTGTGGAGAAGTTCAACAGAATCCATCAAGATTCCCTCTCATACGCATGTCATTATCCCAGAACCTGTAAAACATGCAAATGTAAAGCTCATTTTAGCCTTGCCTGTGAGGACGGACCTGTTAAGGTTTCTAGGATTAATAGCCAGGAAATCAGACACCGGGATTTTGCCTCTTGCGTTGTTATGTGGAAATCCAGTGAAATAAACCTTTGACTGTTCATCAGGCTCTCACATGGAGCGCAGTCAGTATGAATAATTTTCCATGCCATGATCTCATCACCTTAGAGGTTGCAGTGATATTTGCTATGGTGAAAAAGATTTTGAGTTTTAATATTTGGTAAGTACATTGTCAAAAACTCTATACTGCACCCTTTTCTTAGGAGCTTGTGAGGTATCAGACACCACTACCTTAGCAACCAGGCTTTCAGTTCCATGGCAACCACACGGTATCTTCTGCTATGGTGAACACTGCCATGTGCGCCTTGCATGGCAACTATGACCCATCATGAATGACTGCTTCAGTGCTGAATATGCCTTTACCTTGGTCATGCACTAGAATTCCAGGAGACAAGTCAGTCCTAATTAACTTAAATGTTGTAAAAATGAAATATTAGTGAATTCAATGTCTCTTTTAGTTATTCAGAAAAGATGTTTTATCCTCTCAAACATATCCAGTGAAAATAATTATCTTGTGAAAAAGTGACACAATTTGAAGAAATTTGAGGAGAGGCAGGTTTCCTGAGCATACACTGCAGTAACAACCCTTCATGTATTTTTGGAAAATAGGTGTTTTTCTTTCACTGCACTGGGCGGTGGGCTGGCCGACTGCTGAACATCGAGCTGCAGGGTTTTGTAACAGGCCAGACCCTTCCAAATGGCGACTGGTTTGAAGGAAAGGTTTGCACCCGCTGCGAGATCCCCGTCTGCCAGTGATTACACAGCTCAAGAGCTCTCCACCCGTTTGCAAGGGTGATGATTAGCATAATTCACACACACACACACACACACACACACATCTAGAAAACAGAGACTCATCAGTACGACCCTATTAAATCTGAACACACACACACACACTGATGCTCGTGCGACCCCCCAACACACAATCTCACACAAAAGTAGTCATACAAGCCTCATCCCTCTTTTCATATGTCCACAGATTTGAACAGAATCTATAAGAAGAAACCGTTTCTTCTTTTAAGATGAAATCGACTTCATCTGTCTTTTACTTGTTAAGGAGACATGCTTAGTAAACTTAGTAAAGCAGGAAAATGTGATGAAGTGAATAATCATATTCAGTGTGCCACTGTTAACCGGTTTACAGAAGTTAAGGTTAACGCAACCTTCAGAGGATCCTTTCTGCATTCTTACACTTTTTAGTTACATTATGCTACAAACCCTTCGTAACATAAGGTCAGAGACCACAGCTACTCACTTTGCTTTAAGAATGAAATATATATATACTGTTTGCATAATATTTACACACACACAAACAGCAGGGTCCACTTAAACATCAATTCAATAAGCCACTTGAATCCACTGCTTCATCACATTATGAGCTTGTTACCAAGATACCAGAGGCCACGATGACTGAAGTGACCAATCAGCTGACTCTGTGGAGAGGCGAGGAGCCACACGGCCTTTGCGTTGGGCTCAGACAGGTATCCTTCCGCAGACTGTGACGCTCAATGTTCAGGAACCCTTAGGCTCCGCCCACATTTGTGTTACATCTGGTGCTCTTTCACTCACTACCCATGATGTTTTAAAATGATTTTTTTTCAAATCACTGGATACGGAGGAATGTGGAATACTGTACACACTTTGTGGTGATTCTCGTATCAGCGTGGTTGCCATAAACTTGCTCTGGGAACTCAGTGAGCTAGCAGCGCCATGTCGGTGTTTTCTACACCGTTTCTTCTCTTCATAAGATCTCGAGTTCTCTCCTAAAATGCGGCACCTCCGTTCGAAAGGGCTTCTGGCAGCAACGCAGCTCGCTCGGTGGTAGAGAGAGCGCGCATTAGGGTGACTAGATCATTAGTAAAGAGCAAGATGACTCATTAGGGATGCAACGACAAGTGCTTCCCCATCAGAACGTCGGTAATTAGGCCAAATGATAGCATGCCAATTAACAGGATTACCAGTCTTCCCCTCAAATTGGGAAAATTGCGATCATGGCCGTGTGCATCATTACTTTATGTGTATATCGTGTCCTGCCACCAAAGCACATCCAGGATTCACGGTCTGTGTACGCCTGCCTCGCGCTCTCAGTGCTACGCGCGCGGCATTCGACGCGAAACGCGGGTGAGTTTGCGATGCGAAGAAACGAAGCGCACGTTACCTGTTTTGTCGTCGCCCGCGCGGTAAGGCTGCTGCCACTTCAAACCCAACACCACGCACAAAAGTCGTCCTGTGTCCTTGTGAGACTGATCTCGCTCAGACTGCGACACTTCACGTGTAGCAGCATATGACAGCGAAACTGCAAGAGCACCTCTCGGTCCCGTTTTCAGATGCTGCTATTACACACCCGCCATCCTTACAGATAAAAGTCCCTAATGATTTTTTTTAAAGCGCAAATGGCGAAAACGCCAATAACGCGCAATTTCCAAAACGTTCCCTAACGCTTGGCATCGTTTTTATGTAAGATTCACTCGCACTGTCTTACGAATGGGGCAGATGTATTGCTTCGAGGAATAAATGCGTGTTTTACACAGCAAGGTTCATTCAAACGTGGATAAATGACTGTCACGTATTTGTGGCGCCGCTGGCCCTCCTTAGGATGTCCGTTACCTGGGCAACTATTTATCTCCGTTCGATCTGCCCTGCCAGTAGTATGCCTGTCTACTCTCTGTACAGACCTGCGCCTCCTCCAACTCCACTTGCTCACTCTGTGACCCAAACAGCACGATACATTTACATGCATTGTGGCAGTTAGCAGACGCCCTTATCCTAATGGGTTAGAGGGGAAAAATACCCTTAACCGGGACACTGCCAAAACCACAACACACTTAGAGAGCAAAAACAATACAGATCACGTGCAAATCTAAAATCTTGCAAGAGCCCGACTAGTTTGAAATAAAGTGATTTCCAAAGAGCCGCTGTCCCACCGGCTGGGTGGGAGTCTTGATACTGGTGTTCCATGGATCTTGAAGGTCAGTGGGTCAAGCCAGACAGACACGTGACCATGACCAACAGCCATGAAGGAGCGGGTCCCCATTTGGCCCCGCAGGCACGAGCAGTGAACGGACTAGTGACAACGGCGTGCCACGGGCGCTCTTAGGTGCGCCGATTCACGTACTTCCACGCACACACACACACCATCAGACCGCTGAGCGGTTCAACGAAATCCTCTTGCAGGTTTAATCACAGGCTCCGTGTCTGCATTATACATCTGTATAAGGATGATAACAGACCGCGTGTCATGTGTTTAACAGGTGCATGGTTAATCATAGCTTGCGCGCCACTTGCAGTTTGCTGCCGGAGTTTTCCGTGGTGGTGAGACCAGCGCTTATATCGGAATTTAACTGATCGGTTTCACAAACAGAAGGGCCGTGTAAGGGGAGGGGCTTAGGACGATACTAAACGTGAATCAGATTAAAGCAAAATCCTGCGTGTTGTGAACAGCAACATCGGAGAAAGAGAACCGGATTTTGTGCAAAATGCTCTCATGCCCTCCGCGCTTTAGGACATTTCTAACCCTTTGTTAATACTATGACTTCAAAATCTGACAAGTGCTTTATACTTTATTTAGTTTTATCGGCTCTCACGGATCTATGTTGTTGAATTTCTTAATTTCTGAACCTTTGATTACAAGATTATTATGCCATTTTATTTTTAGCCAGTAGATGTCAATATTGCCAAAGCAGAGACTAGTCTTAGTGTACCAGGCTTGGTAGGTCCAAAACATCCATCGTTGAGGTGTGTGCTCTTTTTCGTATCTTGCGTAACCCATTTGGTGACACTACGCAGGAGAAGTTGAATGCACGAGCCCTGCGCACGGCTTCAAATGAAGCGTTTCCAGTCACGAGCGAAACGAAAGGCCATCAAAGGAAATGTGATTTTATTTCATGAAGCATGCATAGTAAAGGTACAGGGCTCGCATGCCAACCGATCCGTGCGAGATGAAGTCCCGGAGCGAAGTGGCAGACGGCTCCGCCTAAAGATCTGCCCAGCAAGCGCTGTGCTACGCTCGCGCTGAACCTCGAGCATGCACATATGCAGACCCCGTCGGGAGGCAGTGCAAACGGAGAGCCCAATTCACCTCCTTGTCCAGCATTCCTCGCATGTTCGCTCCAATTCGTCCTCTGATCCTCCACCGCTCTCCTTAAGGAAAAAGTCTCAATCTTTAAGACGACAGACTGGCTACAGGTGGAGCACTATCGATACTGCAGTGGATGGAATGGATGCCATTTTAAAATGTTCCAATTAAATTAAGAATAGTAAAATAGTGCTACACTTGGGACTGATATCATGAACTAGATTGAACCCAGAAGCTCACGATAGCGTCTCTTAACTTGTGTACTACCTGTGAAATGACTCCACAGTCCGCCAGCTGAAAGAAATATGAATATTTCTCACCTTACTACATTGACCAAGTTCCGACCAACAGAGTAAAAACCAGTCAACCAAACAGAATAAAATTCCTTCCATAAAAATCTACTTTCTATCGGTTTTCAGACAATGGAACACAAATAGGATAGATGACGATTGTTATTCTGATTGCGTTATTCTATTTGGATAAATATGTTCACAACAGCGCAATTAAATCAGTGACTGGGAATAATCTGTATGTGAATAATTGCTTCTGTGTCTAATCCAGTCATTTTGAAATGCCTTACCTATACACCAGAAAGCTTTGTGGTGTACTTGGCTTGCTCTAAACCAGTCTCAGCAGTGTGATACACCTTCCCCTAGGATTTACCCAGGAGCTTCGTGAACCTATTTCGGAAGTAGGAATCAATGTTTCACACGCACAGCTCCGCCTGTGTCAAAGATACTGCAGGCCCAGGTGACTGGAGAGCTCTAAAAATGAAGATTTACTAGAGGAATGTGGCCCCGTTTAGTAAGATGGTAGTGCATCTCTTCCTTCATCTACTCTGCAGCCTCGCTCTGTGTGCACCCTCACCTCGCCCGCGCGCGCCCACGCGCGCGCCTGCCTCCAGCTGCAGCCGTCCGCGCGAAACTCCACCGTGGCCAGTCCACTTATCTCCCCTACCCACAGTGGGGCTTAATGGACAGGTGCCCACTCTCCTGCCTGCCTCGCCAACGCCGAGGTGCCCATTACACTGCCTGCTGTTTTAACATTCGGCCCTGTCTCTCCCACTCCGCATCTGGCAGCTCCACGCTCAGAGTCAGTTTCGCTTATGCACGCCCCCTCCTAACGAGTCCATTCATTAGCAAGGGGATAAACGACTCGAGGTAACGAGAAATCGAAACAAATCGGCAGGCCAGATCAATTAGGGGCGATATTTCGGCTCGGTAATTGAATGGTTGATTAAAGGCTGATAAGCGAATGCATGCTGATTCCTTCATGCTGAGAGTAATTCACCATTCAACAAACACCGTGGCTGCCCAGGTTGGTTATTCTTGCATCCCAAGTGTTTGTTGGGTTAGAAGCGTTTCAAACTGCTGCATTTGCCAGTGACCACATACAAGGCCTTCACTTTTGAAACACAATCATTTGTACACATAACAGCCAAGTGATTAAGTGCTTTTTGTACGCTGACCTTTTTAAAAACTTTTAATTTCACTGTTTCTTGTATATTCGCTGTTAATAGTTTAAATGAAAAGGCTGAACTGTTGATTTGCTTTTTATATGCATTGACAAGTAACTCTAAAGTGGATTTATTTCAAAGTGTATTGCATAGAATAGGATTATACCATTATCTCCGACACGCGCAAGTGCAGCTCGTGCACTTCCACTTCTCTTAGAGGGGGCGCGCGTACGCTTTTGCCCCCCCAACTTTTTATTTGAATAGGAAAAAATGACTTAAAGAAACGAGTGCAAGAGGAGCGTTAAATAACTCTCAAAATAATACGGGGTTACATGAACTGTCACACTCAAACAAAGCATCTGCTCGAGAGAGTGAAGATGTCTCGCTCTTTGCTGAACCATTTTGTGCGTTGCGCGAGCAAGACACAACGCCGCATTTAGCGCGCGAGCCTTAGCAGCTGCAGGCGTGTGTGTGTGTGTGTACGTACGTACTATATCCCTTGACTAACTGTCATGAATAATCGCGATTGATTTGACTATAAACAATTGTATTGTTTTGCAAAACGAGCGTAGCTAGAATGGCTAACGTTAACTAGTTCAGGGATCAGATTCCAGATTGTGGCCAGAGTCCGGGACAGTTTAGTGATTTTCCTGCTCCAACATGCCAATTTTTGTTTTGTTCTGTTTTTTTCTTTCTTTCTTTATCTAAGTCGTCAAACTCACAGCTGCCGGTAATTAATAGATTAGTGCAGCGAGCATTAGTGTTAGCGCAGCAGAAATTCAAGCGTTTGAACACTTCTCTCTTTATGCAGAAATGATACGCTAGGAAAATAAACAAAGAAGGATATTAGTGAAAGCACATATATTGACAGAACTTACATACAGATATTGATTTAACGGTTAATAAAGCTGTTCATCATTTAGACTGATGATTGTGGTGTTGGATGAGTGTATAACGCTAATGTAGTTGTTTACATGAAGTAGTGAGTCTGAGGAGCTGAAACCATAGACTACTATATACCCATAGACTGTATATACATATAGTATATACATATAGACTGTATATACATACATACCCATAGACTATATATGCATATATTATATACCCATAGACTATATATGCATATAGTATATACATAAAGACTGTATATACATACATACCCATAGACTATATATACATATAGTATATACCCATAGACTGTATATGCATATAGTATATACCCATAGACTGTATATGCATAGATATACATAGACTGTATGTACATATAGTATATACCCATAAACTGCATATGCATATAGTATATACCATAGACTGTATAGGCATATAGTGTATACCCATAGACTGTATATACATGTATACACATCGACTGTATGTACATATAGTATATACCCATAGACTGTATATGCATATAATATATACCCATAGACTGTATGTACATATAGTATATACCCATAGACTGTATGTACATATAGTATATACCCATAGACTGTATATGCACAGGTTGATA
>NC_137505.1:6437500-6452500 GCF_041902795.1 Electrophorus electricus | reverse complement strand
GTTACTACTTCAAAATCAAATTAGTAGGCCTACAACAATCCTTCTTCTTCTACTGCTACTAGTACTAGCTAATAATAATAATAATAATAATAATAATAATAATAATAATAATAATAATGTAGTAATAATAATAATAGCCCTTGTTGTCGTCGCTATTTTTGTTGAAGTTATTGTACAGCATGTTTTTTGATCCGCTCTTTTCGAGTGAAACTTTCCCGAAGGTAACTCGGTCCATTCGTTTTTATTAATGGGAACGCGCTACTGCTCGGGGTGCGGGGCGCACTGTTTTCAGCACAGGTTGAATTTCGTTGCCACGCAACCGGTTTATAGAAAATCATCCGCGAAATTTAAATTTGCAAGAGAGGGGCCGCGCGTTTGGTTGAATAGTCTCGTGCAGACAAAAGTTCCTAAAGGGAAAGAAGGAAGAAAAAAAAAAAAAAACATTCACGCGCCAGCTCACGCCCGTGCTGGAGCGTCGATCCGCCGGAAGGTTAGGCGCACCTACGCTGAAAGCGCGAGCCAGCTATTCCTAGCAAAAGAGAATAATACAAATAGGGAAAAAAATGACAAAACTTGTCTGACGAAATAAAGAGCCAACAGCCCCGCGCATCTACCCAGCGCAAACAGTGGATTTGAAAATAATGGCAATTCATTCACAGTCCTTTGGCGCTGCTTTTGCCCGTTGCAATCTGACAGAAGGATCTCGGCCCTCGTGCTCCCAGTGAGGTACGTGGCACGCATACGAATTTCCGTGCATGCAAAACGCACTCCTGCACCAGCGCGAGGGGAATAGCGTGGAGATGACGTCACCTCGACGTGGAGGAACGTGCCTTCTTCTGTCCTGATGCAGTTCTCCGTACAGTAAATAAGCCTTTGTGCGCTCAATTGATCGGGGAAGGATAAAATGTCACCTAATTATCACACGAGCTTTTAGGCTATTTCACGTTGCAATGTGACACAAAAAATAGTCCACGTGTAACATCAGTTAAGACGAACGCTTGACTCTTAACACGTCTGCTTTATCAGGGAAAACAGTAAACAAATGTCGGTTATTAGGAACAAAACCTACTGCTGATGCTTGTGTCCAACAAACATTTAATTTGAGAAAATTAACAACTAATGTGAGAGTAAAAACAGTCCTATTGCGACTGACAATAGGAGAAAACAGCAAGCGGTGTGTGTGTGACCTATTCCAACGATAGCAACGATAGGTCATCTAGATAATGGATTGTTACCGACTTAGCAATAACCTAAAGTAATATTTAAAAATATGTATAAATAAACAATAATAAAAGAGTAGTCATGTACCAACAATTAAGTGACGGTTCTAGCAGAACAGAAATGCGTTTTGTCATGTGCTGCATGTCTATAAATATGCACAGGCTGGAACAAAACAGTTGTGAAGTTTGTCGACGCCTACCCCAGGAGCAAAATAAATGTATCGCGCTAAGCAGGGCTGACAGCTAAAGAGTCCCTTCAGCTTTTTAAACAGTGCCATTCTAGGAAATAACGCTGCCTAGTTCGCACTGCAAAATTGCATTTAGCCTGTATGCGCTTTTTAAACAATGGAAGTTTAAAAAAAAGGCTAATAAACATATCAATATCGCGCAGAAGTAAATTAGCTTTCTAACATAGCATTCCTTTCCATTCAAATAAATTGCGTATTTTGGGGAGTTTTGCGTCTTGTATTTCCCATTTATATTTGCGTTTTTAAACATCAGCGTGATATTTATATAGGCCAAGGGTCAATATGAGAAAATGCATCACTGGTAAATTAGTGTAAGAAATGGCCTTCATTTCTATATAGAAAAAGCTTCATCTGTGTCAGGTATTTTCTATCGAATTAATTAAATGGATTTTATTATTCGTATATGTTATTTGATAAATATTGAGACCTGAGTAAAAAACCACAAAGCTTTATTGTATCAGATCTATCAAATTTATTGTTCTCAATCACCTCTGACTGACTCAATACTGAACTTAAATAACAACCACAAAAAAAAATAATAAAATTTGTTTGACAATGATTTGTCCGCATATTAGATTTTATCAATGTGGTGTCCTGTAGGCAAATTTAATAACAATTGTGGTAGCCTACTGACTGTATAATATAACTCAGAATTAGAGAGAAACGATATACAAGAAATGCTACTTCTAAGAGAAAGGTCACGGCTCGCAACATTTCGGTGACTCCGTAAAATATTCCAAAGTGTGATTTCATTGAAAAATATAAAGCAAGTCAATCACCACTGAGAATTCATATTGCCAAATTTACACAGAATTATCAAAATCCGCCAAAACTACTGCATGGAAATAGCAGTAAGAAAAGGGACATGGTCCACAATTATTTAGCCAAACAAACAAACAAAACAGTGTTCACGATAGGGCAGGCAAAATGGGGAATAAGAGCCGTTTTGGAATCCTTTTCCCCCGGTGTAGTCCCTGTGTGAGAACTATTCACAGAAGTGCGGTCCACGGGAAAAAAACAAAAGAATTCTATGAGATAGAAAAGCTGTAGTTCGCAGCACAAAGTATTCGGGAAGTGGACTAGCCGATACTTGAGGCAAAAAGACAATTCCCTTTTTCAATGAATAACATTAGTCCTCCGCGAAAATGGCGACGAGTCCTGAAGTTCATTTGTTTTGTCCATTGATGGTTATGCCTATGCCAGTAATTTTCGGTGGCAATCCATAAAATCTACTTTCATTTTGCTTATTGTTGCAGTGTCAATGCGCCAGAATCACCTGGCGATAGGAGTTTGGAGTTGTCCCCACCTGGTCGTCCGGCTCGTCTTTCAAACTTGCATCTTTTAAGTAATCTACCACAAAACTCTCCTGAAAGACAGAGCAAAGACAGTCATTTAAAACGAGGGACAGTGGAGAGCAGAAGGCAGATTAAAGAAGCGTTTCTATGATGGGTTTGACTCGAGGATTTTGTTTTTCTCTCGTATATGCACATATCTGCGGGAGTGTAATTGTCTCATAATAGTAGTAAGAAAACTGTCTCATGCGTTGTTGGTAATTATCGTCCATTTAACTGAACTGTGCCTAAAATATCAGTTCTATGTCTCAGTGAACATACGTTTGCAGTCCATGGACGGAGGCGGTGTGTCTGCACTCACGTTGCCGACCTGGGAGTACACGTCCTCCGGTGTCTGGGGAACTCCGGGCGGTGTCATCCTCTTCTCTTTCTGTCTCCGATTGCAGAACCAAACCCGAACGACCTCCTTTTCAAGCTGTAGATTGTCCGCCAGACTGGAGATTTCCTGTGCCGAGGGCTTGGGACATTTCAAAAAGTGACTTTCCAGGGCCCCCTTCACGCTCACCTCGATCGACGTGCGCTTTTTGCGCTTTCGGCCCTGCGCGGCTATTTTGTCGATACTGGTCGGGCTTCCGGTGGTCGAGTCGGCTTCCTCTAGCCACTTATTCAAAAGCGGCTTCAGCTTGCACATGTTTTTAAAGCTCAGCTGCAGCGCCTCGAACCTACAAATCGTGGTCTGTGAGAAGACGTTTCCGTAAAGGGTTCCCAGGGCCAGACCGACGTCGGCTTGCGTGAAGCCAAGCTTTATTCGCCGCTGTTTGAACTGTTTGGCGAACTGCTCCAGGTCGTCGGAGGTCGGCGTGTCCTCGTCCGAGTGCGAGTCGTGGCTGTTCACCCCGTGGTGTTGCTGGTGATGATGGTGATGGTGTTGGTGGTGATGTTGGTGGTGGTGGTGGCTGCCGTGGTCGATTTCTGGCGATTCCCCACGCATCAGACCCGGATGAACCAAACCCCCGGGAGGGCTGAGCATCCCGTTGACGGTGAAACCACCCGGCTGGGAATAAATAAGGGACTGCTGCGATTGTTGCTGTCCTCCGGTAATGGTACTGATGTGCGCCGCCGTGGCGGTGCCCCACGCGCTTTGGTGCGACTGGTGAGCTCCTATGTGCGGAGGTCTGTGGTGTAACGCCGTGCCGGCGTGCAGGTCTTCTCTGTTTGAATTGCTCTTGACGTCCTGTTGCTGGGGGCTGCCGGCCATTCCAACGGGGCTCGAAGACCACGGCGAGCCGGCTTCGGCGGCCGCCGCGGCGACTGCGGCGTGGGTCAGCGAGGTAACCCACTGATGGGCATGGCTTAGCATGTGCCCCCCGTTACTTGCTGCCATGGTTCCGTGCATAAAGTCGCTCTGCACCATTTTCACCGCAGGGTCTCCTCTGTAGCCGCCTGACACCGAAGTAACGGCGGCATTTCCCGGCTGCATGCCACCGCCGGACTCCGAGTGCACCGTGGAGCCTGACGAGAGAATACTGTTGCTAGTCAGGTAGGGGTTGGAAGCTGCGGTGGCCATCCCCCTAACCACTCTGCACAAGTATTCTTATTATTCCCCCTCCTCGCGCTGTCGGAACTTTTTCCACCCCTTGAAGGGACACTCTTATTTCATGAATTATTCAAACTGGAAAACTATGCTTGGTGTTTTGGATTGATCCGCCGACAGCTCGCAACGGTAATCAAAAATATCCATCGAATTTTAAAGGAAATCCACATTTGCCGTGAAAACAATTTTACATCGCGTTCAACTCTGCGTGCGTTCCGTTCGCCGAGTGGGTATTATATTAAGAAACCCGAAGAAAAAGAATAACCACATAGATTTAAAAAAAAAAAAAAAAAAAAAAGTGTTGCACCCTGTATGCTTTGATTGAAGGTAACGATTACGTAAATCCCACGTGGAGGAACATTGTGGACAGGTATCTTTACATCGGGATAATCTTTCCTTTGTAAACTTCCCGCTCGTCCTGCGCTCGTCACGGCTCTTGTCTATTTCGACACGGTCCTCGTGTTTCATCCGCGGGCAGGATGGATGTGGCTTAAACTTGGACTCCCTCTCATCATGCCCGCCACGCACCTCTGGTAATGAAGGCGCAATTGATGAGAAAGCCCACACTTCTTTCTCTTTATTCCTCCTGGTCTCGCTTTCCTCCGCCCGTTCTATGACAGTTGTGTGCGTCCCTCCCTCCGTGCCCGGGACTACGCGAGTGTCTGCGGGCGGCCGGCCGTGCGCAAAACCTTCCACGTCTTTCATCCAATTGCGAGGCGGAGGTCCGGGTAAGCCCGGCGCTCATTGGGTAGCCGCTGAGTGAGTGACAGGTCTCCGAGCGCGTCTTTAGGATCCGAGCGGAGCCATCGCGTCAAAACAACGTTTAAACGTTCGTGCGAGCTTAAGGATCAACGTAGGGATTTGTTATTAAAACGCACAAACGGCCCAATTTAAACCCGTGTTTACACTGTGGCGCTGTTTCTGGCGAATTATTCAGTTCGAACTTAGCTATCTCCTTATTAAAAGAGACTTACCAAAGAAAAAAGAAAACGGGTGTTGAATTTAGTTTATAAGTTGTGTTTATTGTGACTTTTTACACTTCAAACCTAAAACTACATATTCAAAATAATTAGTACAAATGACAAATAAAATAAAAGCAATAGAGATTTAGATGCTCTAATGACCTACAGTTTAGAGCTTTATAAAGCAAACCTTATAACATTTCTCACGCCTGAAATAACACATTTGTGGGTTACTTTGAGAATTTAAATAGTGATGCAAAAAGATCACATTTCTTTCAGTATTGTACGATAATGTGCAATTAGCTTGTGAAATTAAAACGAAGTGCGTAGCCTAGCCACGGAAGGCTTTGTTATTTTCCCCGTCATTTAGGTTATCTAATGCATGAAAAGTTAGTGTGATTTCAAAGTTCAAAGAACGCTGCTCGAACGTAGTTTAATTATCGTGAAAAATCAAAGCGATCAATTCGCGCGATAATTTCCGCTCACACTTATTTGTTTGTGTTTTCTAGGATATATAGGACACAGGATATCCGCTGCTAGTATGTCGTGAGAGCTATTGCTTCCACAGCGGCTAACAGAGAGGGACTCTCCTGCATAACAAGCAACTAACAGTTAGTGCTGCTTTTCATTAGCATAAATTTTCATATGTTTAAGAGGAAAGAATAGGAGCGCGGTGAGCTCGGCGGAGACGGAGGGGAGAACTGCCGAGGAGCGGGACGCGGTAGGAGAAGCCGTCCTCACCAACAACGCTGTTCTTCTCGAAGTCTAATCCTGTAGTCTCTCTCTCTCTCTCTCTCTCTCTCTCTCTCTCTCTCTCTCTCTCTCTCTCTCTCTCTCTCTCTCTCTCTCTCTCTCTCTCTCTCCCTCTCCCTGTGCATTAACGAGGTGAGTGCTTTGATGGCAAATAATGTAGTGTAACTACATCCACGGTCTAAACCGTGCGTTTTGTGGCGAGCTCCAGGCGCGATTCCGTTAGTGAAGGCTGTGTTTTATGTGTGGGATAAAGGCACCAGGTTAACTGAACACCAGCATAGAAATCTTCTTAGAATTATTCAAATTAAACACACACACACACACACACACACACACACACACACACACACACACACACACACATACATACACACACATACATACATATATAGTAGAAAGAAGGTTGTACGTATATTATATTGATGCCAAACAGTATCTCCTCTTTATGAAATTTCAAAAGATACTCAACTTCACTGAACAGAAACCCATGTACTGTTTCAAAGTATTAACCTAAAAGGATTAATATAGAGTGGCCTATTTTCTTAGAGCTATGCTGTCAGAGTTACAGGAATCCGTCGTTTGGACCATGTTAACGGGCAGGTTTGTTACTGGATGCAAAACTGCTCTTGACAAAATCCTTGATACAACTTAAGGAGACGAGTCTTAAGGAAACGACCAGAAGCTAGGCTCCACTAGTCATGCCATGCTGTTTTAGATTAACCAAACATTTGTACAGTTTAGTTCAATCACTGTGGACACATGGCCTACTTTATTAAAAATGCAAATGAATCGCATTGACATTCTTGAGTATTGTGAAACATAAAGCAGATTTATTTATTTGTGTGTTTGTGCAGTTGTGTTTATTTAGTTGCTTATTGAAATGTAAAAATTTAATTTGGCACATGTTACTTTTGAGAGTTTAACTGCGCTAAAGTTTTTAAATTCCCAATTAAAACCGATCAGGTATTGTATCGAAGGGCAAAGAGTTCACCACCGCTATTCTTTTTTTAATTATTATTCACTTAAACAGTCGATATTAAATTGTTCGTCTCAACATCATATTTCACCCTCCGTAGGCGGTTATCTTGTGGTAGACGTAATTAAAATGAATTATATGAGCTCCGTCAATCTTGCAGCCTTCAAAGAGATGATTAGCGGAACATTTAGGGTACATCTGTAAGCAGTAGTACCATACATCTTTGACTTGATAACGTCTGTCCAGGTGGGAATATTAATACGTTCTTACTAAATTTCCTCTGTAATTTCGCACTGAGCTAAATGCTGGCATCTGTACAGTATGGCCAATTTAAGGTCTTATAGAGAGTCAAAAACCCATAGAACATTGCTTCCATTTTACTACATGGTGTGTCTGCAAAAGTCTATGCACCTGCGCTGCTGTTTTTTTGTCTGTGCAGAGCTGTTCAGACTTACCTGCGTAAGTGAGAAAGAGAAGCGCTTGCGCTTGCGTGGTAGTCCGCAGTGGTTCACAGCCTCGCACTGTACATGTGATGGGAACGGCAGCCTTCGGAAACTGGGAGCCAACAGAACTCCAGCCAGACAGGCTGAAGCGGGTAACAAAAAAGAAGGACGCAACGTGCGCTCTGGTTCCTGGAGGTTTGAGTTAAATGTCCGTGACTTGTTTTGTGTGTCCCTAATGATTCTGTCAGCACTGTCCCCCTTCCACACACACACGCACACACCTAATTCACCCATTCTGTGGGATTACATTAATCAAAGTATATATTTCCCAAGGGAGTCTACTCATGGATCACAGCAAATCCAAGTGAAATTGAATCACGCATAGGCGTAGCTCTGTAACTTAACCCTTATCTTCTATACATGTTTATGAGAGATTTCCACCATATGAACACGGGAAATATTGAGAGCACATGGCGACCAACAAACAGACAATATGGAACTGACGGTTGCGTCTGTACTGTGACCCCTCCAGACTTGGTATGAGTACAGCTTGTCCGAGCAAAGCACAACTCCACTGTGGGGCCTCAGACGTGAAGCTTAAAACCGGAGCTTTCAGAGTGGTTTTCTAGTGAGAAACAGACACAAAAATACTGTCCTAGCTTCCTTGAATTACATGTAAAAGTATCATATATGTTTCAATCTTATTCTATGCTGAGAAGTTTTTTATTTTTTATTTTTTTTTATTGTGAGTCGCTTTCTTCTGTGACTGCAATTTAAATCTCCTTTCTCTCCTGCAGATGAGAGCCAGGGCTTCTGTTAAACACACAAGGCCTTTCTTTTATCCTGTACAGGGGCACGGTGGCTAGGATTATCTTTCTTTTTGTGCTCTGCCCTTCCTCACTGGTTCACTAACCCTCCGTTGCTATATCAGACACCGAAGCCTCGGTGAGAGACAGCCCCTAGGACAGGTCTAAAGCGAGCAGAGAGCACGGTACATTCATGCGGCGGGGAAGTTCTGGGACTGGAGCCACGCAGCAGGCCCACGGTGACGCTTCTCCAGAAGCCGCGGTGACAGGAGCACATCGGAAGCCGAAGAAATTAGAATTCCGCCGTCTGCACGCTACTTGTGTGCAACTGTAATGAAGCACCTGTTTCATTCATTCATTCTTTGATTGATTGATTCATTCATTCATTCATTCAACTGTACACTCACTTTATGCATTTAGGCCCATTCAGGAATTTTGAAATAACAAGGTTGCAGCCCAGGAAGCAGTGGGAGTCTTGTTTTTCTCAAAACATTCATTGTTCTGAAGTCTAAATGCAAATTCTGAGTTCTGAACACAAGAATTGACAGTGAATAACAACCATTTGGAAGCTCTGACTGGTTTACTAAAGCTTTGACTGTCTGTAAATACTGAATTCAAAATCATTATACTTTAAAGATATAAAAATATATTTTATATCTTACCCAAAAAAAAGGATTTTGTTGTGTCTTTAATTTTGGAAGGTGGTACGTATCCGCTATAGTTAGTCGGCAAGACCGTGTAGATTATACACACGCCAGAATCGTTATGTGGCTTCTTTCTAAAGGATAACATGCGTGTTATTTCGATATATTCAAGCCTTCCTGCGAATTCAGCTCATACCAACAGGAACAAAACTAGAGAACGTTCCCTTACCCTTTCATTCTTACCGGGTACATTTGCATTTTATTCAGCTTACCAAAGGAAATAGCCTGCAGCGAGAAAACTCGAACCAGTGTGCCCATACGAGAGAGAGAGAGAGAGGGAGGGGGAGAGAGAGAGAGAGAGAGAGAGAGAGAGAGAGAGAGAGAGAGAGAGAGAACAGGAGTAAAAGGCAGACAGAGTGATGGAGAAGCCTGAAAGGAAATGACAGATTATCTCAAAGCTACTGTCTATTTCCACTGTAGTCATAAGCCAATCAGCAAAAAGGAAGACGCAGCATCAGCATGCGCACTGTGGCATGAAGAGCCATCCACTCATCCTTTGTCGCTTAACGATGGATATCTTTACTCGAAAGCCTTAAAAAGTCCTTTGATACTATCTAGAGACCAATTTACACAAATCTCCATGCTATGATTACTAGAGAGCAGCACAATATGGGCCTGCCTGTGAGGCCTGGGTTGCTCTTAGAACATGGAGAGTGGAAGGTCTCGTCTGTCGTTACCTAAGGACACGCCACAGGCGAGCTAGCGCCGTCAGACCTCGCTAACTGCATGTGGTCTCATCTGACGACTGAAGGGACCCATCGGTGTTTCAGTCCACAGAGAGTGGCTTAAAAGGCCCCTTTAAAGTGAGTAAAACCCATTCTCTTTAATTCTGATTACACTCTGAAAGTGTCTTTAGCATGTGGCGGCTAAATTGGGCTATCAGCCCTAAGTAGCGGTAGGGAAGAAAAGAGCCAATTATGGCAGTCACAGCTAGATGATGATTCCCATCTCCAGTGTCTCTCCCTCTCTCACGCACACACTGAACGTGCGAGAGGAATATTACTCCTTTTATGCTGAGATAAAGAGACCCCCCCCCCCCCCACACACACACACACACAACTGCTGTATGTTACTGTATTCTTCGTTTAGAGCCTTGCTTGCATGAGTAAAAACATTAACATTTTTTATCTCTCTTCCCATAAGGATCAGAAAGCCTTTTTATTTAATGACAGGGTAAGTTTTCCTTCACCTCTGACCCCTGAATTCACAGCAATCATAAGGCACTGTTCAGTTCCGCTCCCTGTACGCTTTGCATATATATGTGAAGGAAAGGTTGAGAAGGGCAACGGGTGGGTTATGTCAGGGGTTGGTTTGGTTTTTTGCCGAAAAAGCGCCCCTGTCAAGGAGAAAAAAGGGCAGGAAAGAAAGGTAAATAATGCCAGCAGTGTCGGAGTTTTCATGCGTTTGGGCGGTAGGCGTGTGCTTTCGGCTCCGAACGTAGCGCTGGCTGTTCTAGGGAGACGTAAGCCTCCGCTTCCCTGGGTCAGTCGGGGAGCTCACGCTCACTTGCCGCACACTGGACCAGGCGTGGACAGCTCTGCCCCTGGTACAGAGCATGTGCTGCGCAAGAGAGCGTTCAAAGAGAGAGTTAGGAAAGGCAGATGGGGAGAGAGAGAGAGAGAGAGAGAGAGAGAATTACAATATAGAAGGGCAGGGATTCACATATATATATATATGTGTGTGTGTGTGTATGTTACATCTTCAAAAATGCTGGAAGACAGAGACGAAGGAAAACAGGCTGTCTACACCTTCTCACATCTACCTTTCAGGCTTTCAGCCTGTTATACTAAACCCACCTCAGGCACCCAGTGTAAGTGAGCTCTGAGCATTTCCCCTGTGCTCTGTTATATCCCCTCACCTATAGGAATTACAGCTGACATACATTATCCTGCCTCCTACACCCTCGACCCTGGAGTTGAAGTGAACACCGCACCTTTCTGCGTATGGAATCGTTATCCCAATCCACATGGCCCAGGACCTCAGAATTCCTCCAGGGACTGGCTCCGGTTCATCTGCTGAAGCCGAACTAAACCCTCCCCAGTATCTCAGGTTAGCCTGCTGAAGCTGAACTAAACCCTACCCAGTATCTCCAGTTAGCCTGTTGAAGTCGAACTAAACCCTCCTGGTATCTCCTCCTCTGCCCTTCTCCCCTGCTGCCGGCGTGCGCTTCATTCTCCCTCGTTACTTTCTCAGGGTCTCTCTGTTTTCTTATCATGTTTTCACAAGAGCCTCCTCAGTCTGTAGTGTGTAACAGACTGTCTCTGCTGAAATGCTGCTTCACAAACATACCCAGTCTGTAGTGTTTAACAGACTGTCTCTGCTGAAATGCTGCTTCACAAACATACCCAGTCTGTAGTGTTTAACAGACTCTCAGGAACGTACCCTCAATGTCTCACACACACACACACACACACACACACACACACAGAAAAACACTAACAAAATCTCAAATATATATTGTGTAAGCACATGTATTCCTCACCCAAATACATCAACAGTATAATTGAACAAAACATTGACATTTGTTCACATTTTTTTATGAAACATTAAAAAAAAATTTACAACACCATTTCACACTTTGGCAAACAGAAGATCTGGTAGAATGACAAGAAAACCTATATCTAGAAAAATATTCATTCTATCTACTCTCCACCTTTCTTTATCCTCTCTCTCTCTCTCTCTCTCTCGAGCTCACACACTAACAGCCTGTGTGCGAGTGTGAGCTGTCCTCAGGCAGTGGATGTGCTTCTCAGCACCGTTGTGAGCTGAGAGCACCCGCTGCTGAACTATAAAGGCACGTTCGGAGTCACCTCGATGATCCGTATTGACAGGAGCAAGGGGAGACAAAGTTCAGGCGTGAGATACACACTTCGCTCCCGCCAGCAAGCACCCCTGCGCTTGCCTAATGCGCACGTTTGTGCTACACAGATTCGAACACTGTCCGAGCAGTGCCTAATTCTCACTGCCGTGCCACAGTCCCTGTTCAAATCAGCGTTTGCATGATGCGCTGAGGGGGGCATTAGATAAATACGTATTCCACTGCGACACAGACAGCAGTGTTAGAACGTGGAAAATAATGTTCATGAAGATATATGCTGTGGTAGATGAGTAAAGAATAACAGTTGTTAACGCACAGAAATTTTTTATATAGTGAAAACAGACTCTGTTGAGCAACAGCAAATAAGGTATGATAACATTGCCGATGCTTAACTGTGAGCCGTAAGTAGCAGTGACATGTTTATGTCCACAGGATTCCCTGAACACTTTCTTTTCTTAAGACTTATCATATGTGACACCCCAAGGATATGCAGCAAAAGTACATGGAAGTCTTTTACAATGGCTGGTGTGTTTGGCTGTATGTGTGTGTGTGTGTTTGTGTGTATGCGTGCGTGTGTGTGTGTTTGTGTGTGCGCGCGCGTGTATGTGTGTTTGTGTGTGTGTCTGTGTATGCGTGCGTGTGTGTGTGGGTGTGTGTGCGTGCGTGCGTGCGTGCGTGCGTGCATGCGTGCGTGTGTGTATGTGCGGGTGTGTGTGAGTGTGAGTGTGTGTGCATGTGTGCGTGCGTGCGTGCGTGCATGCGTGTGTGAGTGTGCGTGTGTGTGTGTGTATGCGTGCGTGCGGGTGTGCGTGTGTCTGTGTATGCGTGTGTGTGTGTGTGTATGCGTGCGTGCGGGTGTGTGTGTGTGTGTGTGTGTGTATGCGTGCGTGCGGGTGTGTGTGAGTGCGAGTGTGTGTGTGTGTGTGTGTATGCGTGTGTGTGAGTGCGAGTGTGTGTGTGTGTGTGTGTATGTGTGTGTGTGTGTGTGTGTATGCGTGCGTGCGGGTGTGCGTGTGTGCGTACTCACACAACTCCTCTTTCTCCTCTCTTATTAGCTTCCAGCGCTGGCAGGGCGTATTAAACTTTGATAAGCTGTGGACACGGGCTCTTCTTCCATCTCTCTCCCTCTCTTCCCGTGCAGGAGACTCGGGGTCACCTTAAAACTCCTCTGCACACGGGCGCAGACTTCCACCGCCAGCCTGTTTGAAAGCGCCTATCTCAAACTCACCCGCCCGCCTGCCGACGCCTTTATACACTAACTCATCATCTTTATTCAAACCAGAGGAGAGGATCAGTCAGCTTACCAGTATTAAAAAGATGAACAGCCTCCACCAATGCTGAAGTGCTGAGGAGAGGCTGAGAGGCTGATATCTTTATTCAGTACGTGCTGTTCAGTACATCCAGCACATCCAGTACATCCGGAACATCCGGCCAGGTACAGGGTACAGTCTGCACGAGAAGCCAGAGGCACAGGGCATCTGCTAGGCTGACCATCACAGCTTCGGCCCTGCAGACATGTCTGGCATCTTCGCTCTGCTGAAGTTGCTGAATGAATTGCCAGGTCCTTCCCAGTAATCCTCAATTATATGCCACTGGATACGGAATGGTAAATGCCAGCCACACAGAGTGCCTGGCATCTTGGGGAGCTGTGGAAAATCCTATGTAGGAATGTTAATCTTTCTCGCTGTGAGCATTACAGAAATATGTGCGTGATCAAACATAAAAATATTTGCAGAGTAAAACTGCCAGTGGAAGATGGATGAGAGAACAATAAGTGTGCTCCGTGAGTGCTAAAGTGGAAAATATCATTGTTTTGAAAGGCTGTTTACAGGAAGGGCTCAGGATATGTGGACTGCTTGTGAGGGTTTGTGTGTGTGTGTGTGTGTGTGTGTGTTTGTGTTTCTCACAGAAATTACCACTGAAAACCCCTCTCTGTGGACCTCAGCAGCCAGCTGGCCGTGGTACCCAGCACTGCCCAGGGACTGTAGAGAGCCAGGCTGGCAGAGGACTGGCAGCTCCAGGCCCCTAGGGGGGAGAGAGGTGCGGTGAGCCCACGGAGCAGTCACCTCCGCTGGGGGAGGAGGGGAGGTCGGTTTGGGGCGGCCTGGCTCTCGGGGGGTGGGGGTGGGGGGCACCTCGGTGCTCCTGCCCTGCTACTGTCATCTTGACCCACTGACTCCCCGTAGATCCTGGCTCTACGCCAAGCCGTAATGGCAGGCTGCACACAAAGGCACTCTGCCAGTGTCCTGCTGCAAGTCTGTGAATGGCAATGAATATAAATCAGCTACGTGTGTGTGTGTGTGTGTGTGTCTGGGTGTGTGTGAGTGTGTGTGTGTGTGTGTGTGTGTGTGTGTGTGTGTCTGGGTGTGTGTGTGTGTGTGTCTGGGTGTGTGTGAGTGTGTGTGTGTGTGTGTATGTGTGCACTTCTGAGCTGTTTGTGTCTTTAGTCTATTACTCCAGTGAAACTAGATATGTGTGTATATCATTGTGGATGTCGGTGTGAGTCACTATTCAGTAGGTTTAAATGGTGCAGAGGTAGATGTGGGAAGTCTTGCCAAACCTTCACAAAAGTAAAGCTTTTTAATAAAATACCAATCACTCAAGTACTCTCACTCAGGTGAGTCAGAACCAAGATATAACACAAAAGCCCCTCTACTAAAGGAATTCAATTATTCCTTTTATTCCACTCTACTCCAAAAGTGTAACACCATAACCTAAACAGCATCCATTAACATAACACACTGAAGAATGTAAAGCCGTTTTCCTGCTTCAGGACTACAGAGACCAGCAGTAGGACTACAGAGACCAGCAGTAGGACTACAGAGACCAGCAGTAGGACTACAATGACCAGCAGTAAGTCTACAGGGACCAGCAGTAGGACTACAGGGACCCGCAGTAAGTCTACAGGGACCAGCAGTAAGTCTACAATTAACAGCAGTAGGACTACAATTAACAGCAGTAAGTCTACAGTGACCAGCAGTAAGTCTACAGTGACCAGCAGCAGGACTACAGTGACCGGCAGTAAGACTACAGTTATTAGACTGTAGAGCGTACAGTGACCAGCTGTAGGACTACAGTTACAAGCAGCAGGACTACAGTTACGAGCAGCCGGACTACAGTGACCAGCTGTAGGACTACAGTGACCAGCAGTAGGAGTACAGTTACTAGCAGCATGCAATCAGTG